>NW_017617070.1:2336464-2548964 GCF_001879475.1 Ipomoea nil
ATGTAGAACTTGAGCTCGGACAAGTTCCTCTAAGGTAATCAATCATACTTACATGGCTTGGAGCTCTTGGTGGTGTTGGTCGAATTAGTTCAACTATTGGTCCTCTTGGAGCTCTTGGTTGTGTGTACGCATAAGCTTGTGGCACAAAATGACGTGCCAATCCTTCCCCCTTTTCGGCAGCATCTATGAATCGTTGAAAGCTCTTGGTGGAAGAATCTTGCTTGTCACGCACTCCTCTAGAAGATCCATGTGAATACGCGATTGAGTTAGTAAACCTTGCACTTGTTGTTCCAAAAGTTTGAGCCTCGACGTAGTATCGGACCCATGCTTTGCCATTTCATTGAACAACTTCATCACATCTTTCTTCAATTCATCTTTGGCCGTGTCAATTTCGGTTTTTAATAGGCCTTGCCTATTAAACAATTGTTGAGCACGATCCACCATCTCCTTGTGATAATCATCAAGTTTTGTGTCCATTGCCTCCATCTTTGTTCTCAATCCACCCGTAGAGTCTTGTACAATTGCCTTAACATCTCCAACAATTTCTTCTCTCAAGGCTTGTGCATTGAACAAGGGTTCATGTTGCACGGGTGGGGTTGGAATTGGCAAAGGTGTGCAAAATCATCTCTTGGTGTGGTGATCATTGTATCGGCAAGATTTGCTTCGGCTTCTTCGGTGTTGTAGCAAATCATCAATGTATTTCGATCCTTGGGTGTCTTGATCGTAGACTTCACAAGTGATAGGCAACGTAGGCAAATTCCGTGCTTCATCTAAAATCAAAGAAACCCCTTGACTTGGTGCATTTCCTTCTTCACCGAATAGACTCCGTAACCTCCGTTACGGGATGTGGAAAGTAAGACTCAAAGCTCAAATTTTTCATTCAAATTTTCATCTCCAAAATTCGCAGGGTATGGATCAAATGCCACGATCTCTACACCATCATTTCTCGCCAAAGATCCCTCTCCGGGTCCTCTTCGGGTATCCTCTAAAGACATAGCGGTTGGCACGGCGAATATCATTTGAATCAAACTCTCCTAAAGCTCTTCGGTTGTGGCTTCAACCATCACTCCCTTTTCGATTCTCTTCTTCCTAGCAAGCTTAGTCAAAAAGTGAGACTTAATCACCGAAAGTCGGGTAGCTCTAGCAAGATCACGTGTGCCTAACCAATTCAACACCATTTTTTTTCCCTTTCCATGGTATTCGCCCCTATTGATTCGGCTAGCAAGTTGTGATCCCCTAATCTCCATGCTCTCCATTCTAGTGCTCTTTAAATTCCTCCAAAAAGTGCACTATCCGCCCCAAATGTTGATATTCATCATCACTTCCAACTTCAACTTGATCATTCTCAACAACATTTACTTCAACTCTATTTGCCTCAACAAACCCGTGGCTCTCAAGGATAATATGGGTTTGGATTTTGAGAGGTTAAGGGTCTTGTGGTTGGGTGGCTATTTTGTTCTTCATTTGATCTAACGGCATGGGTGTTTGAGCCTTCATGACTTGGTTCTCGGATATATTGTTTAAGGTTTTGGAAGGGTTGGGCAATTTTCTTTTTCGGGTGGGTTTTGGTAGGCTGAGGGTAAGGAGGGATTTTTAGGTTCATTGGAGTTGGGTGGCCGAAAGAGGTAGCTATGGTTTGTAATATGCTTGGCTTTGGTAAGGTGACATTTTTTGTTCTCAAAATCTCACCAACGGCAAACCCGTAACCGATCTCCTGTTGAAACCATCCATCCACCAAAGGTTTCGCCTTCCTTATAGACTCACACAATCTTCCAAACATAAACACACCCCAATCCACACAAAAATTGTTCAATATAATATCCATAATCAACAATTTCTCCTTTGACAACTTGTCACGGCAATGATACCGGGATTCTACACATTTATGAACAATATCCAACAACAATCCATAATCCTTCTTCAAGTCTCTTTTGTTACCATTAACCTTCGGAGATAGCGGTGCGTTTGCATCGCGTACCTCGGCCCAAATGGCATTGACATCATGCACATGATTTTCTACCCTCAAATTCGATTCAACAAGATTAAACATCCTCCGAAAATCATCGAGATTAATTTCTACATCAACACCTTTGATCATAGAAATAATTGAGCCATTTTCTATTCTAGCATTCATGTATAATTCGGCCACCTCATCTTTATAGAAACCAACATATCTAAAAAGTGCAAAAATTTAACAACCCACAAGATTCTAGAGAGTTGATAATTTTTACCCCAATAGATTTGTCCTCCACTTGCTTGTTGAAGTCGGTGACATCTAGAATCATCCCGCTTAGTACACGGCTAGATTTTCTTGTTCCTCCGGTTGTGAATGACTCCATCTCCACTTGATTAATCTCCATTTGAGTAGAAAAAGATTTTAGAAATTTTTGGGTGCAAGATTGGATGTTTCGGCAGTGAGGTCCGAAAAGGATGGGTATTTGGATTGTGAGGTTATTTGGGTAGGATTTTGGGTTTGGGTGATGGGTTTTTGTGTGTAGAAGATTTTTGTGTAGAGAAATTAGAGTGGGTGTTAGAACATTGAGAGATTTTTGGATTCTTCTTGTGCTATATTTCCGGACGGCGAGAGAGAAAGAAGAAGAAGATTTTGTGTTCTTCTTTAATTCCTCTTTCTACCCGTTAGGATTGAGGGAGAAGGGGTGCGAAATTACTCCTTTGCCTCTAGTGGGTAGAGAGAGAGTATTGATCTCTTTGAGGATAAATTCGACCTTCCACATGATTTAAATTTGCCAGCTCAGATTTTTATACTCCATTTGTGAGTACATGGCGCCAAAAATTGTGCTTCAAATAACCGCCAACCTGGAGCAAATCAGATAAAAAACAAATCTCGAAAATAATCTGTTAGACCAATAAATACACTCCAGATTAATATTATTATTTCAATTTCATATTTCAATAAAGCTGATTTTCTGAAAAGAAACCTGATAAAAATAAATTGATCAGACAGATACCTAATATCTGAAAAGAATTTCAAGTTCCCAAAACAATTAAATCTTTTGACTTTCTAAAATTGGGCCTAACTTATTTGACTTTTGAATCTCCAAAATGCAAGCACTCATCAGAAAATCTATTCTTACACAAACCCAATTAGACATGCAAAAATCTAAATTTCCCTTTCATCAAAATTAACCCAATTAAAAAAAAATTGTTCCCCCTAAATTGCATTCTCATCTCAAATTAATCTATTTAAACACATTTAGCAAACAAATTACACAAATCAATTATGCTAAAACGTGACAAATTAAATAGACATACGTATCACATAAATAAATCGCAAATTTAGGTACGCAGTTTTCGTAAGATAAAATTATAACACATTTAGGTACATACAAATTTTACGAAAACATGTATACAATTAAACATATATCATACGTACATACCAATTCAAATTAAAACACATAGATCACATAGATTACATGCAATACACACAGTACGTATCAAAACTTAACAAAAATTAAGAGTTTAGAAAATGCTTAGCTCATTTCGATCATTCCCATTTCATGCCTTAGAGTTGCAAAACGAGATTCACACAACGGCTTTGTGAGAATGTCGGCAATTTGATTCTCCGTGGGAACATGATCGATCTTCAAATCTTTCTTTTCGACGTGGTCTCGGATAAAATGGTGTCGAACGTCAATATGCTTGGTTCGCGAATGAAGCACCGGATTTTGGGTTATGGCGATTGCACTTGTATTATCGCATAAAATGCTAACATTTTCGCACTTAATCCCATAGTCCAATAATTGTTGCTTCATCCACAAGATTTGTGCACAACAACTCCCAGCTGCAATATATTCGGCTTCGGCAGTGCTCGTTGCTATGGAGTTTTGCTTTTTGCTGAACCAAGAGACCAATCTTCCCCCTAAGAACTGGCATGTCCCTGAGGTACTTTTTCGGTCTATTTTACAACCTGCAAAATCTGCATCTGAATAACCAGTTAGTGTAAAATCTCCTTCTTTGGGATACCATAATCCCACATTGATTGTTCCTTTGAGATATCGAATTATCTTCTTGGTTGCAATCAGATGACTCTCTTTGGGCTTTGATTGGAATCTTGCACATACGCCAACCGAGTAGGATATGTCCGGTCTGCTCGCGGTTAAGTATAGTAACGATCCAATCATCCCTCGATACATCATTTGATCGACGTCTTTTCCTTCATCATCTTTATCCAATTTTTGAGATATACTCATGGGAATTTTGACTGAGGATTTTCCATCTATGCCAAATTTCTTGATAAGATCTCTTGTGTACTTGGCTTGATTTATGAAAATTCCTTCTTCAAATTGCTTGACTTGCAGTCCCAAAAAGTAATTTAATTCTCCCATCATACTCATCTCGAACCTGTTCTGCATGAGCTTAGAAAATTTCTCACATAAAGATTTATCAGTACTTCCAAAGATAATATCATCAACATAAATTTGTACTAATAAAATGTGATTATTTTCTTGAATTCTAAAGAGGGTTTTATCGACTAGACCTTTGGTGAATCCACAACTAATTAAGAACATTGACAAGGTGTCGTACCAAGCTCGCGGAGCTTGTTTTAACCCATACAATGCCTTCTTTAATTTGTAGACTTGATCACCAACGTCTTTTACCAAAACCGGGTGGTTGTTCGACGTAAACTTCTTCTTCAAGTAAGCCATTAAGAAATGCGCTCTTTACGTCCATTTGATATACCACGAAATTCTTGTGCGCTGCATATGCTAGGAATATCCGGATTGCTTCGAGTCGTGCGACGGGGGCGAATGTCTCATCAAAATCAATTCCTTCTTCTTGTGAATACCCCTTCGCGACTAATCTTGCTTTATTCCTAACAATGACGCCGTCTTCGTTTGCTTTGTTCCTAAAGACCCATTTAGTGCCAATTACATTTTGGTGCGTTGGTCTTGGAACAAGTTTCCATACGTCGTTGCGCTTGAATTGATTTAATTCCTCTTGCATGGCATCTATCCAACTTGGATCTGCTAAAGCTTCATCAATTTCTTTTGGTTCCAGTTGAGATAGAAAGCATGAGAACATTGCATCTTGTTGTTGATTCCTAGTAGATGATCGCGTTTTCACTCCGTCACTTGGATCTCCAATGACTAAGTCATGTGTGTGACTTTTTAGCCATTTTCGATTTGGTTGGAAATTTGTTGGATTCTCAGAGTTTCCTTCTTGATGTGATTCCACTTGTTGTGTATTATTGACGGTTGCATCTTCGGGTTCAACTACTGGAATTTCTTCTTGTGCAATTTCAGTTGTGCGTGATATTTCGGGTATCACATTTGATATTGCCTCAATTTGGTGATCACCCATATCACTTGATTCTTCTACTTCCTGCAACACATTGTCTTCGAACAAATCATTAGATTTAATTAAATCACGATTACCTTCATCATTTTTGCCATTATTGTCGTGATTTTCATCGAACACAACGTGAATCGATTCTTCTACCACCATTGTTGATTTGTTGAATATTCTATATGCCTTGCTGGTAGATGAATATCCCAAGAATATTCCTTCGTCCGCTCGCTCGTCAAAAGTCTTTAATTGAGACTTTCCATTAACAAGTACAAAACATTTACAACCAAATGTATGAAAATAGGTGAGATTGGGTTTTCTCCCTTTCCATAATTCATAAGGTGTTTTGTTATAAGACTTGTGGATTAGACTGTGATTTTGAGTATAGCACGCCGTGTTAATCGCTTCTGTCCAAAATCTCTTTGGTAGTCCGGCGGCCGTTATCATGACTCGTGCGGCTTCTTTGAGTGTTCGATTTCTTCTTTCAGCTACACCATTTTGTTGCGGCGTTCGTGCGGCAGATAATTGATGTAAAATTCCTTGTGAATTGCAGTAAGATTGAATCACTCTGTTCACGAACTCTGTTCCTCGATCGATTCTTATTGTTGCAATCTTCATGTCTTTTTCGACTTGCAGTAGCTTCAATAGCTCTGACAACTTTGATAAAACTTCATCCTTTTTCTTGATGAATATTGTCCATGTGTACCTGGAAAAATCATCAACAACAACCAAAGTATATTTCTTACCACTTATACTTACTGGGTCTACTGGACCAAATAAATCCATGTGCAGTAGACTTAAGGGTCTTGATGTTGACTCTTGAGCTTTGACTTTGAATGATGCTTTGATTTGTTTTCCTTTCTGGCATGCATCACAAATTTGATTTTTCTTGAACACAATGTTGGGTAGTCCTTCGACTATATTATTTCTTGCAAGCTTGTTGATGGTTTTGAAATTCAAATGATTTAGCCTTCTGTGTCATTCCCAACAAACTTCATTCGAATTATTTGCCATCAAGCATACGGATTTCTTCGTTGTACTCCAATCTACAACATACATGTTTTTCTTTCTTGATCCGGCTAGTACGACTTCATTCGTAGATTCGTCCTTGACTTGACATTTGCCTTTGTAAAATTCTACGAGATATCCTTTGTCGCAAAATTGACTTGTACTAAACAAGTTAAATTTTAATCCTTCGACATAAGATACGTCATCAATTCGTAGACCATTTTTCACAATTGCGCCGGTTCCTTTTGTCATTCCATATCGATCATTTCCACCAAACACTACTTTTGGTCCTTCGATACTTTTGAACTCAACTAGACTAGCTTTATTGCCGATCATATGTCGAGAGCAACCGCTATCGAAATACCAAACTTCCTCTTCGTCGATTTCACACGCCATATAGCATTCCTCATGTTCGGATGTCTTGCCCACTGGACATAGTAGCGCCGTATCTTCTTGTGATGAATCACTCTCGTCGCTAGATGATTCTTCGGATTCACTTGCTTCTAATGGATCGCTTATTAGTGCCTTCCGTTTGCCCTTTTTGAATTTCTTCTCTTTGGATTTGTATTCCACTTGTGGAGAAGTATTCGAATTTTTGTCCGCCTTGGGGTGTGGACATTCGGCCATAAAATGTCCAAGCTTTCTACAATTGTAACACACGTTTGTGTTATCTTCGACCGGTTCCCTTCTTGATCTTCTATTTTCTCGAAAGAAATTTCCTTGTGGTGATCCTTTGTTCTTTCGCATGAACTTCTTGAATTTCCTAACAAATAGAGAAAATTGTTCGTCAGATAAAAAATCATTATTTCCTACTGACCTTGATGTTGAGGGTTGTTCGGCCATCAATGCGGATGTTCGTTCATCACGTTCTTCCTCGACTCGTGTCTTCATTTCGAACTCATACGCCTTAAGATCACTAAAGAGTTTATCCGTAGATAATGTCCTTAGATCTCTATGGTCGCGCATTGTGGTCACCTTCATATCCCAATTTGTAGGTAGTCCGCGTAACACTTTGAGCGATATTTCTTTCTGGGTAATGGTCTTTCCCAGATCTGTGATTTCTCCAAGAATTTTGATCAATCGAGCTTCCATGTCCGTGATGCTTTCGTTCGGTAGCATTTTAAAATCTTCGAACCTCTTCATGGCAATGGTTAGTTTATTGTCTTTTTCTTGTTCATCGCCTTCACCGATACTAATGAGAGTATCCCATATTTCTTTTGCTGTGGTGCACTTTCGAATCTTTGGGAATATGGTGTCATCGACCGCTTTGAACAAAATATCTTTGGCAATGTTGTCCAAATTATTTCGCCCTCTGTCTTCCTTTGTCCACTCCATTTTTGGCTTTGGAATATATCGTGGAGCATTTGGAGTTAGTGCGGCGGCAGTGTTAACTTCCATAATTTGGATAGGACCATTTGCGATGACTTCCCACATTTCGTCATTTAAAGCAGATAAGTGCACCTGCATACGTATTTTCCAATCATCAAATTTATCAAGTGAGAAGAAAATTTTGAGCAAGAGTCATATCTCTCTTCATCTTGAAGATTTTGAGATCTATCTAGCAGTCAAAGTTGACTCAAATAGACAACCGCTCTGATACCACTTGTTGGTCCCGAAAGGGTGGCGAGAAGTCTAGAGGGGGTGGGGGTGAATAGACTTCTCTAACTTTTTAAACTTTCTTCGAAAACACACAAGGCAAATAACACTTTGGTAATTTCAACTCTAAGTAACAAGCATTAACAGGATAAGCAACTTAGAGTGTGCAGCGGAATAAGTAGCGGTAAAGTGTTATGCTTAATTAGTGCGGTGCTCAAAGAGATATTCTAAACATGCAACACGTTAGAAACACTTGATATGGTTCAAGGATGATGTACGTAAAGTTTGGCTTGCATGCAAACGTGGGAACTATCAAACCCAGACATATAAAGATAAGCAATAAATCGTAATCGGGTTAGTTTGCAGTTAGAATAAGCATGCATGAAATGTATGAGCAGTAAGTAAACAGAGAGAGAGATTTATAGTGGTTCAGAGGTGGTGTAATCCTCCTAGTCCACTCTTCTCCTTTCACTTCAAGGAGGAAATTCACTATTCTTCGATCACCCAGATACAATAGTGAATAAGTGTCCACCGACACTTCTCCGAGTGCTTCGCACAAAGCTACACTCCTCCAAGGTTTTTCGCAAGCTCCTCTTGTTACTCCGCCTTCCCGAGTACTTCGCACCAAGCTGTACTCCTACACCACGAGAACTACGCACAAAGCTACGTCCTCCAAGGGTTTTCACAAGCTCCTCTTGTTACTCTGCCCTTCACCACGAGTGCTACGCACAAAGCTACACTCAACCAGGGTTTTTCACTCTCTCTAGTTACTCCGCCCTCTTTCTACACTCAGTAGAGAATATTACAAAGAAATAAAATTTCTCTCTCACTTAGACTTGAATTTTATTCTATGAAGCTCTGTTTCCCCCTTTTTTCGGCTAATAAAAAATATAGCTTGTATCTTTTGCTTGTATGTTTTAGCCGTTGTTCAAGATGTTGAACTGCTCAATCTCTTGGGGTTTTTCTTGCTTAACTGCTCTCTTCTTCTCTTAATGTCCCACTTCCCTACGTTTGTCTTCAAGTCTGCTTGGACAATTTATAGCTAGTAAAAGCTATTTGCCCGTTGATCAACTTTCGATCTTGATCGTCCACTTTGAATTGTAGTTGATCAAATAATATTGTCAACTTGATCTGAAATATTAGGTAGATGTCTTTTCTCCTTTGTCAGATGATTTGAATAATTTGCCCGTTGCCGTTTCTTGAATTTTGTAGCCTCCAAAATCTGAATAAGTTCGGCGCGGCAATCATTGACATTTCTGGTCCTTCATAAATACTCTGACATGTCAAGTTGATCAAATAATTTATCTGCTGATTCTTGCTTGAGTATAAAATAATTTCTCCGCAAATCAGCCTTCTTTGAGCGTCTCCGGTTCCACCGTAAAAACTTGATGTTCAGATGAAAATATATCAGATATTTTCTCCTTCATGATCTTTGTAAAATAATATACTGGAACCTCTGTAAAAACTTCACAGTTGTTCATGGTGAGATGCTCTGTTTCGAATTTCTAGCTTGGTTCACCATACTTGGTGTGTTTCTCCATATGGTGCATGGCTTTTGTGAGACTTGTGTCTTTTACTTAGTCTCCATATTCTTAGCTAGTCTCCATTCCAATACACTCAGGCTAGTCCCTCATACGGTTTTGGTATACTTTGAGTTAGTCTCCCATACGGTATACGGTCCAATATACTTGACCTTGAGCTAGTCTCCCATACGGTTATACGGTCCAAGCTAGTCTCTCATACGGTCAGAGTTAGTCTCTCATACGGTCCAAGCTAGTCTCCCAAGCTTAAAAATGCTTTACTTGAGATTCGAACTTAGGATCATTTGGCATAGCTCACACGTGTTTCTTCCAACTCCTCTAGCATGGTTATTGATAACTTATCCGCAACTTAATTATGTTAAGCTATAATCCCGCTTAACATTGAAAATCAACATGTGATTTTCCAGACTTGTACATGGGTTGCATGATATGGGTGCACCATACTCCGTAGACTCAACCTGACTCAAATAGAATAAAAATGGGGACTACTTGATTTTTCAAAAATACATTCGGCTCATCAAAATTTAC
The DNA here is from genome assembly GCF_001879475.1 of Ipomoea nil. Taxonomy (NCBI): domain Eukaryota; kingdom Viridiplantae; phylum Streptophyta; class Magnoliopsida; order Solanales; family Convolvulaceae; genus Ipomoea; species Ipomoea nil. Next base: position 2,346,445 of record NW_017617070.1, read on the forward strand.
AATATATTCCTAACAGCGGTGGATAGCGACACAATCGACGAAGAACTTGACGACATAGCAGCATCAAACACGGTCCGTTCGGAGGAATTGACAGATCCGTCAGCCATAGGGACGAGAGAAACCCTAGCTTACTGATACCAGATGAGAACTGATTGTATTGTATTTACTAAACTTGATTACAATGAGATCAGATGATGTGAATATATACAATAGAGAGTCACAGTGTGACTGGGATAAGAAGTTCTAAACAGACTAAGATACATAGAGTCCGAATAAGAAGCACTATAAATTTACTGTTCTTTTTTTAAATACTCTTTTTTTTTTTAACCAGCTTCGTTGCTGTGACCATGCACTCAAATCCTTTAAAAGAGGTCGCAAGTTCGAAGCCCCTTTCGTATGGAAAAACAAATATAGCCAGCACTTCGCCTCTTAATTAGGCCGGCCCGGTGTGGATATGGATTAGTCTGAGTATGGTACATGTTTAAAGGTGTCTTCTACAGTTATGGCCCTCTTTTTGTTTTTTTGTTTTTTTGTTTTTTTTTTAAATACTCAAGATTCTTTACAAGATAGTATTTGTTCTATACTTTTTCAAACAATTTCTGCCTAAAAAATCAAAGCCCCCACCACCATGATTGATCATGTGACAATTCATTCAGAACGGTAACAAATGTGTTATCATGTATTATCACACTACATAATACAGAGTAGTTGGTTAATGTTCTTATTTAAACAATATTACCTTTTTCTAATTAATCTTTTATTCCTTTTAATTTTTCTAAAGTAATTTACAACTTCTTAATTAAAACAGTAAGTTTGCGAAGAACATTTGGAGCTTTTATTTATTTATTTTTCATTACTAAAAATTGTATCATGTCCTTCCAAAAAATAAAAATAAAAAATTGTATCATGTTATATAAGCCAATAACTTGGGGGCCAAGTACAAATAGGCTCAATTACCTCATTTACAAAGATCTTTTATCCCTGTGTGTGTGTATATATATATATATATATATATATATATATATATATATATATATATATAAATATAAAAGAGGTGTGGATCTCATGAGATCTCATCCCATTCATTAACACATTTCTAATGGATGGTTGGGATTGAATGACAAATCTGAAGTAATTAAGGACATATTATAATCAAAAGGGTTAAAAGGTAACTCTAGTAGTGTGTTAATTTTGTTTAGAATTAAATGAAAATCTTTAGAATAATAATATAGAGAATATTAATAGTATTAATTGTAATTATTTTTTGGTGAGAATTGTACAACAAAAAAATCGTGCACAAAGAAGTGTTACGCACACACCACAATGTTGTTTGCACAGACGACCAGACAAACGCACACGACCTACACAGCAAATTCAAAAAAAAAACAACGAAACACACAATACGATCTCTACTATGTACTTTCTATCCACTTGAAAATGCAAACATCTATACTAAAAGCTAATTCATGTACTTGGGATTGTTCGTTGTGTATTTCCAATAAACTTGCACCAGCCAAAATGAAAACAAACTCACGCACACACCTGAAAGACACAACGCACACGCCATACCACACCAATGCACACGTCATACCACACCAATGCACAAAAAAGCATGCCATGCACACGCCATGTAACACAAATGCACACACCCGCACCCACGGACGTATTAATCAATCTCAGAATTCAAAATATAATTAATTATTTAGATTAATAGGATCCCATATATTAGGGTAAATATTCTATTTTAATTATAACCAAAATTAAACACTAATACAATTACTCTTTCACCCTTTTCTTTTAAAACTATCCTTAATTAAATGCTTGTTGACTTTTAATTCTATCCATCAATTCTAATCTTTTTAATGGTTGAAATGAGATCTCATGATCCATCTTATTAGGGATCACATTAGATCCTATACATACATACATATATATATATATATGTATATATATATATATATATATATATATATATATATACATATATATATATATATATATATATATATATATATATATATATATATATATATATTGATGGATTTAATTAACCCGGGAGGACCCGAATCACTAAATCCGGATAAGAATATGAATAATAAATAAGTAATACGAACAATATAGCAAAGGCCGTGAGACCGTAGATTATATTAAATGCCGTAGAATTGGCTATTACAGTAATATTTCAGAACAAAGTATGTAAGAACAGTAGATTGTGTCTTAACGAGACAAGGTGGGGGGTTTTTATACAACCCCCACCCCTAACCGCCACCCCCTAAGGCGGGGGATGGTTAGATCCGGGTTGACCGCGCCCGGTCTCGCGACAGGGCCGCGCTGCGGAGGCCAGGCCGAGCCCACGTGGAGGTCGGCCCGGCCTCCAACGTGGCCCGTGCGGGGGCCACGTGGCGAGGCTTCGGCCGGGGCGGGTACGTGGCGCCGCCCCGGGACCCGTTCTTGCTTTGCGCCCTCGGGTCTGTTCGGGTCGATTCCTAATATATCCGTCATCAGTCCCCCACTCTCCGAGCTGCGAGTAATCATCAGTGAAGGAGAGTAGATGCTTCGGCCGACCTCCCCAAAATGCCGACCCCGAGGTGTCCGCGTCCCAGCGCTATAGGTGCCGTCCAAGTGCACTTCTTGTGATAATGATGAAAAACTCCATCCGGAACATGACTCCTTCATCTGCTAGGACACATACACAGTAGAGTCCTCTTAGGTTTTGATCATCTTCTCCGAGTCAACCCATCACATCCATCTTTTCACCTTTTCCCCCCTCTTTTTTGCATTTTGAATTTCAAACTCCCCCTCTTCCTATCTCCCCTCTTCTATATAAACCCCCTCTCCCCTTTCATTCTACACTTTCACCACTCCAACATCACACTCCCCCCCCCCCCCCCCACCCCAAATTCCGGCAAGCTCTCCACCAGAATCCGGCAACACTCCGGCGCGACCCAACTCCGGCCGATCCCCCAGCTGCTCCCGTCGCCGAGCCGTAGGCCCGAGCGTGGTACGCCCCTCCTTCTCTTCGCTCGTTTCTTTATTATTATTTTTTTTATTTCGGCCACGCCACTTGCCACGGCGTGGGTGCGCCGGCGTCCGTCACGGCGCTGGTGCGCCAGCGTCGCCGGGACGCTACCGCCCGTCGCGGCGCTGGCGCGCCGGCGTCATCGAGACGCTGCCTCGGCCGCCTTCCCGAGCCTAGGCCGCGCGTGGGCCGGCCCACTGTGATGGGCTCGCGCTGGGCTCGGCCGACCTCGGGGTCGGCCCGACCTCGGCGTGGCCGACCTAGACCGCGGCCCAGGGTCGGGGTCCTCCATAATCGCCTGCCCCCCCCCCCCCTTTTTTTTTTTTTTTTGGATTCGGCCACGCCACCTGCCACGGCGTGGGTGCGCCGGCGTTGAGCCGGGCTCCGCCGAGGCCGTGCCGCCCCGGGGTCGGCCCGACCTCGGCCCCGAGTCGGGGTCCTCGATAACCACATCTTTTATTTATTTATTTATTTTTTATGTTTCGAACGCGCCCCGTTCTTATACCCCTTCTCTTTTATCTCGTAGGTTAGTTGGTGCATGTACACTTCTTCCGGTTCCTTGGACGATTTTTTGGACTCCGTAGACACCCACATCCTTCCTATGGATGAAACTAGCGACCCCCCCCCCCCCCCTCCTTTTCTCGCTCATTCCCCCTCTGGGGAGGTCACCACGCCCTACGAGGGTTCGTTGGACGCCCATCCTCCCGTCATGGAGGACCCCTTCGCGGTCCCGTACGAGGATCCTGTCCAGTACACCCCTCTGGAGACACTCGTCGCGGCCTCGACATTTGCTCGGACCTCCGCGCAGGAGTTTGAGGAGGCTAAGGGCTATGTTGGGTCTACGGCCGAGGTGCGCATGCCTTCTCCGTCGGGGAACGTCACCGAGCCTTCGTCACCCCTCTTCTTCGGGGTTCACGTGCAGTCCCTGTACCTCGGTTTTCGCTTCCCTATTCATCCCTTCGTCGAATCCTTCCTTAACCATTACGGCATCGCACTCGGGCAGTTGGTTCCGAATGCCCATTACTTACTTCTTGCCTTCTTACTTCGCTGTCACACCATTCGTGTCAAGCCCTACATGGATCTCTTCTAGAGTTTGTTTCAAGTCGCCTCATCTTCCGGCCAGGCCAGTAAGGGGTTCGTGGGTATAGCGGCCCGGGCGCGTATGAAGACGTTTCATGACTTCAATCAGACCAACAGAGATTGGAAACCGCACTTTGTCTTCATCTCGGTCGGCGATCCTCGCTCGTTCCTAGCTTGGAACAACAGGTTTGTGCGCCACAGGGCTCCGCTTCAGACGGCCTCCTTAGCCCGGGACATCCACGCCTTCCGGGGCAATCGAGGAGAGATTGTTATCGGCGAGATGATTACGGCGGAGAACATGCGTAGCCTGGGTTTTGTGTCGGATGGGCCGCTACCGCCACGTATTCGTCCGCGCCTTTTGCGTACGTCCAAGTCGGATACGCGTCCCTTGATCGACTTGTCAGATGATGAGCCGCCAGAGCAGTCATCGGGATCCTCGGACGAGGTTTTTGCCGAGCTCAGGTCCTCCGGGTCCGCTGTCGGCCCTTCGCGTGCCTCTACTCGTGGTCTGTTCCCCCTCCTTCGCTGGACCATCGTTTATATATATGACTTATGGATTAACCCCTGTTCGTTTCATTTTGCAGCGAGGCCTCCCAGCATGTCCTCTTTCCATGAGCGCCTCGAGCGCGTGGTGGCGCGTGGCCCCGTTGCGAAGAGACAGAAGGTTACTGCGCAGCCTGGCGCGCCCCCCGTCTAAGCCCGGTGCGCCCCCGCCGGGAGGGGTGCGGCCGCAGGTGAGTCGCCCCCCCGTACCGCCGGCCGTTCCGCCTCCGCTGCCGCGTGCCAAGCGCACGACGCGGAGCTTGCCCGCTATTATTCGAGAGCCCCTCCGGACCCTCGAGGTATGTATTCTTACTTGTGATTTCCTTTATTGCACTTACTCCTTGTTGTTGTCTTGTTATGATTGTGCCTCTTCCCAGGGTTGGGCCGTGTCCACCGTGGCCCTTGTTAAGGATGAGTAGGGTCGCGCTCGAGCTGGTTCGAGCCTTGAAGGCCGAGACCAGGCGGGCCGATGAGGCGGTCCGGCGTGATGCTGAGTCCCGGAAGGCCTTGGAGGCGGAGAGGAAGAGGCACGCAGAGGAGCTTGGACAGGTCATCCCTGCCTACGGAAGTCTGATGAGTTCGAGCGGGATGCCGAGGAGTACGTTCGTGGGCGTAGTGGCGACATAGTCGCCTCGTGGCTAGCCAGTGACGCTGGGAAGGAGACGATTGCGGAGGAGAGTGCTATGGCCTTCCAGGTGGGCCGGTATGCTATGCAGCAGGAGATCTACACCGCCCTTCGTCAGAAGGGAGACGCCTTTGACCCGGTGGTCCTCGAGTTGCCGGCCGAGATGGAGAACCCCGAGCTAGTAAACCCTGCGGCGGGCTTCTCACTATCACCCCTTGATCGCGCCGATGAGCCTTTGGAGCTGGTGGCCTCCTCGGGGGTTATTTCACCCACTTTGCTGAGCGTTCACATCCCTGACTTGGATGAAGGGGCCGAGGGAGTGACCGTCGCCGTTGCACCGTCGGCGCAGCTACCACTTGCCACCGCGCCGGGTTTGGATGAGCAGCCTTGATCGTGCTTTTTTTAGTTTATCCTCCTATTTTGTGTTTCCGGGCATAGACTTTGGATGTGGATTCTTGCCCTCTTTTGCTGTGTATGTTGCTTGATGACTCCTGCTATTTTATCTTGCTATGCTTCGAATGTTGGATCTTTATTATATGCTTCGGACTTATATTTGATTATGTACTCCCGTTGTCGAGACCACGTTGGTTTTTTTTTTTTTTTTTTTTTTTTGTGAGTGCCCGACCAGTGCCGGGGTTCTCAACCTCGGATTGGGCCGAGGTACTAGGCCTCGGTACTGGCCGAGCACCATGCAGCATGGTGCACCCCGCCGGTACAACCGAGGTGCGTGCAACATGGTGCACCCCGGCAGCGTGCCGAGGTATGGCTTGAGGGGCCATGGACGCACCTCGGCTTCTCGCCGAGGCGGTGCCCTGCTGCGCCCCGGTTTTGCCGGGGTGTGATAGGCATTTTTTTCTTCTCTTTTTTTTATTTTTTTTATTTTTTTTTTTTTTTGCCTAGTGTTAGCCTCCCAAAACATAGTCCTGTGAAACTACGCCATCGGGCTCCCCGTCGGGGTTGGTACGCGAGGTCGGACCTCGTGCCCCCTTAGGGTGCGTCAGCCGCTCGGGCTAAGTCCTTCCGAACTACGCCACCGGGTTCTTCCGTCGGGGTTTGTACGCGAGGTCGGACCTCGTGCCCCCTTAGGGTGCGCCTTACCGCTTGGGCCTAGTCCTGTCGGACCAAGCCACCGGGCTCCTCCGTCGGGGTTCGTACGCGAGGTTAGGCCTCGTGCCCCCTTAGGGTACGCGTTAGCCGCTCGGGCCAAGTCCTTTCGGACTGTGCCCCCGGGCTCTTCCGTCGGGGTTAGTACGCGAGGTCAGCCCTCGTGCCCCCTTAGGGTACGTCTTTCGTCGGGGTTAGTACGCAAGGTCGGACCTCGTGCCCCCCTTAGGGTCCGCGGGGGAAGACATGAGTGAGCACTCGTTCCCCTTTGTTTCATGATTTTTTTTTAAGGAGAAAGAGTGGATGAGAACCAATTTTGTGATATTATTGCCGTTCACTAAGACATTATTGGGGGAGGGGAATGGCCTGCCTCCTAAAATAGCTTTTCAAAGTCCACCTTTCACGCGGCGGGTCTACTGGTAGAACTTCAGCAGGTGTTCTGATTTCCAGACCCTGGCTATCATCTTCCCTTTGGGGGTTTTGAGCTTGTAACTACCCAGGCGGACCACGGCTGCTACAATGTATGGGTCTTCCCAATTGGGAGCAAATTTTCCTCCCGCCTGGGGCTGGCTTGCCTCCCTCCTCCTGAGCACGTAGTCTCCCGCTTGGAAGTAGTAGGGTCGTACCCGCTTGTCATGGTAAGCTTTGGTTTGCCTTTGGTAATTCTCAGCTCGGATCGCAGCTGCTTCGCGCCTGTCATCGATCAGGTGGAGGTCAGTTCTATGGTGCTCCTCATTCGTGTCGGGGTCGTAGTCCTCCTCCCGGCAGGAAGGTATGACTACCTCTGCTGGGGCTCGAGCTTCGAACCCGTAGGCCAAGGAAAAAGGTGTCTCCCCCGTGGCCCTCCGGGGGGTGGTGCGGTATGCCCACAGAATGGCGTCGAGCTCCTCTACCCACGCCTCCCCCTGCAGATTCATATTTCTTTTTCAAGCCGCCCACTATGGTGCGGTTGGCATTCTCCACCTACCCATTTGCTTGGGGGTAGCACACGGCCACCCGGCTGTGAGTAATGTGCCATTCTGCACAGAACCCCTTGAACTCTTGCCCCTCGAATTGGCGTCCGTTTTCGGTGATGAGTTGCATCGGGACCCCAAAACGGCACAAAATATTTTTGTACACGAAGTGCTTGCAACGGGCGCTTGTTATGGTCGCCAGTGGTTCCGCCTCCACCCACTTGGTAAAGTAGTCCACTGCAACTATGAGGTACTTCCTTTTTCCCGACCCCATAGGTAGAGCTCCCACTAGGTCCACTCCCCACCCGGAGAAGGGGATGACCGAGCTGATGGGGGTGTAGCTCGTGGCGGGTCGGCCGGGGGTGGCCTGAAAGTGCTGGTAGGTCTCGCAACTCCGGGCGTAGTCGGCGCACTCTTTGGCCATTTTGGGCCAAAAGTACCCCTGTAAGATGGCCCTCCGGGACATGGCGAAGGCCCCCTGGTGGGCGGAGCAGGTTCCCTCGTGGATTTCCTCCATGACCGCCCTGGCCTCGTCTGGGTACAGGCAGCGCAGCAAGGCGCCGTTGTAGGACCTCTTGTAAAGTGTGTCCCATATGATCACGTACGTAGGGGCTCGTCGTTTCACCAGCTTGGCGTCGACCTCGTCGGGAGGTAGCGCACCTGTTTTCTTGTACTCCTTGAGATGGTCTAACCAGCAGGGAGGTCGGGCTTGCACAGGCAGGACCGGGTAGGCGTCCAGGCTCGACCTCTTGAAATCCTCAATCCACGCTATTTTTTAGATGTGTTCCGGGGCCCCTTGGGCGAGCTTGGACAACATGTCAGCGTCTGTGTTCTGGTCCCGAGGCACCTGTAGGACCTCGTAATTGATCAGCTGCCCCAGTAGTTGGAGCACCACGTCCTGGTACCTCCTCATTCTTTCATCACTTGCCTCAAATTCACCTGTGACCTGTCCCACAACGAGTCTGGAGTCACACCGGATTTTGAGCTTTTCCACCCTCATATTTAGCGCGAGGCGGAGCCCCCCTAGGAGCGCCTCATACTCGGCTTCATTGTTGAATAACTTGAACGCGAAGCGGAGGGCGTAGTAGGCCCGGAACCCCTCTGGGGTTATGAGTACCACTCCACCCCCGCAGCTTTTGGAGCTGGAAGACCCGTCCGTTGAGAGGGTCCACCACTCCTCGTCGTCATCCCCGACCCGCTCCGTGGCCTCCCGGGCGGTACACTCGACTATGAAGTCAGCCAGTGTCTGCCCCTTGATGGCGGGTCTGGGCTTGAATTGGATGTCGAACTGGCTCAGCCGCATGACCCACCTGACCAACCTGCTGGCCGACCCCGAGGCCCTCAGCACCGCATCTAGTGGCTAATTTGTGAGGACCTGTACGGGGTGGGCCTGGAAGTAGTGGTTCAGCTTCTTTGCCGTCGCATCTACCACAAAGATGGCCTTCTCCACGGGTGTGTACCTGATCTCCGCCCCCCGTAGAGCTCGGCTCGTGTAGTATACGGGCCGCTGGACCCCCTCGTCGTCCCGGACCAGCACGGAGCTGACCGCGGCCTGCGAGATGCCCAGGTATAGGTACAGGGCTGCCAACCGCCCGTTGAGGCGCTGGACCTCCCAGACGGACCTCGGAGGTTCCATGTCCAGGATGGCCTTGACCTTGTCGGGGTTGGGTTCAATGCCCCTCTTCGAGACCATGTACCCCAAAAATTTCCCCCCGTGTACCCCGAAGGTACACTTCTTGGGGTTCAACTGTAAATTGAAGCGTTGCATAATCGAAAATACCTCGGTAAGGTCGTCCGTGTGGAGGTCGGCGTCGGTGCTCTTGACGATCATGTCATCGACGTAGGTCTGGAGGTTGCGGCCGAGGACCTGCTTGAACAGCTTGGCCACCATTCGGGTGTAGGTGGCGCCTGAATTTTTCAGTCCGAAAGCCATGACCTTGTAGCAATAAACCCCCTCTGGCGTGGTGAAGGCTTTCTTCTCCTCGTCGGCCTCCTCCATGAAAATTTGGTGGTACCCCCTGAACGCATCTAGGAAGCTCATAAGGGCACAACCTGCAGTTTCGTCCACCAGCTGGTCAATGTTGGGGAGGGGGAAGGGGTCCATAGGGCAGGCCTTGTTCAGGTCGGTGTAGTCCACGCACATCCTCCAGGTGGGTGGCTTTGGGGCGAGGACTACGTTGGCTAGCCATGTGGGGTATATGACCTCCCTGACATGGCCGATCTCTAGCAGGGTGTCGACCTCTTTTTTTATGAACTCCCTCCTCTCAGCGGAGAGGTACCTTTTGCACTGCTGGACTGGCTTGACCGTGGGGTCGACAGCCAGCTTGTGTGTGATCACGTCTCGGCTCAGGCCCGGCATATCCTCGGGGCCCCATGCGAAGACCTCCTTGTAGCTCCTGATGGTGTCGATTATCCGTGCCCGTAGGTCGGCCGGGAGGCCGACCCCTACCTTCACGACCCTGTCGGGTCAGCTGAGGTCGAGGATGACCTCCTCTGTTTCGACCACGGGCTCGGCCCGAGGTCGACCTGCCTCCTCTCGAAACGCCTTCTCAGCAATGGTATGGACCTGGAGGTCCTTCTGACCAATTTGGCGGCACGCCTTCAAGTAGCAGCTGCGGCTCACCTTTTGGTCCCCCCGGGCGACCCCAACCCCGGTTGGTGTCGGGAACTTGAGGCACAGGTGCTCCATAGAAATCACGCATCTGAGGTCCTCCAGAGCGGGTCGACCAAGAATAACGTTGTGGGCGCAATTAATCTTAACGACTACGAACTCGACCTCCCACCTCCTGGTGTGCGGTGGGGTGCCTATCTCCACCTCCAAATTGATCGACCCCTCCGTTTCAATTAAGTCCCCCGTGAACCCGGACAGGGGGGTCCGTACTTGTTCCAGCTGTCCTCTTGAGAGTCCCAGCTGGGTGAAAGTTTCGTAGTACATGACGTTCACCGAGCTACCCGTGTCTACGAGCACCCGGTGCACCACCACGTTGTTGATGTCCAGCTTGACAACCAGGGCGTCTCGGTGGGGGAGGGGCCCATCTGGCAGGTCGGCGTCGGTGAACATGATGGGCTCCCTCTTTGGTTTCTTCTCGTGGGGGTACGTGTGACCTCCCCCACGTACAAGCTCCTCGCCCACCTCTTCCGCTCGGCTGGCGAGTCCCCTCCCAAAGATGACGTAGATGGCCCGTTTCTTCGGGGGCTGGGAGTCCTCCGTCGTCTTCTCCTCCTCCTCGGAGTTGTGGTCGTGGTGGTCCCTCTTACGGGGAGCCGAGGTGGACGGCGCCTGGCCACCCCCCTTCCTCCATACGTTGCCTGGCTTCTGGCCCTGCGCCTGCCCTTGCGCCTGGCCGGGCCTCTTAATGAATTGGCCGAGGTAACCCATTTGGATGAGTTCCTCGATTTTTCTCTTTAAGAGGATGCATTCGTCTGTGTTGTGCCCTTTCTGCCGGTGGAACCTGCAGTACTTGTTGGGGTCCCCCCTTGCCGATATCTTCATGCACTCCTCCATCGGGAACACCACGATTCCCTGGTCCTCCGCGTGCGCCAAGATGGTACCCACAGGTTGTGTTACCGGGGTGAGATAGCGTGTGGGGTTCAGCCTAGGCCCCTCAGCGTACTCACGTCGGTGTGGGCGCGGCGCCTTGCGCTCCTCCTGGGGTGCCTTGTCTTTCCGACCTCTTCCTTCCTCCTGCTCCTTCTTCCTCTTCTCGGCAGCCTCGGCGTCAGCGTACCTTGCTGCCTTGTCCATCAGGTCGGTATAGGTCCTGGGGGGGTACCTGATGAGGTCCTGGTGAAAGGTGCCTGACCTCAAGTTGTTTCGGAAAATCACTATGGCCGACTTCCCATCAAAGTCGGCGACCCCCATGGCCTCTTTCTTCCACTTGCTGAGATACTCGGCCAGTGATTCCGAGTTCCCCTGCTTCAAATCACACAGGTCGGCTATTTGCTTCTTCCGCTGTATGCTGGTGGCGAAATGGGATAGGAACTGCCGGGTGAGGTCCGCGAAGGTGGAGATGGACCCCGCAGAGAGGGATCCGAACCAATCATGCGCCTGCCCGTCCAGGGTGGCGAAGAACCCCCTACACAGGATGGTGTCTGTTGCCTCGGTGATCATCATGGCAGCTCTGTACCTGGTCAGGTGTGCCCGCGGGTCCGTGGTCCCCGAGTATGCTTTAATGGTGGGAAAGCGAAAATCTCGAGGTAGGGGCTCCGCCATGATGGTGTCTGCGAATGGGGAGGCCAATACGTCCTGGGGCTCCGGAGACCCGTCCCTCTCATCGATCTTCTTCTGGAGCTCGTCCATCCTCCTCTGCAGCTGCTCGACCTCTGCCCGATGGGAGCCTGGAGCTCTACCCTTCGTTTCACCTGATCGTTCGACCCGGGAGGCCTGCTCACGTTGCGGTTGTGGTCGGGGGACCCGACCTGCTGACCCGCGCGAGGCTGCCTCGTGTCGCAGCTGGGCGCGGGGCCCACGGCTCAGCGACCTCCGAGTGACCGATCCCTGTCGCGGCGGCCAGCGGGAGCATGACTCCGCCGCCGGTGGCCCGTTGGCTGGCCTCGGACCCAACCTATCCCGGGCTGTCACGCGATCGCCCAACCTCTCCAGGGCAGGCCTGGTTTGGGTTGGTGCCCTTCCATCGTCGTCACGCTGGCGGTCTCGGCGGGAGTCCCCTCCTCCCCACCTCTCCGATGGTCGAGGCGAGTTGACCTCCCCCTGGGTGACAGGTGCCTGGGGCGGTCAGGCGCTCGGGCCGCTGCGCCCCCGGGTGGGGGTAGCTGGAGGCGACGCCGGCGCCTCTCCGGTGGCGCCTAGGGCGGCTTGTTCCTCCGCCCGGAGGCCCGCCGCGACGCGCGCCAGCGCGGTTGAAGCTTGTTCGAAGACCGCCACCCCCTCCCGGATGAGTGCGCGAGCCGGAGCGGGGTCGACGGGGGGTGGTGGCAGTGCACCACTGCTACGGTGGTTGGTGAGCTGGGCCCTCATATCCTCCCCCGACCTGGTGGAGGCGGCCGGTTGGATGCTGGGGGCGGGGGGCCCGTTGGGGCCGTTCCCGTTCGCGACGAGCTGGGTGGCGCGGGAACCATTAGTATGACGAGAGCTTGATCTCGATCGTGCCATCGCTGTGGATGAACAATAGTGGGGAGAGCGCTTAAGCTTGTACAGTAGCTCTCAACAAGAGCACCAATGATGGATTTAATTAACCCGGGGGGACCCGAATCACTAAATCCGGATAAGAATATGAATAATAAATAAGTAATACGAACGATATAGCAAAGGCCGTGAGACCGTAGATTGTATTAAATGCCGTAGAATTGGCTATTACATTAGTATTTCAGGACAAAGTATGTAAGAACAGTAGATCGTTTCTTAACGAGACAAGGTGGGGGGTTTTTATACAACCCCCACCCCTAACCACCACCCCCTAAGGCGGGTGGTGGTTAGATCCGGGTTGACCGCGCCCGGTCTCGCGTCCGGGCCGGGCTGCGGAGGCCATGCCGAGCCCGTCATGGGCTCGGGCTGAGCCCACGTGGAGGTCGTCCCGGCCTCCAACGTGGCCTGTGCGGGGGCCACGTGGCGAGGCCTCGACCGGGGCGGGTACGTGGCGCCGCCCCGGGACCGTTCTTGCTTTGCGCCCTCGGGTCGATTCCTAATATATATATATATATATATATATATATATATATATATATATATATGATTACCAAACTATTGTAACCCTATTCTTTTTTCTTTTGTTTGAAAACATTGTAACCCTATTCTATTACATTCATATATTAATAATAAAATCTGTGTTCCCTATATTCTAGTGTGAACACTATGTAATAATTAATTTTATACCATAACTGTTAGCCATTAATGATACAAATTATTAATTACAATTATTGAAATATATGCTTTTTTTATTTTTTAATTTTGTAATACAATTTCAATTCTATGGAGAATTTACCAAATATTATTAAAATTGCACATGCGAATCACTATAAATATAGACATCATATCATCAAAGTGTATATCAGAACAAGAGTAGATATACATCTGAAGAGAATTGCTACTAAGGAAATATGAATTCAAAGATTGTAAAACTTTACATTTCTTGCTTATTTGTGGGTTTCATCATGCTTGCATTGCTCTCCCATTCCGGTAAAACTTCATTTTCATGCTCTTTTATCTAAGAGTTAATTTTATTTTTATCTTAAATTTATAGGTGCCAGTCTTTTTTTATTAGAACATCTTCATTTAGTCCTAGTATCAGTGTGGTATGACCATTTTTAGTCATCCATCAACAAAATTGTTGAAATATCGTTAAATACAAAGACATTCCAATCTTTTTTCTATAAAGTATGTTGAACCGTTATATTTTTTTTGAAAAAAAAATTCATAATTGAAGACCGAAATGCCCTTGTATTAAACGATATTTAAACTGTCTTGTTGATAAAGGACCAAAAATGGTCATGTCACAATAATATTAGGACCAAAAGTGAATGTTTAAAGTGGACTGTCACCTATAAATCTATGACCAAAAATGAAATTAACCCTTTTTATATTCGTTTTTAGAATTTGATACATTTTTACAAAACTAGGAAAATATGACTAATGATAATTATTTTGGTTATGGTTATTATGACAGGCCAGGCTGAAACATTGGTATACCAAGGGCCTTGTTCTGATCCGAAATACAAAGATTGTAATCAATATTGTACCAGCACTGGGTTCCCTGCTGGTGGTAAATGTATGCAAGGGGCCCCTGGAGCTCCAATTGCTTGCTATTGCATAGTACCATGATCGAATTATTATGTATCTCTTCAACTAATAATATATGAACTTCATTTAGTCTATTTTGAGTCCTGTCATTTTGAACAATTGTGAAATTTAATAATCTTTAGATTGTTATAATGTTCATGTTCCATAAATTTAAAGATTCTACGCACACAAGTATTTCGGGAAAATGAGTTAGTTCTTTCAAACATCAATAATAATAAATTAATTAATTAATTATAAAAAAAATAAGGGTCAAATAATCCCTCGAACTTTACATGAAAAGTCGATCAATTAGGCCCTTAAACTTTTTAAATTTGCAATTAAACTCATCAACGTTTTATTTTGGTGCAATAAAGTCTAAAAATCGGTTAGTGACCTGTGATAGTAGGTCACTAGGATTTCGGCAACCCTCCGACACTATTTTCGACCATAAATTGACCGGCGACCGGCGTCGATCGCCGGTGACCATAGAAGAATCCAGAGATGGTCGCCTTCTCCGGAGGCGGCGACCAAAAATGATCGCTTTCTCTGTTCTTCTATGGTGACCTACAATCGGCACTAGTCGATTTGTGGTCAGAAATAGTGTCGGAGGGTTTCCGGAACCCTAGTGACCTGTACCAAAATAAAATGTTAATGGCTTAATTTGTAATTTTAAAAAGTTTAAAGACTTAATTGACTTTTTAGGTATAGTTCGATTGCCTATTTCACCATTTTTCCTTTAAAAAAATGCATTAAGAAATGTGAATCACAATACAAAGGCCATTGAGAGCAGGTGTAACAGAAGCACCCATATTGGAGAGATAGCATCCAAAGTTGTGGGCAAGAATAGAAATTAAGAGTGGTTAGAACATAAACACCCATATTAATTAGAGAGATGGCATCCAAATTCCAAAACTGTGAAAAAAAAAAAAAAAAAAAGATTAGAAAGGAAAAAGACCATAAATTGTAAATAACATTTGATTTAATTCCACCAGAGGTCCTCGTCTTTAGTGGCAATTCCAAATTAACTCTTAAGATTATCGTTTTCTGCCATTTAACATTCATAAATTATTATTTTTTGGACACTTTTAGTCCTTATCATCACTTTTTCTATTTTTAGTAAGGACACTTTTGTCTCTTCATATTTTTCTTTTATTATTTTTCTGGTTTCAACCAGTTTAAAATAACTTTAGGCAACATCTAATTTTTAGTAATCATATTTTTCAATCGGTTTTTGATGGCGAGTTACGGCGTTGAAAAAAAAATTAATGCAAGAGAGTAGTCTAGGTATTGATTGACCCTTGTTAACTCTAGCTTGGCACATATGGGAAATTTTAAGTTTTAGGACGGCTAGTAGTGTAGTTTAAAATAAAGAATTGCAATTCTTTAAATATTATATATATATATATATATATATATATATATATATATATATATATATTTACTATACTATACTAATAAGAGCCCAAGAGAGTTAAGCCTATAATGGGTAGAAAAAATGGCGGTTAAATTTTTTAATCAAATGAATGGCTCAGATTGATCAGATTTTAATTTTTCCTTAAGATTTCCTAATTTATCCTTAATGAATATGATTTT
The DNA here is from genome assembly GCF_001879475.1 of Ipomoea nil. Classification (NCBI taxonomy): domain Eukaryota; kingdom Viridiplantae; phylum Streptophyta; class Magnoliopsida; order Solanales; family Convolvulaceae; genus Ipomoea; species Ipomoea nil. The sequence goes on from NW_017617070.1 coordinate 2,362,098, forward strand.
CCGTTAACTTTTTCGTTAAATATTATCTTTTCCGTTAATTTATGTTAGTTCATCGTTAACTTACTCATTGATTTCAATAAGAAAGGTCTCAGGTTCGAACCTCATTCCAATCAAAGTTGACATAATTAGTACTCAATTTTACTGTTATTAAATTAAATACTCCGTAATAATTTAGTAGCTACAACAAAAAATAATACATATGCATTCTTTAATTTAGAATTATGTGTCTACAATGTCTTTATTCAAAAAAAATTATTCATCTACTATACTAATAAGAGCCCAAGAGAGTTAGGCCTATAATGGGTAAAAAAAATGGCGGTTAAATTTTTTAATCAAATGAATGGCTCAGATTGATCAGATTTTAATTTTTCCTTAAGATTTCCTAATTTATCCTTAATGAATATGATTTTCTGTTAACTTTTCCGTTAAATATTATCTTTTCCGTTAATTTATGTTAGTTCACCGTTAACTTACTCATTGATTTCAATAAGAAAGGTCTCGGGTTCGAACCTCATTCCAATCAAAGTTGACATAATTAGTACTCAATTTTATTGTTATTAAATTAAATACTCCGTAATAATTTAGTAGCTACAACAAAAAATAATACATATGCATTCTTTAATTTAGAATTATGTGTCTACAATGTCTTTATTCAAAAAAAATTATTCATTATCTATAAATTAAATAACAGAAATAATTTCATTAGTTATATTGTATTTATTTTTCTCCAATATAAAAAATCTTTACATTCAAATTTATCAATTGATTATATTCGCTACATTGTTCCTACAATGCTTTATTTAAAAAAAAATTATTCATTATCAATAAATTAATTAAGAGAAATAATTTTATTAGTTATATTGTCTTTATATTTCTCCAATGTAAAAATTCTTTACATTCAAATTCATCAATTGATTATATTCACTACATTGTCTATTATCTTTTTTGTGCACTATTTTTTAATTAAAGATCAAAGTTATAATACAAAATAGTGTTATATATTTATTTACCAAGTATTTTATTAATACCATGAAAAAATTAAAAAAATATAATTAATAAAGCCAATCATGTTAACTACTTTGAGTGATTTGTTGACAAAGATAGTATTCAAATCACACAATAAATTGAAGTGAGAACTACCTCGCAATGTCCTTGTTTGACAATCAGCAGTTAGCGGTTAGCGTTAGCGGATTATATTAGCGAATTTGACCAGCGAATTATATCAATGGTTTGTAAAAATATATTTGAAAAAATTAGTTGTTTAGATTAACATGTAAAATGAGCTAAGGGTATACATATAATAATAATAATAATAATAATAATAATAATAATAATAGTTTTAAAATATATATATATATATATATATATATATATATATATATATATATATAATTAAGTCAATCATATTAACTACTTGGGAGATTTATTGACAATAAGAGTATTCAAATCACACAACAAATTGAAGTGAAAAACTATCTCGGAATGTCCTTGTTTGGCAATCATCAATTAGCTCTTCAATATTAGTGTATATTTAATATTTTATGCCCTAATTTTTATTTGCTCTCCCTTATGTCCCGTATTTGGTTTCAACTATACCTATACAATTATTTTATTGACAATTATAATCAATCTTGACTATATTATCTTGCATTTGTAATCTTAGAATTGCCTATTTAAATACGCAAATTTAACATTCAATTATCTATGCATGAACAATTCCAATATAATCTTGTCTTGATATACTTTAAAGTACTTATTTAAAAAAAAAAAAAAAAAAAAAAAAAAACATTGAGCATTATCCTAATCGCGCAATTCGCGTAAAAAACTAGTATATATATAAACGCTGATGACTGGCAGACGGAATGCATGCACATAAATAAAACCAAACGACGTGGAGAGATAAAGAACAACGTAGTGGGGAAAAAACTGCTATAATTAATTTTTAAACTTTATTTTTTTAAAAATAATTAATTTGGGAGGATGACTTGTTGACATGTTCGAAACCTTCAAATTGAAAGAATTGTTTGAAATTGATTAGTTTATGGACTTAATTGTAGATTTTTTTTGGGTTCAGTGACCTAATTGCATTATCGTGTGTAATTCGATTACCTATTTGACCCTTATTCCATTTATTAATTATTCGTCACTCATATTCTTAACTCTTAAAAATGAAGAATTAAGAAAATTGTACGGAATAATATCAAATATTAACTAAGACAAAATAAAAATAAAAATAAATGAAACATTTATTTATTATATTTATTTGAAATCAATGCGCAAAAGAATAAATGTTGGCTCCTAGGGTATACATATCTAAGAAAAACTGCAATACATAATATATGTTCGGAATGTTCATAAAAACAAGCGTCAATATACATAAACACCAAGCTAAATATTTATAACAACGTTGCGTTACAAAACTTACCATCACATCAGTATTTTTACAAGAAAAATAGCAACAAAATTTTAAAACACTAGTTATTTGCAATGCTAAAGCAACCTAAATAATCTTATTTATACCAAATGCAATTCGTGTTGGAAAAAATAGCATAAAATTGGCATAAAATGACATTTTAAGTAGCTATTTTGTGGTACAAAGATCAGTGGGGTCCACTTCCCTTTTAGGTCGGGTCAAAGTGGATTCGGATTCTTCGTAGTGAGACAAAGAGATTGATATATTGTACGCTCAAAACGGATAATGGGTGAATGAGATATTGATTCTCAAAGTAGACCCATTTGAGTTGGAAAAATGAAGGGAAAAAGTGAAGCTTTTGTCCCACATTGGTTTGGGAAGAGGATTTGCCCCACTATTTATACAAGAGTCCTTTTTAGACTTAATGAATTGGATAGCATAGTGGCTCTCTCTTGTGTGCAAGGGGTGTAAATCAAATTTTGTGTGCATTAGCACTTGCGAGCTATACTCTTTACCAGACTAATGCTGTACTATCGGTGTGGTTTGCGACTGTTTAGTTACGAAATTAATCCTCATATTTCTACTCCTTAGCCAAACTTTGAACCCGGCAAACTTTGAATGCTGTTTCTACTCCTTCTTAACCAAGCTTTGCTCTTGTTCGCCGGGTTCAAAGTTTGGGTGCTCAAACGCCGGGTTCAAAGTTTGAACCGTAGCACGTTTTGGGTGTCTACCGCGTGGTTCGCGACTGTTCAGTTCCAATTTAGTTACGGAATTAATTCCAGAATTAATCCTCATATTTAATGGTCAGTTTTGAATGCTTAAGTAAATTCTCTGTTTCTACTCCTTCTTAGCCTACTGTGTTCTAAGCTTTGCTCTTGTTCGCCGGGTTCAAAGTTTGGGTGCTCAAACGTTGAACCGGAATTAATTCCAGAATTAATCCTCATATTTAATGGTCAGTTTTGAATGCTTAAGTAAATTCTCTGTTTCTACTCCTTAGCCTACTGTGTTCTAAGCTTTGCTCTTGTTCGTCGGGTTCAAAGTTTGGGTGCTCAAATGTTGAACCGTAGCACGTTTTGGGTGCTCAAACGTTGAACCGTAGCACGTTTTGGGTGCTCAAACGTTGAACCGTAGCACGTTTTATCCTGGGAAACCTATGCTACAACGCTCCTAACACTTGTGAGAGGTAGCAAATAAGGTTTTAAGGAAAAGAACGTTTTGTTCAAACTCGTGCTAACCACTATCTAAATTATCCATCTTTTCCTTTCCCGTTTCTGTCTTTTTCCATATAATAATAATCTTTTCGTAGGATTATTATTTTAGGGTTTTTCCACCTTATTACCCAACAATTCGTACATATTTGATTAAAGGTTGTTAGTAACAAAAATTTTTTAGAGCTATTTTGAATAATCACCATTGTTTTTTACTTCAAGCTTTCTGTGTTGAAATGCAAACTCCTAATTGTTAATGCTTAATCTGTTTGTTGATGCTGAAGTTTTTGATGAGTGTAGTATGAGCTTTTAGTCTAGGATTTTTGGACTGTGTTTTTCATGTTTGCTTGGGGAGATGGACAAAAACTAGGACTCTCATAACACTGTGAAATTAGGACTCTAATAGCACGTTTGGTTCACGGAATGAATTTGGAGGGAATAGGAATGCTATTCCACGGGAAATGGAATAGGTAAGGAACAGAATATGAATTGTATTTTATATAATACATTATATTTATTAAATAAATATAAATGTTATATAATGTGCAAAGGGTATTTTTGATATTTGTGATAAAATTAAAGCTATTCCCAAGGGCATGAGAATAGCTAATACCAAGGCCCCCCTAGGAATGGTTATTCCCTTTGCGAAGGTAATAGCTCATTCTTAGGAATGTTATTTTCATGACAAAATGATCCAATTAAACGATGGAATAGGTCTATTCCAAGAAGTGTTATTCCATTCCTGACCTATTCCATGAACCAAACATTTAGAATAAGGTAAGAAACAATTGGCGCAAATATGCATGAGAATCTCATAATTCCCTTCAAAATAATCATAATCATCATATTAATTAATTTGAGAGTATTACCCCTAAATTTAGCATCTATTTAAAGAAAACCTTAACTAAAGATTATTTGCGATAAAAAAAAAATGAAAGTTAAAATACGAGTTTTGATCGAATGGAGAGTCAATGACTAAAAAGAATACTAATCAAAGGAAAATGTTATATGTATTCTCATTTTGTACTCTCATACACAAAACTTTGATGTAGACACTTGTATTGGGACCAATAAAAAAAATAGCTTATCAGAACTTGTCATATCAGAGAGCAAAATTTAGAAAGTATATTTAGGGCTTGTTTGGCAATCAGTGGTTAGCGGTCAGCGGTAGCGGACTGTATTAGCGGTTAATGAATAGCGGATTGTGTTAGCAGGTTTGACCAGCGGAATGTATCAGCGACTTGTAAAAAAATGTTTGGTAAAATTAGCGGTTTAGATTGACGGTTAATATGTAAAATGACCAAAAGGATATAATAATAATAATAATAATAATAATAATAATAATAATAATAATAATAATAATAATAATAACAAAAAAAAAAAAAGATGTGGGATTGTCCCACATTGAAACACAAATTAAAAAAGGGGCATTGGCTCCCTTATAAAAGGGAGCTCAACGCCCCTTTAATTTTTTTGTAAACTTCTTGCCCATCCGATGCCCATCCCACATCGGTTGGGCAAGAATAGAGAAGCTTGAGGCTTCTTTATTTAAAGAAGTCTCAGGCTTCATAAATAATATCAAAGTTTAATTTTTTTTTTTTAATAAGTAAGGTGGAGGGTGTTTTGGGAAAGGAAAGTTCCTTTCCCAAAACGCCAACCCAACACGTTGCTATATGCAGCGTGTTGAATTTCAACGGTTTGGAGCAATCTGTTGCTCCAAACCGCTGTTAACCAAACAATGACTTTGGCGTTTTGACTCAGCAGATCCGTCAAAATTTGACGGATTCGCTACTAACCAAATATGGCCTAATAGTAAAACTCCATATCAAATAATCAAATGACCATCTGTAATATTTACTTTAATTTATAGAACTAACCCTTTAACAATTAAAAATTAAAATTCAACCCTCAAATTCTTAAAAATCTAAATTCCTAAATCCCTGGCGAGTAGCGACCAGAAGAACCACTGAGCGACTCCGACGACGCTACGAATCTGCGAATTTGGGTAAGTCCTTCTTCTGAGTTGAAATCTATGGAACACTGCCTCCCTCACTCCATCGTCGAGAACTGCAGAAGAGCTGTCATTTTCTTTCTCTGTTTATTCCCAGTCCTTAACTTTCCTCTTTTTTTTTTTTTTTTTTTTTTTTTTTTTTTTTTGCTGAGAGATCAGATGTGGCGTAGTGTAGGGATGTTGAAGTTGCATCTTTCAATAATTTGAGTTTGTGTGCAATGGCGTAGCGTATACACTGCACACTATATAACCATTTCATTTCTCTGCTTTATAAATTTTAATCCTCTCCTGTCGTTCATAGTCTCTTGCGTACGAGTAGATTGTGAATAACATCTAAGTGGGAATCATTCTTGTTATAGGTATGTTCCATGCATATATTTTTTAATTTGCAGATTAAATTAGTGGTTAATGGTTATAGGTCTACAAAATTTGAATTCCAAAAATATGTTTTTTTTTTTTGAATTCATATTATAGAACTATGTTCTGATTTCTTTGTTTTTCAATTTTTGTTTGTTAGAGCGAGTTATCTGGATTATATATGGCAGGAGAAGACAGAATTAGTGAACTCCCCATAGGTATACTTGACAAAATTTTGGGATTTTTGATGGGATCCTGAATTGATGGGATACAGGATGATTGATGTTAGCACATTCAGTTACGTTACTCAGACTGCTCAGTAGATACCAATACACCATCTAGGGTTTTGAGTCTAGGTCTGAGGCAAAACATGGCTAACGGTCTACTGTTAAGAGGCAACACAACAGGAACATCAACTATGGCTGGAGATCAACACGGCTACGCTTCCGCTATCATACGAGGTCAGGTTTCTCGTATACTATGGTTTATTATAGTTAGACTATTGTATATCTAACATGGAAATCATCCTATCTGAGTGTTTTTCTTGTTGCAAAGAATGTGGTGTTCTGCCGCCTAACTTGGACTTGAGATCTATATCAAGTCTTAAGTTGAAATGTTCCACTTGTTGCTTTGAGGTAAATTGGCCTGATGACTCTTTTTTTTTTTTTTTTTTGTTTAATTCTGTTTTTATAAAATGTTTTTTAGGAACTGATCTAATTGTCTTTCTCTTGGTTTCCAAGGTGTTTGTTGATGAACTCACTAGAGTGGGACATGCACATGCACTAAACGTTGAACTCCTCAGTCTAGATATATCAAATAGTGATTTTACAAAATATATAAAAAATTCTGCATTCATACATCTGCTGCGATCATGCCCAAAATTATGCGAACTTGATATAAGTCTAAAGGTAATCTTCATTTATGTATATATGGATCAACTGTTCCATAAAATTCTGATTGATTCCATTATTGTTCCATTTCTTAATCCAAAGTTGTTATGTAAATTATGAATTGATTGCTTATTTATGTTTATGTTCTGTTATTAGTCTTTGAAGTTAAATCCAGAGGACTTTGTGCTTATGGAGGACCTCAGCAGTGTGGCTCGAACACTGAAAATGCTTTGCACTTTGAAGTTTTGCCGTCTTAAAGGGTTGGAGTCTGAAATGCAGTCTATTAAGGTGTTCCTTGCGTGCTTTCTAGGAATTGAGGAGGTTATCGATCATTCTTCGACATTGGATTCCCTCGGATGAAAAATTTAAAATTATGCAGAAACTTTTACGTTTCCCTCGTGCCTCTACAAAAGCAGAAATTTTTTACATATAGGAATCTTAATTTTATGATGTTTCTTAGTATGGAAGTTCTGTTTTATTTAATAGTTTGTGGGATTGCTTATTAGGCTTGAATGTACTATCACAACCTTAATTGGGTTTAAGGTGAATCAATTGTTTGTTCCCGGTATTATATTAAGTGTAGAGTGAATTAAGGTACAAAACACCATACATTTCTGGTAATTAATTATACATTCCATAGCATGGATCTACACGAAAATTTTGTATTAAATTAAAAAAAATTTAAATATAATTGTTTTCTAACAATTTTAAATATAATTTTTTTCAGTCTGCGCAATCAGCTAGCACTTGTTGATAGGCTTGACATTCCAGTGTGGCGCCAACTTGTTGAACTAATTGTATAGTTTTTTGTGGGGGCCCTTAGGGTTGGGGTTCAGCCTTTTGGAAGAATTGTATAATTTTTTGTGTACCCCCTTCCGTTTGATTTTAAAAAATACAATGGTCCCAACTATGCCTTAAGTCGGATTAAGGCTGACCTTATCCAGTAAATTCCACTTTTTAAGTTACATGGAAAAATAAATAATTTTTTTAAAAATGTATATGTGGCTAGCAAAAATGGCAGCTTTAGTGAGAGAATATCACAGAGATGTAAAGAAAATAATGAAGAAATTGTAAATTTGATGATGTGAAATTAAGACTCATTTTTTAAAGTGAGAGAGTATTACAGGGATAAGAATAGCCTAAGTCTTGCCTAAGTAGCTTGTATACTACGCACTCCATTTTTATTTTGCTGAAAAAAAAGCTAAATATATTTTGTGATAATTATATCGAGAACGTGAAAAAATGTGACAATTGTATCAAATTATGCATAAATATTATCTTAAAATCTCTAAAATTTAACAAATTAATATCAAACATTTGTATTTTGTAATAAATATAATTACCGACAAAATACAAATTTAATCTAACTTGAATTTCTTGAGCTTTTGCACAAAAGTACAACAAAAAATTATTTTTAAAAAATATAATGTATGAAAATGTTTTAATGTACATTTTTAATATACTAAAAGTACATTATTTGTGTATTGAATGTACATTATTCGATAGTATATATAACAAATTAATCTTTAAAACAAGATGATTGAATTATTTGAGTGTTATATACTGTAATAAATTAATAATTGGATATAATTGTAAAAAAAAAAAAAAACAATTATTTATGTTTTTTCACCAAGGGTCCGCTTGGAACAAAATATAATGTTTTTTGAATAATGATTAATTTTTTAGAAAACATTTTCACTTTATGGTGTTTGGCTAAAAGTCAAAAAACAATATTTTTATTATTTGATTGAGAGTTATAAAATTGTATTTGTTATTTTTTTTCGTCTTTTAAAATATATGAACACAAATCTAGTACGAAGTTATGTCTTATAAAAGATTACTCGTGGCAAGAATGTTAGAATTGAACTCTCACCTAGTGAATAAAGAAAGTCTCAATAGTTATGCTCTGAACCGTGTTCATCAGCGCATGGTGAACTCAGGATAGATCCATAATTTCTAAGTTATAGATTCATAATTTTTATATTGTACTGCTGACGTCACTCAACTACTAGGTTCTGGTTTTGAACTTCGGTTTCATTTTTTTTTTTTTGGGCATTCAGGTTGGTGAATTTGACTTCACTCCTCCCCCTGTGCATTTGCGTCGGGGGTTTCAGTATCCCTACAACGTGGTGTTCCCAGGGACGGAGCCAGGGGTGGGGGAAGGGGGGCAGCACCCCACCCCCACCCCATATATAATCTTTGTATGTATATATGTATATAGTATAGGTTTTAGTATTAGTATAAAACAACTAGTAAATGTTTAACAAGTAAGAAGTTAGATTTGTTGGTAGGGCATGTGTATGTTAATGGGAAAGGTTTTGGGTTCAAATCTTTGCATTAACATATTTTTAAATCCTTCCCCTATGGCTTCAAGAGAGTCACTTTTTTAATATTTAATATGTGTAATTTATTTTTCGCCCATATCCAACAATATTTACAACTATATTTCTTAAGTAATAGTTATTAAAAAAAAAATCTTAGGTAATTTATTTATTTTTTTAAAAATTATCTCTTTTGTTTTAATGTTTCGCTTTTACTGGAAAAAATTTCTGAATCCGTCCTACTTCTTCGCCCCCCTCAATCGAATTTCTGGCTCCGTCCCTGGCGTGTTCCCTTTCACGGCATCTGTTAGAAGTCCCATGGTATGTGCATCGGGCCTTATTTGTTAGCAGTGCACAGAAGAGCCTCGTGCGGGGCTCGTCACAGTGTTTGCTACGCGCCCGTGTTTATGGTTACCAATTCGGCCGGTCGTAGGTGTTGTTGCATGCACTCCCTCATCGTCGTGGACTATGCACGAGTGGTGGGTTTGACGTTCGGCACAGTACCATGAAGCGAGGTAGGGACGGTGCAATTAGCATGCATTACTTGGTATGCAGCCGTGAAGGGGTGAAAGGGGGTGGCAGATGCAAACTCAACAAGGGCGACGATAATGGGGGTGGTAGCAATCTACGATATGAATAGGTACGTTGGGTTCAATGGATTCAGGGACGGAGGTAGCCTGGGGCAGTGAGGGCAGCTGCCCCCACTGTCCAAAATCATACAGCCCCAAAACGACGTCGTTTTGGGGCTGTAATTTATATATATATATATATATATATATATATATATATATATATATATATATATATTAATTTTTATTTTATTTTTCTTATTCCTTCAGGCTTCAGTCATTCACGCGCAGAGCTCCTTTTCGTGCGTCTCTCTACTGGTCTGGCGGTCTACGTTGCTGCCTCGATCCAGTGGAGTCGCCGCTTCTTACCGGCATCACCGCCTGTCCGCCTCACGGAGTCACGGCCTCAGCCCTCGGCCGCTCGGCCCCTCGCAGAGTCGCAGTTCTGTCACCGTGTTAGGTATCCTCTCATTCTCAGGTTTGAATATTGCCCTAATTTCTCTAATTTCCCTAAATCCTCTCATTTTAGTTTAATAAATTTAATGTATTTGAGGTATGTGCTTTGTTAGTTTGTTAATTATTAATACTTGAATAGTTGAATTAGTTGAATTAGTTGAATACATGAATTTGTTTAGGGAAATTACTCAAATTAGGGCAAAAATAAGAACCTGACTACTGAGTCAGTAGTCAGGTTCTTATTTTTGCCCTAATTTGTCTAATTTTCCAAATTATTCTAATTTTATTTTGATCAATTGAATGTATGTGCTTTGTTGAATACATGAATATAGAATACATGAATTTGTTGATCAAATTATGAATTATCAATTATGATTATGAATGTGAATTGTGAGTTGCCGGCCATGAGTTTAGTGACTAGTGAGGCAGTGAATGGTATAATTTCTATTAGTTTTGAATATATAATTCAATTGATTATTTGATTTATGAATTATGATGAATTTCTATTAGTTTTGAATACATGATTTTAGACTTTTCCTAATTTTGTGAATTGTGAGGCAGTGAATACATGAGTAATGAGTTTATCAGTTTACAGATTAGTGGAGGCAGTGAAATGATTTTAGACTTTTTCTAATTTTATATATATTTGTCTTAATTTCCCTAAATCTTATTTTATTGATTCAGTTATGGAAAAAATTTTCAAAAGAAAATCAACTTTTGGGAAGGATTTTTGGTCAAGTTTCAAATGAAGCAATTCTACATCGATTTCAAAAGATGAGAGAACGTAGAGGAGTATTATCCCGTAGTTCATCATAAACTTTGTTTTGTAACTTATAATGTATTTTGTATTTTAACAATCATATTAGTATTTGATATTTTGTATTTGGACATTGTATTTGAACATTTTTGAACTTATTTTACCTTTGCTTCTTCGCCCCCCCCCCCCCCCCCCCCCCTCACTAGAAATCCTGGCTCCGTCCCTGAATGGGTTATCTTTTTTTTTTTTTTTTAAACCGCTTAGCATGCATCGTGTGAGTGTGCATTCCTTGCTTTGGGTCTCCAAGTTTAGAATATGTGTGTGCTATTGTTCTGTTGTATTGGATTGGGCGTGCGATACTTAGGTTTTGATTTTGTGCGACACGGGTGAGAATTCTACTATGTACATAAATTGATGCGAAATTAGAAAATAAAGACAAGGATTTTTAGGAAATTGTGGGAACGCATGTTGGTGGTCTGGATTGGGGTTGTTGTGTTGCTATTCTAACTAGTTAGCATTATTGTAAATAACTGATGATATGATAGAGCTATAATGTTATATACATAAATCATCATTCATGCATTTTGAACCGGCTGTTTAATAATTGCGCCATATAATTGTGTTTAATGTTTCCATCAACTGCTTAATTAGCCTCTCCAAGCTCTCTGTAGAAGAAGAAATACAAATCACAGTAAGGTTTCTAGCTTCTTTCTCCTCCATTCATTTCATTTCCTTCTAAACTTCCATCCTAGCTTTCAATCTCTGAGATCTTTTCTTAAGCCTTGTAAGTGTTGTTGTGTTGTTTATTTGAGGTGTTTAGGTGGTGAAGGAGGTAGTGGTTGAGTAGAGAGGAAAAAGGAATCCACACAAGAAGAAGAAGAAGCTAAGGTATAACCCCATGAACTCCCATCTTAAGTATTGGCTCTGTGAAACCATTGTTTTATAGGTAGAAATGCTATAATGATGTGTGTTTGAGCTATTAGATGGCTTGTTGATGTTGTATGATGTTTTGGATGAGGAAAATTGCCTAGTTTTGCATTGCAGATGAAGGAGAAACCACTGGTGCACCTCACAGTGTGCACCAGTGGAAGTCACGGACCTAGCCAACGGCCCACGAGGGGAGCCGTTGGCTCGACGGCCCTAGGCCGCCGCTGGACGGCTCCAGGCGGTGGGCCTCCCCTAGCCCCGCCGCTAGGACCGTTGCAGGTTATCTGTGCAGTGGCCGGGCCCTTGTGGCTCAACTACGTGTCGTTTTGGACCGGGTGTCACGGGCCCTTGTGGCTCGGTACCTTGGGGCCGTCATGACGCACGCTTGGCCTTTGATTTCGTTGAATTTGGGTTAGAAATGAGCATGTTATGGTAGAATTTGTGATGAAATGCTTCACAGTAATGTTATATGAATTCATCAGACTTGCTATGCCTATGGGAATTGCTTGGTATTACCTTCCTGATGCTGTTTGAGTATTTGAATAGAGAAGCATGAACACTTTGTGAATAAGGATTGTTAGAAAGGCATGACTAGAATATGTTGTATGTTCAATGAAAATTGAAATCTATTTTGATGGTAGAAATGTACAGAGTATGTTATTTTGCAACCAAGCATGATTGTGTGTTCTTGAGAGTTCATTGTGATATATAGAATTGAAGAATGATTGCACAGTAATCTTACATTTCAAGCATATCATGTTTTATAAGTGCATAAATGAGCAACGTGAGCCTAAGTATTATTTTCAAAAATTCATGAGCATGTGGTATGTTATTACCTTGCTGCATTGAGAAGTTGTTGAGATGTGACATGCATAAATTTGGTGCATGAGATATATATATATATATATATATATATATATATATATATATATATATATATATATATATATATATATATATATATATATATATATATATATATATATATATATATATATATATATATATATATTAGTGGGGTCTTGGAGGGCCCGTTAGGACTATGTCCTTTCGGAGAGGATGACCGAACATTGCGATCCGATGACATGTAACGCGGTGTATTCCCATGTTAGGTGGTTGGAAACTGCCCGCCAGGCTTGGAATCCTGGTCAGGGGTCGTGCACGCTAAAAGTTCGATACCTGATTCCACAAAGTTGAGCATAGAACCAAGAGAGTGGTTGTGGACGAGACGGATATTAGGTCGGCTAGACGCCGTGCCCGGATATGTTCGTTCACGATACAGTGAAGTTCCTACCTCGTTCATTTGTAAAGGAAGTGAGTCATGGCGACTCTAAGAAAGTGAGTCAATGCACCTCTAAGAAAGAAAGAAGCATGTGAGTCCTTGTGACTCTAAGAAACCTTCACAGAAAAGTATTCTATTTACAAACGAGTGTATAAGTATACTTATTCTATTGCATCCTATTGCATTCGAGTATAGTATTGCACGAGATTGCATAAGGAGAATGTTGCACGAGATTGCATAATGAGAATGTTTGCACTAGATTGCATAATGAGAATGATTAACCGAGATTGTATATTGAGTATGATTGCCTTAGTTGCATATTGATGTCTTATATATCTAGTTTGCATGATGAGAACTCGAAAGCATGAGAATAATTTCTTATTGATTGATAGTACGCAATTGCTTGATAGATCGAGATCGTTATGATGAGTTTTGCTATGTTGAATATGTGTTAGAGTGCTTATGTTGATAAGTTATTTATCGTTGAAGCATGCCTGTTGATATTATAAGTTGCGAGCATATAGAAAGCTTGTAGTTTATCTTAAAGTTTATCTAATTGTTTGAGATTGCTTAATTTGAGATTGTGAACAAATGTTTTTCCAAAGTATATACTGTAGTACTTTACAGGGTGGAGTGTGGTTATACTTAACTTTGTACTAACGGGTGTTTTCTACTTGTCTACTTGTTGTTTTGCAAAACCCCTTTCAGGTGGGCCTAGCGTTTAAGAGTTGTTCGAGTTAGACTAGTGTAATTGATCTAGTAGTCTAAACTCTTGTTTTATTTTATGATGTTATGGATTATGATTGTAGACACCTTTTGTTTTTATGTTTGGTGATAGACACCGGGGTACTTTTCCCCAAGTTATTTTGATTTAGAAATTTTCGAATGTTAGTTTGACTTGATGATTTAGTTCTATTCTTAGCCTGTGCAATCACCGTGGAAAGGTGGTTGTGGCGGTGACATTCCCACTAGTTTGTTAATTAAGTTTGATTTTTCGCTGTTTAGTTTATCTTAATTTGGTTTTAGAACTTTAATTAAGTTTAAGAAAAGTGGGGTGTTACAATCATACCCTCCCGCCGAGTATATGAGTACGACCAAGACCCCCAAGGGGAAGATGGTAGTTAGAATATGGAATTCTGAGCACTTGCTGAAGTATTATCAATGATTGGTTTATTAAGATGTGGTATGTCCCCTCCGTTTCAATAAACTTAGTAAACATTGCGCCATGGATGACTTATTGTAACACCCACTTTTCTGACTCTTAATTACATTTCTAAACAGCCATTATCATAAACTAAGCAGCGGAAAACTAGAAGATAAATAGTGGGAGTGTCACCGCCACAACCACTACTCTTGGTGATTGCACAGGCTAAAGGGGTAAAACTATAAATACGATTAAGTCTGAGTACTAAAAATAAATACTGGGAAAGAAAGGGGGGAAAACGTCACCCCAACACAGTCTACATCAATCCTCAAACATAAAATCATAAGTCTAAATCCATAACATGATCATAAATAAAACTAGAGTTTAGAAATCTCAAACTAAGAGACTAATCTAACTCGATCTCTTCTCACTGTTGGGCCCATCTGAAAGGGGTTTTGCAAGCAACACATAGACAACAGGAAAAACACATGTTAGCACGAAGCTAAGTATAACCACACTCAACCCTGTAAAGTATTCTAGCATATACTTTGAAAACATTTGATATCTTGATAGCAATAAGCTAATCTCAAGTCAACTTTAGATTTACCACAATTATTCTAGATGCTTGGACCCTATAATATCAGCTGGCATGTTTATATATGTATAAGACTGATCATGTAGATTCATCAACATATAGACTTCTCAAATAGCCTCAAGCAATTCATGCTTACAGATAGGATCATGCTAAAAGACTATATAACAGGTGTTCACATGCTTCCACACTCTTATCACATAACTTATTAAGTAAAACTTCTACTACATCACAATAATCATGCTCAAAGGAATACCTTAAGTTAAGCTTCTCATTTCAACAATTCTCTTACGATGCTCCATTCTCATACAATCATGTATAACATTTTGATCGTGCTTCTTATGCAATCTAGTGCAACAATATAATCATACTCTTATGCAATCTCGTGCAACAATATAATCATACTCTTATGCAATCTCGTGCAACAATATAATCATACTCTTATGCAATCTAGTGCAATAATATAATCATACTCTTATGCAATCTAGTGTAACAATATACTCATTCTCTTATGCAATTTAGTACAACAATGTACTCATTCTCTTATGCAATCTAGTGCAATAATATAATCATACTCTTATGCAATCTAGTGCAACAATATACTCATACTCTTATGCAATCTAGTGCAACAGTATACTCATGCTCTTATGCAATCTCGTGCAACAATATAATCATACTCATATGCAATCTAGTGCAACAATATACTCATACTCTTATGCAATCTCGTGCAACAATATAATCATACTCGTATGCAATCTAGTGCAACAATATACTCATGCTCTTATGCAATAATATAATCATACACTCATATATAAATTAGAGTACTTTCTGTGGAGGTTTCTTTGTTACTTTCTCGGGTCTCTCTTGACTCTCTTTCTTTCTATCGAGTCTTTATTGACTCTCATACTTGAGTCTCTGTTGACTCTCTTTCTTGAGTCTCTCTTGATTCTCTTTCTTTCTCTTATACTCGTAGACGGCTTAGGGTTTCACAGAAGTGTGACTTACCCCATCGGGAACAGCATAATTCCGACCCAATATCTCCTACCGTCTACGGAACCAATCTCGTGGTTTAAACTCTTCGGAATCAGGTATCGAACTATTAGTGTGCACACCGCCTAACCAAGATTCCAAGCCTGGCGGGAAGTTTCCAACCTCGTAACGTGGGAATACGCCGCGTTACATATACTGGGACCGTAATGTCCATAACTATCTCCCGAGAGGAACATAGTCCAAACGGTATCCTCCAAAACCTCACCGATATAGATAATACATAAATATATCTCTCATGCATCAATCTCATGCATGCAACAATTCTATTACTTCTCAATGCATCAAAGAATGATATACCACATGCTTATGGTTTTTGAAGGTATTCTTGGACTCATGTTGGCCCTTGATACATTTTTGAAATATGACTCATGTGAAATGTCAAAATGCTCTATAACATGCTTCTAAATCATGTATAAACTAACATGAAGTATTCAAGGATATATCATCATGCTCGGTTTGCAAAATAGCAATTTCTATACATTTCACTCAACAAGTATGCTTCTATTCTCATTGATCAAATAATATAATTTAATCATGCTTTCATAATAAATCATATTCTCAAAGGATCATGCTTCTTTACTCACTAAAAACATTATTTGATCACATAATCAACAATTTCTCAAACACAGAGAATTTAGCAAAATATGCACTATGTAACAATTCTTCACAAAATCCTTCTTAACATACTTGTTTTTAATCCAAATTCCACGAAATCAAAGCCAAAACGTGCGTCGAGACAAACCCGAAGAGCCGATCCACAAGGGCTCATAACACTCGGTCCGAAACGACACGTAGCTGAGCCACAAGGGTCCGGCCACTGCACAAAATTCTTCACCGACCATACTCAGAGACCTGGGGCGGGACTCTTCATAGTCTGCCCCTGGAGTCCCGTTGATGTGCCGGGACTAGGCAACGGCCTTCCTCTAGGGCCGTGCCCTAATCCCGTGCCTCCACGGCTCTAGCCGGCGGCCCTTCTGATGGGCCGCGGCTAGGGCCGTCACTTTGATCTGGTGCACACTGTGTTGTGCACCAGATGTGATTTTACCTGCAAAAACTCAACCAAACAATTCCAAAACAATCTCAACAACTCATAAATACATATTAGATCACTTCTAAGCATAAACACATCAAAAGCTCATAGTTTCTACTTATTTCTACTCAAAACTAGGCTTCACAGAGCCAAATCTAAAGAGGAATCCATGGGGTTATACCTCTTGTAGTCTAGTCTTCTTGCTTAGATCTCTTCTTCCTCTTGGCCTAGCTTGAGCCTCCTTCACCACCTACACTTCCCAACACACCTTCTATCCTTAGCCTAGAACCTCAAAGAGTAAAGAAAACTAGAAGAGAAAATAGGTTAAAATGAAGGACGAACAAGCTTAATAGGTTGTTGTCTTTCTTCTTGTTGTTGGCAGCCAAGAAATGAGGAAGAGGCAAAGAATGAGATCATGGAAATGAGATGGAATGAAGGGGTTTATATAGGGTTCAAAACCCTTGGATGATTCACAATGATTGGTTGAGGGCAAATTGGGTAATTTCCCAAGCTAAAAGATGATTCTATAAGGGATTTTGGATGTCTTGTGGTCCACCATGTAACATGAACCATAGGCTAGAAATGTTATCTTTTATTACTTTGGGGTTGAAAGTGAATTTTCCCAAAAGCTATATGGATGAACACTTGTTCAAAATTCCCTTTTGAATTCTCTTGGTCTCACTCGGATAAAATTCTCGATTTGAATCTTGGTACGCGAAGTACACGAAAACTTTAAAATTTTCGAATGAAATTCATTTCTTCGGTGTCGAATTAATTTTAAAATTGGAAAAAATTATTTTATTCAAACATCGATTGATCGCAAAAATTTTTAATGGGGTGAAAAAACTACTTTGGGACTTCTTAATACTAGATTTATAAAATGAAATTTCGGGTTGTTGCACTTATTTTCACTTCTTTCAGGGGGGGTACTTACTCGACCCCTTCAATCGTACCCTAAGGAGGCACGAGGTCCGACCTTGCGTACCAATCCCGACGAAAGAGCCTAACGGCCCGGTGTTAAAGGAATCGAGTCGAATGGCTATCGTTCCCTAAGGGGGCACGAGGTCTGACCTTGCGTACTAACCCCAACGGAAGAGCCTAACGGCCCGGTGTCAAAGGACTCAGGTGGAAAGGCTATCGTACCCTAAGGGGGCATGAGGTCCGACCTTGCGTACGGCGTACCGACCCTGACGGAAGAGCCTAACGTCCAGTGTCAAAGGGCTCGGGTCGAAGGGCTATCGTACCCTAAGGGGGCAAGAGGTCCAACCTCATGCGGCACCCGACGGAAGAGTTTTTAGACCGAGAGTACCCTTGGCTAAATAACTACACACTACGTAAAAAAAGAAAAAAAAAAAAAAACAAGTTACAAACTAGTTCATGGCATGAAGACCGACCTCCAAGTTGAACCCAAGCCCTGAGCTTGAGCCAAAAGGCAAAGCATTCACGAGTATGGCCGAGGCCTAGGTAGGCTGAGGGCTCGGCCCAACCAAAAGGACTCGACCCGTCCCATGTGTACGAGGGGTCGAGGCCCATGAAGCTCACCACCATGCAGGCAAAACGAAGAAGCTAAGTGAAAGTGAGAATTCAGACACGTATACGAAGGGAAGGCTCGGCCCAACCAAAAGGGCTCGACCCGTCCCATGTGTACGGGGGGTCGAGGCCCATGGAGCTCACTACCATGCAGGCAAAACAAAGTAACTAAGTGAAAGTGAGAATTCAGACACGTATACGAAGGGATGGTGAAAGAAAAAAATACTTCATTAAATATCGATATAAGTCTTGGTACATGACACAAAGAAAGGGGGACAAACAAGCTACAATCAAGTCGCTACGATCAAGTCTAATCCTTGAGGTAGAGGTTGGCCATGCTGGGGTGACTGTGTGGGGCTCGGACCCATCGGAGTGCGACTCGTGTTTACTCTCCTTCATTGATGAATATTCGCAACGAAGTGAGTGGAGGACTCATGATGGATATATTATAATTGGAGCAAACCAACCCGGGAAAGCGGAGCGAGAAAGTGTGGAGTGGACCCGGGGCTCCGAGGTTGAGCCCTGTGCTCGGACCAAGGCACCTCGACCTAGGAGAGCTCGGTCAAGAGGCCTCGGCCCAAGAGAGCTCGGCCAAATAGAGGTCGGCTAGGAGAGCTCCGTGCTCGACCCAATGCAAGCTCGACCAAGGTGAGGTCGGCCATAATGAGCTCAGCCTAAGAGAGGTTGGCCAAAGTGAGCTCGGCCAGAGAGAGAGGTCGGCCCATTCAAGCGGAAGACCTGCGAGGCTCGGACCCGGGTGCGGTCAATGCAGTGATGCAATCGACCTGCCGTTTTAGGGGGGCGGTTATGGAATTTTTCATGTATAAAGAGCATAATTCTTGTCCCTTAGGACAGATTTCACGTCTTGGTATTACCTCAACCCTGTATCCCTGTATAAAGAGCTTCATTCTTATCTTACCTCAACCCGTATGACAGATTCCATATAATAGAGGATAAAACAAGAAAATTATAAAAAAAAATATTAAAATCAAAATAATATAAATCATTCATTTCAATAATTATATAACATTTTTTTTTTAAATTTTATTGGCTCTTATTATATTTGTTATTGAGTTAATACCCAAAATCGTCCTCGACTATAGTGGTTTTTCTTAATTTCGTCCTAAACGACTTTGGTGACCTAATATCGTCCAGACTTTTTTGTTTCACTCAATTTAGTCCCAGACTTTTGTGTTTTTGCTCAATTTAGTCCCTCATTTGTTATTCTGTCCATTTGGTGTTAAATAAATAGACAATTCAGTAATTTTAATATTGACATCTCTTTACTCATAGACATGTGAACTGCGAAATCCTTTTTTTTTTTTTTTACGAATTACTCTCAGAATTACTCCTAAAACTGCGAATATAAAATTTGATTTGTAGGTCCGGGTGTAATTCTGGGTGTAAGTCATACAAGAAAGGGGAATTTCGCACTTCACAAGTTGAAAGTAAAGAAAGATCAATATTGACATTACTGAATTGTCCCTTAATTTAACACCAATTTGACGGAATAACAAATGGAGGACTAAATTGAGCGAAACACAAAAGTCTGGGACGATATTAGGTCACCAAAACGAAATTGAAAAAAACCACTATAGTCGAGTACGATTTTGAGTATTAACTCATTTGTTATTTGTAGATGTTTATTCGTAGATAGACGCAGATAAATAAATAAAAATGAACATTGGTGAGTTCGCATCCCCAAGACCCCGACGTCCCTGATACAATTGGATCTCTTTAACCCAAAAAGGAGTTGGCTAGTGGTGACCGGTGAAACCATAACACGAGAAGACAGTTCTGAATCTATTAACGGAGAAAAAAAAAAAAAAAAGAAGAAGAAAGATTTAAGAAAAATTATAAAAATGACAAGAGAGAGCAACGTAGAAGAACTGGTAAGTGGTTGGTGCTGAAATTCAGTTTCCTGAAAATGGGTATTTCCGAAATTAATTATTATTTCTTTTCAGATTTTTTTTTCTGCACTAGTTTCAAGTTTTTCATAACTATATTTTTACTATTTGTGTGTGTGTGTGTTTTTTTTTTTTTTTTTTTTTTATTGTTCCAGAAGCAGGAAAAGAACAAAATATTGAATGAAATAAATGGACTGCAAGAAAAAATTGATCCAACGGCTCAGAGATTGCTGTCACTCTTGGAAACCCTCAAGGTTTGTGTATGCTACTTTGGGTTTCTGACAATTTATTGACTTGTTTAAGAATTCAGCATTTCAAATCATGTATTAGTATATTTAATAATAATAAAAAAATATTATGTGGAGTGATTAAAATTTTGAAACTTGTATTTTTCTATTGATTAATGGATATTTTTTTGTGATCTTATTTTATGTGTAATTCTCAAAAAATTGTTAATTTTCTTGAATGTAAACTTGAACTGATATCTGAAACACTAATATGATAGTTCATAGCTTGGTTGATTTTTGGGATGCTTCATTTTGAAATCATAACTACTTTAGGTCATAGAAGTAATTGCAATTAAAATCATATTGACTTGTTTTTCTTGAGTAGAAGATGACTTGAAAAGAATCTGAGCTTTGCACAGAATCTCAGCTTCTTAGTCCTACAGATAGCAAATTCTTCTGGGAATTTTCTTTATCTGTATCTTCCTGGAGAGCCATTGAAATGGATGGAGAGCAAAATTTGATTGCTGGTAGGGCCTCTTATGCATGTGGGGACTGACTAACTTTTATTCATATTTTAAAAGTTCTTTTCTTGATTGCTGGTAGAGCAAAATTCTTCTGGGAATTTTCTTTTCTTGTTTTTCTCAATCTTTTCTTGTAACAACCCTCCTTCTGCTATGGCTACTATGTAACAAATGAGTTGGTTATTTTTCAGGCTCTTGAGAAGCAACATTCTGAATTGCATTGCACACTACGTAATTCTAAATTGCAATCTAAGATAAATGAGCTGGAGGAAGTAGAACAAAATACGAAAGAGGGAAAGCTTTCTAATAGTTTCGATCATTCTTTATCCGATTCCAATGAGAGGCTGGATTCTGTAAAGAAGGTAAGGAATTTAATCAGAATTTGGTTTTAGTTCATTTACAAGGCAGAATGCCTCATACATTCTTTCCAATTTGCCAGAGGGTCACAACTTACAAATTCTCATTTCTTTACATCCCAGTAGAAAGAACAATAAAGTATATCTCCGATATTCAAATGGGAAAACATTTTGTCTCTTTAAAATATTATATAGTAGAGTAATATGGTTGGTGTTACTTTTTTGCAGGAGCTTGCTTCTAAGTTAAGGGCTATTATGTCACTAAAACGGAGTCTTGATAGTGTACCTTCACAAGCTGAACTCATTCAGTATGTTTTGCTTATTTTGCATTCCTTCTTGCTTATAAATATTTTCAGGCTCTTTCTATTGTACGCAATTGCTTTTCACTTGTTCAGTGAAACTCATATAACAGTCAATTCAATGAGAAGTTTCTCATTGGTTTTGGAATCTTCAGCTTTTGTTATGTTACCTACTTTCGATAAGTTTCGGTTTAAATTGAATATGCCTAAGGATTAGTACTGAACATGGGTATGTTGGGGTAATATAAAGAGGTGGTAATATAGGGCTTTGAATTTTTAAAAAGGTTAGATATCCCATTCAAAAAAGGTTACTTTGTGACTTCACAATCGCTCATTCTGTATCAATCTTTCAATTAACATTGAAGTTCCTTTATTATTTCGTTCTTGTAGAAATGAAGTTATCAAGTAACTAAGGATAAGGGGCTAGGTCATCCAATGTGGTGGCTAACAAAAGTTCAAATCTCCATTCGGAGGGACCCCCTCCAATAAGAGCCTGACATTACCCCAAGGGATTAGTAGTCCCCACATAACCTTTTAATGTACCAAAATATCCAAAATATCAAGTGACTAAGGATCCATTGTGTTATCGGTTTCTCAAGACAAGAAATGTTATGACATTAGGATTTGTATATTCAGTTTTTTTAATGAGTTCTTTTGACAGGTATGAACTCCGCCTCTCTGAACTTAATACCCATATTCAGGTAAACTAGTACCTAGGATGATTAACACTTAACAGTCACTTGTTGGTTCCTCATTAATGAACCTCTTTCCATCTCTGTCGCTATATGTAGGGAAAGCATTGTCAAACTCAGAAATACTATGCTACTTTTAACACATTGTTGGAAATCAAAGAATTGATGCTAAAGGAAACATCTTTACTAAACTCCATTAGTTCACAGGTATTTCTTGAAAAGTATATGGCTATTATTACTTTAGTTTATGCTATTATTATGGACCGGAGCTCTGAACGTCTTATATCTAGATCTTAGATCAAATATATTGACATATCGTTTCACTATGACTTGGCAGTTGATGGTATCTGGTTTTGTAATCTTATTGTAGCATTCTCTCCTTTGTCTATCCCTACACTATATCATATCCTTTCTTTGGATTATGCACCTTCTCTCTCTCTCTCTCTCTCTCTCACACACACACACACACACACACAACACAAACATATATAATGAGTTAATATCCAATTTAGTCCTCAACTATAGTGGTTTGCTCGATTTAGTCCTAAACGATTTTTTGTGCTTAATTAGGTCCTCAAGTTTGATGGGTTTGCTCAATTGAGTCATCGGCTATTAGAATCAAGGACTAAATCGAGAAAAACCACTATAGTCGAGAACTAAATTGGGTAAAACCACTATAGTCGAAGACTAACTTGAGTAAAACTACTATAGTCAAGGACTAAATTGGGTATTAATAGAGGTGAAATTACCAAGCTATCTTAACAGATGACTCAATTGGGTAAAACCATCAAAGTCGAGGACCTAATTGAGCACAAAAAGGCGTTTAGTACTAAATCGGAAAAAACCACTATAGTCGAAGACTAAACTGTGTATTAACTCCATATCCATATATAATTATCTGGTTTAAATACTGATTTTTTCTTTCTATAATTTTGTCTCCTTTTTCATGTCTATTATATAGTTCCAAAATGCTATTACTAGCCCTGCAGGTCGGGAGAAACTTATTTCTTCCATGGAAGGAATTTTGCAGGGAACTCAACAGGTATTTCTCTATTATTCATTTTTTTTTCTTAGTATAAAAATTGTGACTTGTGAGATTTATTTATAATTCTAATTTTGTTTATAATTTCTGACATAATTTCTTTGCTATTTCTCTGATATCAATGCTGAAATTTATAATGTACACTAATTTTTTATTCATATCAAAATTTGAAATTTATTTCTAGTTGATTAATTTAGTACTTATATTTATAATGTATGTAAATTTGCAAGATTTATAGTACGTTTATACTCAAAACTAAAATGAGATCTTAGCAGACTATTATACTTTTTCCTACAAATTAAACTCGTTGGCTAACTCTTCAATTTCTTCACTTCTCTACATTTAAGATAAGGTTTCTCACTTCTCTTTTCTCATATATTTTTTTTAAATATGAAAAAAAAAAGTCAATATAAATTGTTTGACCTCTCAAGTTTTAGTTATCACCTTATGTTTAAGAAATTATCCCATTGGTGTTTCTTCATTCATCATTCAATGTGACAGAAACTGGAAAAAGTACAACTTGCACTGGAATCAGAGATGGAAGTTCGTGAAATTCGCAAAGCCAAGTTTGTTTCAACTATTTCTGAACAAAGAAAGTGCAATGCCCTTCTAAAAACTCTCCAGGTATGGACAATATCAGGAATGATCTGAAGGAAGGCTACAGTATATATAATCACTTATTTGAAAATATGCATAGTTCTGTAAACACCTCTCTCAACTTATTTGAAAATACACATAGCTCTTTAAACATCTCTATCAGAATTTATTTTAATAGTTAACATGTTTTCAAGTATAGTGTTATGTGCTCATGTCACGGGCAAGAAAACACAAAAGAAAAGAATGAAAACGGAAAAGAAAACGTTGGGTTTGCTGGAGACACAAAACTCCCTTTTATAAGGTTGAGATTAAAAGGATTCCTAAAGTAAGAATGATTAATTATTTGGTAGTTTCCAAATAACAAAGATTAACTGATAAGCTAAATAACTACTCCGTATTTAGTAGTTTCTTAATATCTAAACTATGTAATGTAATTTTAATAAAATAAGACTTCTTTCACTCAAAAAAAAAAAAAAAAAAAGACTTCTTTAATCATAACGACTTTTTAAATAACCATTGCCCCAAAATGTATCATTACACCCCCTCCGGGAGGCAGGCTTGAAGGCTAGGAACCTCCTGCATTCATGTAGCGAACTTCCCACGATCAAATGGCATCGACACAAGAATTGTGAATGGTAAATCCACAATTGGCATCGTAAGGATCAATTGATGAGCCAACAACGGTGAGAAAAAAGGACTTCAATCTTGACATCTTTTGGGTGAGTTAGGTGGAACCACAACGTTGGAGGATGAGAGAGATCTAAGAGATAAAAGACGGACCAAATAATTAATTATTTAGCTTATTACTTAATTTTGTTATTTAGAAACTACCAAATAATTAATCATTCTTAGTTTAAGAATCCTTGTAACCAGCTCTATAGAAGGGAGTGTTATTTGGAATAATAGACAAGCAGAAATTTTATCCCAAAGAATGGACAAAGGGGGTTTTGGGTCTCAAGTAAACCCAACGTTATCTGTTCCTCTTTTCGTTCTTTTGTTTTGTTTGTTCTTGCCCATGATGTGAGCACATTACATATAGGTTCTTTTTCTCACCACATTCATGAGTTTTTGTTATGATATCCTCAAATGATGATATTCTGCATAACAGAATCTGAAGTATGTAAGCAGATAGTTCATGCTGGCATAGTTTCAGATTTTATGACATTTTTTTCTTGCAATTACTTCCCATATGGTTGTCTTTGTGTTCTATAAAGTTGCAGGACACAAAGTTTATTCAAGTACTGATTTTAGGACAAGTTTCATTTGGTGTTGAATTGTTCTAATCATAATAATAAATTAATAACAGTTCGTTTTCACTCCCATTTTAGTACAATGGGAGGGCAGTTTTCTTTCCTTTTTCTGGCTTTATCTCAAATCATTATACCAATGACATCAGTTTGAATTCTAGATCAATTCATGCATTGGTAGTTGGTGCAGTTAATGATTCATTTGTATGCCATGATGGTTCAAATAGTCCACCTCTAAAGGGAAACCAATGTTCGGTGTTTAGTAGATTGGGGGGTGACAAGGGAAACCCGCAGCCACTACTCGAGGTGTGCACTAGGTAAACCCCGCCTTGTGACCTAGCCAGCAAAAGACCACATGGAGGTAAACTAGCAACCAGCCTAGGTTGCCCATAGCTAACCGCCTCAAATCAAGAAGGCTGGGCTTCGAACTCGTGTCCTTGTGATTACAAGTTTATATTCTTAGCCATCTTGGCTGGGATTACCCCCTTTTGTTCCATTTTCCATCTAGGCCTAATCTAAGGGCCTGATTCGATCAGGATAGGCTATTCTAAGTTTATTATGTTGGAATAGCTTTTTGGTTTAGTTATGGAGCCACAGGTCTTCCATGAGATCATCATCTCTGGTTAAAAATCCAAATAGAGTAGCACGATAAGATCTGCCACTAAGGCTGTTGGTTAGATTTATTCGGTAAATGCATGCATTATTAAAGTCTCAGATTTTGGAAACTGCTAATATGGAGTAGACAGAGCAGTAAACTTTGTATATACTTTATCATCATCAAAACACCCCCTGTATGAAGGGGGCAGGGATGCTGTCTGACCCCAAAGACCTCCGGTGAGGCCATTGGCTGGGTTCATTAAGATCCAACTCTAGGAATTTGGAGACTGTTAATTTGTAGAGTAGTAGCTAAGGTGGTAAATTTTGCATTTACTTCATTCCGTGTTGTTGAAAACCAAAGGGTTATGTCTGTTTATAAATAGGTGTTTACAACAGTTGTGTATGTATGTGTATGTATATATATATATATATATATATATATATATATATATATATATATATATATATATATATATATATATGTACTATGTTTCTTCATTAGAAATATAGAATTATACTAATATATTGTAATCTTTCAGTCTTATATACATTTTTTCATTCCTTGATTCTTCATCTTTGCTTCCTCCTAACTGGCGGGTGGTTGTTATTCTCCACCCGCCAGGCCTTTAAATCTTTCAAATTCAACACGTGTCACTGTTGCCACAATTGTCCAACATCCTATAATCAATCCCGCTACTGCTTTTCTAACCGTTTTAATCAATTTCCAGGTGGAACGTGCAAAGAACGAGAGCCTTTGCCAGCAGACATCAGAAAGCGCCCCCAGTGGCGTGCAAGAGAAGTTATGATTTTCGTCACTTCAGATGAAAGTATTGTTGCAGCAGCGTAAAAGGTCCGGTTTAAAACCGGGGAGAAGTGAAACAGTAGGTTGAGTATGCTATGCTACTGTGATGATAACCAAAGGGGGCAGCCTGAGGCTGGTCTGCAAATGCACAGAATGAATGTATGAATTTGGGCTATCAAGGTATGTTGATATGTGTTGTGAGCAGCATGAATAATGTATGTTACACTAATAAACATACAAGAATAATAAACCAATGTGTTGTTTGTGTATGAAGAGATCTCTTTAACACATGTCTTGAAAGGGGGAGGTTTGATGGGCTCCACATTGACAAATTAGCACCATAACAAAATGTACATTTTTATATACTCAAAGTACATTATTTGCATACTGAATGTACATAATACAAATAATGTATTTTTAGTACTCAAAAATGTACTTTTTTTAATACAATGTACATTTTTAATATACTAAAAATACATTATTTGTGTATTGAATGTACATTATTTGATAGTATTGTCTAAACAGCTGTGTGGACTATGCTCCACACAATAATAATTGTTCCACATTGAGAGTACGTTTGGTTCATGGGGTTAGACACAAGAAACAAGAATGAAAGTCATACACATTGTTTAGTTGACAATTTTTTTAAAACAGGATTTTATTACTCCTATAATTACTAAACTCATTACCTAATTTAAATCAGGTATCATTCTATTAATTTAGTCTTATCCCCCATCATTTCATCACCTCCTCACTAAATCAACTTACTTACTACATTGGCTACTTACTTCATCGCCACTCTTAAGATCAATTGGCTTGATTTTGTTTTTGTGTTTTTAAAACGTTTATTCTTATTATAGGACCATACATAGCCAAACATCAATGTTAGTAGTCTTTCTAATTCCACCTTATTACCAAACATTCAAAATACATTTATCAAAATTCATTCCAATTATCAAGTATTTAATTTTATTCTGATTTTGATTCTCATGTTCGAACCAAACATGCTCTGGATCTTCTTGTATCACAATTTTTAAAGAATTGAAAATGTCTTTTAAATGACGTTGTCTGTGTTTGGTAACATAATTAACTTATAAGTCAATTTTAACTTATTTGACCACTATTAGTTACTCCGTATTTGACCGATTAAACAACTAATATAAGAGCAACTCCAAATGTGTGGCATATCTGCAAATTTCAGCACCATCTCGCCATTTTGCCAACTTTTTTATCTCTAAGGTGAAGCTCCAAAACGGTGTGGCATATCTGCAAATTTCAGCGCCATCTCGCCATTTTGCCAACTTTTTTTATCTCTAAGGTGAAGCTCCAAAACGGCATAACGCCATTCTTTTTTGTGTTAATGAACTGTACCGTGCCATATATGGCGCGACACTGTTCATCCACGGCAAAGTGGGGAAGGAGAGAAATATGTCCATTTTGCCCTTGCTTCTTTTTTTTTATAATTATAAATGTATCTTTTATTTGTTTTATATGTAATTTCTTATTTTATTAAATGCTTATATTTAAAATTTGTATTATTAAATATAAATTATACCATTTTAAATGTCTCATCGAGACAATTAAAACAAGACTAATATTGAATATATATTAATTAAATTTTCAAATTCATCAAACATAACTAAATGTATTAGATGTTTTATGATATATTATTATGGTGGAATAAACTAAATTTTTAAAAATATTGTTAAATTTAATTTCATAAATAATTAATGTTATGAAAAAAATTATTATTAATAAAAATTATTATTTACATTACAAGTTATATTTTATATTAAACAAATTAAGTTGGAACTAAATTATATTAAATTACTTAAATTCGAACTAATAATTGAGAAATTAAATTATTTTAGTGTAAAAATTTAGTGTTTTGGTGTTTTGGTTGTAAATGGGTTGGAGAATGGAGATGAATAAAATTTGGTATGAGAATATGCTAAGAATATTCCTTTTGATGTGACATTTAGTGGAGAAATTTGGTGTTTTCGTGTTGAGTGGGTTGAAGATGCTCTAATGATTAATTAGTTTTTTGTAATTGCTTATTGTTCCAAACGCTAAAATGCAAAAAACTGTTTAAAGTAGTTTTTTCGATCAGCTTTTAAAAAAAGTCATTTTACATATAATCAACTATCAACTAACAATCAATTTACCTAACATTTTTCTACAATCAGTTAATGTTTACTCACTAACCTAATCAATTAATAATTATCACTTAACAGTTATTTATCAAATAGTTCCGTTATCTTTAAAGGAATCTCAAAGAAATCCCTTATTACCCGTATTACAAAAATTAAATGCTTATGCCTTTGAAAGAATCCCTCGTCACTTGTCTTTAATTATTTTTAAAAGGAGTATTTTAGAATTTGATGACATAATCGAAAAGACTTGAAAATATCATTGAATAATTTAGGCAAATATGCAGAATCGGCAAATTATGCTGTGCATCCGTATGCACCATGCATGGTGCATACGGATGCAAAAACGACGTTGTTTTAATAAAACGCGCGTCTTCCCTTAAAAAAAAAAAAAAAAATTCAGGTTCGATTCCCAGCAACAACATATGAACTAAAATTCCATAATCGATGAACTATAATTCCATAATCTAATTTATGAACTAAAAATTTCAGAATGAATGAACTAAAATTCCATAATCTATAAACTAAAATTTCAGAATCGATGAACTACAATTCCATAATCGATGAACTATAATTCCATAATCAATGAACTATAATTCCATAATCTATGAACTAAAATTCCAGAATGAATGAACAATATAATGTTGTTGCTGAGAATCGAATCTGAATTTTTTTTAAAGGAGAGACACGCGTTTTTTAATAAAACGACATCGTTTTGACATCCGTATGCACCATGCATGGTGCATACGGATGCACAGCATAACTATCCTGCAGAATCGGTCCTGGCCTAAAATTAAAGGGAAACAGAGACCCATGGGTCAGTCTATTAATAGTTGTATTTTTTTTTTTTTTAAACCAAAACAAACAAGTAACATTCTAACATTTTGAACAAATCCTACTAATTGATTATTGTAATAGCTAAACACAAGAAATATAAATCCAATTGCAATATTTTTATAATTGTGAATTTGCAACAATTTTTAACCAACTTGAACTTATGCTCCACTGCTCTTTTTTTATTAACAGTTTTTAACATATCATTTAACTTCTCGCTTTGCATGAATTTAAGTAGTACTTTACAATCTCTTTAGAAAGTAAGCAAGATCATATAAAAGACAACAAAATAATATTTTTATATGAAAAAATGAAGAGTAATCCATCCCAAGGGACCATCAGAGATTTTGAAATAAAACTTAGAATAAAATAAAGAATTAAATTTCGAAGAGAATGAAGTTCCCTTTTATGCATAGAGTGATAGAGATAGATAATAGACAACCAAATAATATTTTTATATGAAAAAAAAGGTAGAGTAGTCCATCCCAAGCAAGAATGACGTTGTATAGGACCAGAGTCTGCATTGCACTGTGGACCCTGGTCCACGGTATAACGATTGGGAATGACAATAGTTGGTTTTTTTTTTTTTTTTTTTTTTTTTTTGGGAATAAGAAGATTTTAAAACATCGTTAGTGCGTATAACTTTATAATCTTCTTAATAAAATCTTCTTATTTTAAAATCTGTATATATAAAGTTATACACACTAACGCACGCAAATGATGTTTTAAAATCTTTTTATTTCAATATAAAAAAAAAAACCCCGACTATTGTTTTAAACTTATACGCACTAACGCACGAAAATGTGGTTACTCACCGTTTTTCCCGTTCGAAGACCATATTTTTTTTTTCTTCGTTTGTTCTCCTTCCGTCGACAATAATGTTTCTCCTTCTTCCTATTAGAAGAGGGGCAATATATGTCATGTTTTGAAAATTGAGGGGCAACATTTACATCACTAATAATTTAGGGATGACATTGATAATTGGCATATTTATGAGGGGCATAAATTACAATTTTCTCTTGTTATTATCTTAAAATGAATAATGCATACCGTTTGGGTCAAAACATAAATTATTATTTATGTTCCCTCCAAAAC
Source organism: Ipomoea nil (assembly GCF_001879475.1). Lineage (NCBI taxonomy): Eukaryota > Viridiplantae > Streptophyta > Magnoliopsida > Solanales > Convolvulaceae > Ipomoea > Ipomoea nil. Next base: position 2,393,001 of record NW_017617070.1, read on the forward strand.
AAAATTAAATCATGAATATTGCTGTATTCCCCTACAACAATTATTCTCTAATTGTCATTCCTTAACATACCTTTATATTGAGATCTTTTTTATATATTGAGTTCATTTTATATTTAATTATTACATAAACTCTTATTAACTCGTGGTGAAATCTACCAATCCACACGTAGTGAATTAAATTAAAGAGTTTTCTCTTCTTCTTCTTTTTATTTATTTATTTATTTATTTATTTTATTTTTTTTAATGAAGATTTTTCTCCTTTTAACACTTAATAGATAATATCATTTTAAGAAGAGAAAATTAGAAAGTGATTTCATTTGGAAAATAAAATAACATTTTTCTTTAAATAATAAAACCCCTATCTACCAAGTTTAATGTTTTTCCCATTTGATCTCTTTTCATATTATATTAAAAATGATAAAAGGATGAATTTAGTAAATAGTTGTTAGATAATTGAGTTAGTGGATTTGACTAATTGATAGTATTAGCTAATTGTAAAAAGATGTTTGGTAAATTTGTTGTTAACTAATAGCTAATTACATGCAAAATGACTTTCTAAAAAAGCTGATCCAAAAAGCTACTTAAAGTAGCTTTTTTGAATTTTAACATTTTGGAACAATAAACCGTTACAAAAAACTAATTAATCAAACAATTATATTGACTATTTAACCAAGTCAAACAACTAATAGTGGTCAAATAAGTCAAAATTGGCTAATAAACTAACTATATTACCAAACATGGCCAAAATAAAATGAAAAAAGAAGCTAGTAAAGGTGTTGAGAACTTCATCATCAAAGCCTATAAATATAAATACAAGTTGATTGTTTTGAACATAGGCAGATGAGCATTCAAGTTGAGGGTACCAATAACAAAAATTAAAACAATACAGAAAGGTTACATTGAGGGAGGGCTAAATGGACCTGTTCATGAGTTTCTACTTTCTATTAGCAGTGAACTAAAAAATGTTAAGCTAAAGGAAAAGAAGAAAAGCAAAAGGATCAATGGCTTCTCGACATTCTTTAGTACTAGATCGATCATACATCGCGTTTTTCTTCATTCATAGTTTCTGGTGTTTGAACTGCAGCTCTTGCTTCCTTAGCGATGAAACTTCCTCGATGTATACCTATAAGATCAGGGCATGTTGAGAGTATTAACAATTCATTAGCAAGAAAACAATAAGCCAATAATACTCCATTACAATCTGCCTAAGATGCTGCAAACGCATTTGAAAGATAGTGTTGGACGGAGGCCGGTAAGGATCAAGTCCAGCACCATGTGGCTAGGGGGATTGTTGGGCAGAGACCGGTAAAGGAAAATGTGCGGCGGTATAAGGAAATAAAGTTGCGCCTTTTGCTATTAGCTATAACTTTTGACGTAGTGGTAAGCGCTTGATCCTAACAAGTGGGATCAGAGCCAAGTCATAGGAGCAATTAAGACTGGTTGGTGCTGGGAGGGTATTGTTGGATGGAGGCCGATAGTATAATCAAACAGTTGGTGTTTATTGTTTAATGAAATGAGATGTGTCTATCTTCCCATTTATAAACAGCAAATAGACTTGAAAAGGATAAATCGTAAAAATTCCATCCCTAAGTTATATAGTAATTGTAGGATTCGTCCCTCCTTGTTGGTCGTGCTCACTTCTCGTAAAATGACGAAATTTGTAACGTCAATTATAGCTTAGGGACGAGAAGTGAGCACGACCAATAAGTAGGGATGAATCCTACAATTACCCTATTACTTAGGGACAAAAAGTGTCATTTCCTACAAAAAAATTTGAGTAAACTAACTCCGTTAGATAATTCCAGATTTCCAGAAATTGAAAAATAACAATATAGTAGACTAGGTAATAATATATAAAGAAGTAGAATGTGTAGGTACCCGGGGGTAGAGAGATTTGATCACCGGAACCAGATGCATGACTACCACCCGCTCTGAGAGACGACCTGCCTTGCAATTCCCGTAACAAACTCATGCCACTTCCAACGCCCATCTCATTCTCACCACTAGGCATACAATTCTCTATGCTAGACGGCCTTGGTGCAGATTTTGGAGCATAGGTCGTGGACCAAGATCCTCCATTTGAACCCGCTAGGGCCATAATAATATCTGCCTGATAGAACAATTAGGTCATTCACACAAAACAGTTAAAACTACATTGTGCTTTTGATCCCGAGCCTACTGCTACAATAAGAGGACCCTAAAGTGTTAATATGGATCACTTTGATCGAATAGTCAAATATTCCTTCAATCTTTTGATCATTTTCATGTCCAACAAGACTTTTTGGTACCATTACTGACAGCTCCACAAGGCTTAAAGATAGACCATTTCAGAATCCCAAGAATATGGGCCTAATTGCCTTAATTATCTAATCACCCGGATTTTAGCCTAAGAAGACCGAGAAAAAAAAGGCTACCAGAATACCAATATCATCAAAGAGAATGAAAGTTTTGCTAATTTTTTTAAACTCGGGAAAAAAGAATCTCAAAAGTTTAGACGTCAAGCAATGCAACTCCAACCAAAATAAGCACCTCAGCTATGGCAATTTATGCTAATTAGTGATAAAGATTTTAGAGAATGAAGCAAAATATCTTCCATGTTTCTGCCAACATCTCTTAATAATAACACATCAAAACTTTCATTCTCGACACATTTTTCTTTTCTTAAACATATGTTTCTTGCTAGTGGATAGAATTCAAACAACTTGGTTCATCAGTAGTCTATATGCTCTCTGCTATATTGCCATAACTGGTGGGCTTTTAAGAAACATACACTTTAGAAAGTATAGTATAACCAACCATGCTGAACAGATGTTATTCATTAGTTGAATAAGTGAAGACAGACCTTGTTGGGATGCACATCGTCAAAAACGTGGGCTTGGCCACCATAAAATATAGTCATCTGACGACCAGTAGATGCCGCTCCTCTCTGGCTGTCATGAAATAAATGTGAACTCTCATTTGTTGCATTCATATTCCAAGGTTCAAAAAAAAAAAAAAAAAAAAAACTAAGATAATAAGCCCACTGTTTTAGCTTCTCTTTAATTGACACAAAAAGTCAAGGGTTTGATCCTCACCAAGAGTAAGTCTAATGAGGTAGTTTTAGTCTCATTCCAGTTTTTTTTTTTTGTTGGACCACGAGGTGTTCTAAGCAGGCCCTAACTGTAGGAGACACCTTTAAGCCCATACCATACTCAGACTAATCCCCAATCATTATTGTATTCAGGGGATGTACATTATTTGTGTACTGAGTGTACATTATATTGTATAATGTACATTCAGTACACAAATAATGTACATTTAGTATATTAAAAATGTACTTTTTGTTATGGTCCACACAATAATTTGCCGACTAATCCCCGTTCGCAACGGTGGACGGCCCAATTAAGGGCAAAATGCTGGTCAGGTTGGTTTTTCCATACAAGAGGGGGTTTGACCTCCCGATCTCTCTTAAGGGACAAGAGTGGTATTCACGAGGGAAAAAAGCTTCTTCTTTTTTTTGGAAACACTCATTATTCTTTACAAGGTAGTATCTGTCCCCACCACCGGGGTTCGATCCTGCCATCAGACTACATAGTAGTTGGCAAGGGAAAAAAGCTTCTACTTTATCTTTCTTTTTTTCTATTTCTAATTTTCGGGTTAACTTTTACCTGAGATTAGTAGAAGATTCTGGCTCCGAAATGTGAACCCCAGACTTCTGCTTACAGCTACTCAATGGCACCCCAGGAAGGGCTCGATCAGGCATGCCACCACTAGCATTAATGGAGCTCAATATTCCAGATCCTTTGATTCCTGTCCTCGATCCCTCATCAGCAGCTGCTTGAGACATTACCGAAGGGCCAGCAGCAATGCCATCTCTGAACCTGTTCGATGGTGCTTGATAGCTGTAAGGCGAAATTTGGCTGGCCCGTGGAGGATACTGCAACGTGGGGCCAACATTAATCGGAATACCTCGATCCCACCTTGAAGTGCTGGCATCAAGTTTAGCACCCAAGGAAGATTGCGATATAAGAGATGCTGAAAGTGGCCTCATTGGATGCACTCCAAGCGAAGCCTCTTCATCGTATGGCCTTCTCATTAGTCGCTCCCCTCCAGCACTCTGTAGTAGCTGAACTCGGGAATAAGAACGACACTATGAGAGTAACAAACAATCATCGCTTTCCTCCTAGATGTGAAGCAAGAGAAATACCAACCTTCATTGCCCGTGAGCTCTCTAGTGAGTCTGGTCGAACTGTCGGGAACTTATCTCTAGACACCCCCATAATAGAATCTGAATTACACCTTTTACTTCCAGAATATCGATAACTCGTCTCTGGCCCTATAAAGTAAAACCCACACTTAAATTCATCAAATATTACCTTCCCAAATCATTTATGGCATGTGTTTTAGTCTTTCTACCAAAATTATCGAAACCCCATCAAATCACTATCCAAGTTTACTCACAATTGCTTCTCTAGTTAGCATCAGCAACCAAGATTTCAAAGTAACAATCCAGTTGATCAAAGACTATCCACAAGTCTTGATCATTTGCACAACAATAGAAAGAAATAAATTTAGTTCAAATTAGATTCCCAAATAGATGTTAGCATTTTATCTATATCATCCATCCTCTAAAACCTCATCTGCATATTTTCTCAGCCAAAGCTTTCCCAAATTACACATGCATAACAATCACTAGTCAGGATTACAATAACTATAATAATATTAACTCCACTCCATTAGAATTCCAATCACAAATCTACTAAAGTAAGCAAGAAAAGCAGATTAAAGGGAAAAAGAGGGGAGAAAAGTGCTGCATTGAACAACCAAAAAGAAATAGAAAGAATAAAAGCAATCCAAATAAGCACTTTAGACCACCAAAAGAAGTAGACAAAACAGAGAATTATTTGAACAAAAGGGAGGGACTAGGGAGTAGTAACCAGAGCCCAGATCAGAAGTGGTGGAAATGGGAGCACGGCCGCCGCCGGAGGAGGCGCCAACGGAGGCAGAGGCGGCCGGAGACGAATCTGGGGCGGCGCAGCCTTTGCCAAAGAAATCATGAAAAACAGCAGAGCCCTTCAGTCCTTGAGCAGCATTAGCAGAAATCTTGGTATTCGCATTGGCGGGGCGAGAGTGAGCCATAGACACACACGGAGCTCACAGAATCTTCAAATCATCATTTCCTCTGTGAAGCTCCATAGCAGAACAGCTCCAAGAATCGAAGTGAAGCGCAAGTGGGGTGAGAAAAGAAAGCAAATTGGAGTCCTTTTTTTGCATAACAAGAAAGGCGGAAGCAAAGGGTGCACGATTTTCAGAAAAGATGATTGTATAAGCAGACTTTTTTTTTTTTTTTTTTGGTTTTACAGTGAGAGAAAAGAAATGGAGAGAAAGAGGAGGGGAGGGGAGCACTAAAAAGCTAAAGTGTCTGGCTTTTTCTTACACACAACAAATGGGCTTTTCTTGGCTATTCTCTCCCTTCTCTCTCTCTCTCTTTCTCTCTCTCTCTCTCTATATATATATACAAATACATGGATTACAGTATATATTATTGCTGGAATGTGTAATTGTTTAACTGATGTTTCTCCAAAAGCCGTTCTGTCCGAATATATAGATGTTGGATTGTTTGTGGGTTTCTTAGGATGATCTGCATTTATGTTTTTTTTTTTTTTTCCTGTTAATTAATTTTATAATTTTAGGTTTCTTACTTTGCCAAATCATATCTTACACTCCATTAATTCACCCAAAACCCATGAAAGTATAATTTTACGCACAAGTAATCAATCGTTATTCAGTAAATCATGGTGTGTGGGCCATGGTAAAAAAAACCACACCGCTTCTTTTAAAAGAAACGGTAGCCGTTACGTTCAATTAATTATGTGTCTACGATATGTTCATGATAAAATGAAATTATATTGTGTATAAAATAAAATTGAATAATATGTTTCACATATTGAGCGTATATTATCAAATGAAATTATAGTTCCACACAATTATTGAACTCTGATTGTTTCTATCTGTCGATTGATCCATGGTCGATAAAACTCTGAGAATACACTCGACAAAACAAATATGGGAGAGGCTGAGAAGAAAAACAAAGATGAGAAGATCGCAACGAAGATAAGAGAGGTTACTGCATAGACTTTATCGGAATTTGTCATCTACCATTATTAATAGTTAGAATTTTTTTTTTTCTAAAATTTTTTGAAACTACGTCATATTCCTTCTTAATCTACGTTGCTACATGGACCATGGTCCACAGTAAAATTTGGCACAAGTAGCTCAACCCCAACCAAAACAATTGTTACTCCATAGATCAGGGCCACCTTGCATTGTGCACCCGGTCTAAAACGACATTCAGATTATATGCTTGCAGTTAATATATTGTGTACCTTCAGTTAATAAATTATGTGCATACTACAATTAACATATTATGTATCTGCATTTAACTTATTATGTGAATGTAATTAATAAATTATACGCATGTAGTTAACATATTATGTAACTTTAATTTATTTATAGGTACATAATATGTTAACTCCTGATACATAATACGTTAACTACAGGCACATAATCTAAATGTCATTAAGATTATGTACTTGCAATTAACATATTATGTACTTTCAGTTTACAAATTATGTACGTGTAAATAAATTGAATGTACATAATATGTTGATTGTAATAGGTGCATAATTTTTAACAGCTACATAATATGTTAACTGCAAGTATATTTATTGTAATATGCATAATTTATTAAATACAGATACCTAATATGTTAATTACAAATACATAATAGATTAATCGTAAAATATACATAATTTATTAAATGAATGTACATAATATATTAATTGTAAATACATAATCTGAATATTATTTTAAATTAAATTCCATAATGCAAGGTCAACCATTATCAATGATATAACAATTTAACCCAATCCCCTTCCATTTTTATTTTTGCGTTCATTTTTACATTCACCACTTATGAATAACTATTTAAAAATTAGTGTAAAAGTGAATGGATGTAAGGGAGCATTTGGTTGATATGAGAATTAATTGATATAACTTTTAATAATACGAAGTAATAATAATTATGGTCTAGTGACATTAAGTTGTTCTGTTGCCGGTTCGAGTTTGGAAGACGGTATTGAATCTTTGAGTTTAAGTATGAACAGATACTACATTGTAACAGAGTCAATAGCACTAAAAAAAAATTATCAGTATTATTATTTCAAAATAATAATTAATAATATGGGAAAATGTCTTACCCAAAAATCAAATCTTATACTATGGACTTTGACGGAGAAGGATAGCGATGTGATTATTTTCTTTTATCCTTTCCGGCGCAAAAGTGAAGTTTTACACTTTTACTTCAAATTGAAATCTGACATTAATAATAAGGAAAAATTGCACTTTTCGTCCCTAAGTTATATGGTAATTGTAGATTTCGTCCCTGAGTGTTGGCCATGCTCTCTTTTCGTCCCTAAGTTATCATTGGCGTTGCATTTTTCGTCCCTAAGTTATAGAGTAATTATGGAATTCGTCCCTGAGTGTTGGTCATGGTCACCTTTTGTCCCTAAGTTATCATTGACGTTGCACTTTTCGTCCCTAGTTATACTAAAATTGCAAATTTCGTCCCTAATCACTACTACACAAATGGTATACTACGTCACTTAAAAGACGGATGTTTTTCAAATAACCACCGTCTAGTATGTTTTGTTATACTACGTCACTTAATAGACAACGATTTTTTAAATATAAGTCGTATATACCTTAATTAATTTATTTACGTCACACACTTTAAATAACCACCTGCTGTTTTTTTTACACATACACGACAGTTTTCGAAGTGTCACGCGTGTAAGTGACTGCCGTTGTAAATATACATTTTCCGTGTATGTTAACTATATACGGCGGTTAAACAACCGCCGTGTATGTCAACTATATACGATAGTTATTTAAACAACCGCCGTCTATTAAGTGGCGTAGTATAACACAATATATTAGATGACAGTTATTTAAAAAATCGTCGTCTATTAAGTGACGTAGTATACCAATTATGTAGTAGTGATTAGGGACGAAATTTGCAATTTTTGTATAACTCAGGGACGAAAAGTTCAACGTCAATGATAACTTAAGGACGAAAAGTGAACATGACCAACACTTAGGGACGAATCCTACAATTACGTTATAACTCAAGGACGAAAAGTGCAACGTCAAGGATAACTTAGGGACGAAAAGTGAGCATGCCCAACACTTAGGGACGAATTCTACAATTACCCTATAACTTAGGGACGAAAAGTGCAATTTTCCCATAAAAACAAATAAACATTAAAATGGAATTTGAACACCTTCTTTTCATTGGGGGTTGTATGCAAATAAGACAAAATGTGGGGCTTCTTTACAATTTATAGGAAGAAAATAATGTGTCTTTAATTCATAAATTTGGTATACCTCTTTGGGTTATCTATATCCAAAAGAGATTCTGAATTTTGAAAATTTAAAATTTATCTCACTTTATTTTCCTAATAAAAGTTTTACTATATATTTTTTAAATTTCACTCTCTACTTTCTAACGTGTCAACAAATAATTGATTTTAAAAAGTTATTTACATTTTTTTTCCGTTCTCCCTTTTGTTTTGTCAATCTATATAGATTACATGAACAAAATATAGATTTTCAAAATTATAAGTAGTATTTAACAAAATGTTTGACCAGCATATTTAACAAGATGTTTGACTACCATATTTAACAAGAAAGGAAATGTGCATTTATTGTCATATCCTTAAATGTATAAAAAGACCGAAATTCTCTCACATTTAAAGCTATTTAAATATGTTTATTGACGGAGGATAAAAAATAATTGTCATGTCACAATAATATAAGGACGAATATGGAATGATCTTTAAAAAAATAAAGGACTAAATTTATAAGTGATATTCAACTTTTAGTCCTTTATTTTTTTAAAGATCATTCCATATAATTTGACATTTTATTAGTTTAGACAAGCAATCAAGTTAATTTCCCGACACAAAAATTTGTGTCGAGCCTTCCAAAAAGTTATTCTAAATCTATTGTTTTGATTATTAAACCTATCAAACTACATACCCAAACTCCATCAATAATAATATCAAATTATAATGTATGAAAGATGAAATGGAATGTTAGGTCATGTTTCAAAATTGTTTGGATATAGAGGCTGCCGGAGTAGTAAGCAATATAATAGTGATGAGATGGGATCATGAATGCTTAATTATCATCAACAAATCTACAAAGATCTCTCCCTATATATAATATCTTATTCCTCATTGCAAATGCATTATTGGTGATAGCGATATGATGCTATTTGTCATCCAATTCTCTTTAATGAATCTCCATATTATTAATTAATAATAATAACAACAATAATACAAGTACCTTATAGAACTCATGAAATTTGACTGGCGATTGGAGTAACAACACAAAGAGATTCCACATGTCAATTTAAAAAAAAAAAAAAAAAAAAATAGCACTTAGCAGTGTAGAAAGTGACTTGAGTATGAATAGGCTTTTGACTTTGGTGTTGTCCCACAATAATTATAAATAAAGGCATCTACAGTAATAGGTATATTTCCTTCTTTATATCATCAAATAGTGCGCGAACAGTCCAATTTTAGAGGGAAACACCCTCACTGACCCTATTAATTGGTGTGATCCATTCTTCCTCTTGTTGTTACTTTTTGTCAAAATGAATTCTTGATTTGATCTAGTCTCCTAATGTGCTTCATGCAATTTTAGTGCCTTGGCGCAGTGCACCTTAAAAAACATAACCAAATCCTCCTTCCCCAAAAAAGACAATTAATGATAATAGGCATAATTTCTCATCTGTGTTGAATATATATTGTAAATTATGTGTACCGTTTCATCAATGCATGCCCAATGCGTGATTCATTATATGAACCATTCATTTCAACAAATAATTACACTAATATTTTTTAGTTTCCGTTAAGGGCTTAACTTTATCGGCTCTTATTAGGTTTGTAGATTTTTGACATGTTTGATTAGTCATTAGTATAAAACAATTGAAACATAATTGAATTTAAATTTCATTAAAAAAAAATTTGCTATATTGATTTCATTGTTTTATTGATGAAAAATGAGTTGTTGAAAATAATTAGTATAAAGATTTAAATGTTCCTATATACTAAAGATATTTGATGGTAATATAGAAATTCATATTTTAACTTTTCTCCCAAAAGGTGTGAAAGACAAAATAATAAAAGGAATTCATTTTCCATTGAAATAAACTATCCATAAACTAGACAAGGTAAAATATATTTTTTCTCAAATTTGAGAAAAAAAATTCTCAAGAAAATAGTTTCATGTGAACCAACCATGCCATTATTATTTATTTATCTCCATAATATCACCCAATATAAATAAATAAATAAATATATAAATAATATATATATATATATATATATATATATATATATATATATATATATATATATATGAAATAGATCATTGCGCCTATGTACAACCATACACTTCACAACACAACTAAGTGTCTTTATGACATTTACAAATGCACTTAAGAGATACAAGTGTAGGGTTTGAGTGAGGGTGACCAAGAGAATTGTGCCAAACTTTTAAAGACATTTTGGATGTAGTGAATGCAATTGAGTTTTTTATTTTATTTATTTATTTATTTATTGGAAGTTTGTATAACTCCTCGAATTTTCACCCTCAAGTAGAATTTGGTTAGTGTTGAGATCTTTTACAACAAAATATGAAGGGTCAAAATAAAAAAATAAAAAGAAAATAGGGAAAATTGTAAAAATTGCCCCTCTATAATATGCCAATTATCAATGTCACCTCTGAATTATGAGTGGTGTAAATGTTGCCCCTCAATTATCAAAATGGCGTACATATGGTTCCCCACTGCTGTCCATCGCTGGTACATAGCCCCTCCCGTAACGAACCTGTGGTTCCCCACTGCTGTCCATCGCTGGTACTTCGAATCGAGGGAGGGAACAAATAACTAAATTACATATTTACTCTGACTTAACGGTGTCGTACACTAACGGGGAACCACATGTCCATTACGGGAGGGGCTATATGTGCACCGTTTTAATAATTGAGGGGCAACATTTACACCACTCATAATTCAGGGATGACATTGATAATTGGTATATTATAGAGGGGCATTTTTTACAATTTTCCCAAAAAAATATTATTATCTGATGAAACGATTGGTTAGACCAAGAACATGTAACACATTCTGTAACTGTAGAACATGTGAAGAAGAGGGATATCAAAGTATGCTCAGTACTAGAAATATTTAAACTTGTACCATTACCAACTCAAAAATGTGTGATTTCATGTATACTCTTCTACTTGTTGCAAAGAAGAGGGATCCTGAGGGGCACTAGTGTCAGGGAACATGTAACACATTTTGTAATTGTAGAACATACATGTGAAGAAGGGGATATCAAAGTATGTCCAGTAGTAGCAATATTCAGACATGTACCATTACCAACTCGAAAAGTTTCATTCCATGTGTACTCTTCTACTTGTTGCAGGGAGGAGGGATCTGAAGTGGCATGGCCTGAATATAAGGAGCCGGGCAGGAAAAAGGAGCAATCGACGTAGCATGTGGGTTGGGAATTTTCTACACTTGCAATCAAAGTTTGTTCACCTGTAGATCCATAAGTCATGTGGCAAAGTATCATAGGGTGTGTTCGCTAAGCTGGAACTGTTAGTTTGCGTCGTCTGAGTTTGGAAGAAACAGCTGAGGGGTGCTCGGGTGGCGCTTCTACCTAGGTGGGGTGGGTGCGCCGCGCTTCTACCTAGGTGGGGTGGGTGCGCCGACACGGACGTGCCTAGAGCGTGTCAGGGAAGTGCCCTTCTCTGGCTGGGCAACAAGGTTGTGTCTTGAAGATGTGTCCCTATCTGGATGGGCGACACGACGGTGTCTGGAGGTTGTGTCCCTGTCTGGATGGGCGACATGATTGTGTCCCAGGGTCGTGTCCATGTCTAGATAGGTGGTAGAGCCGTGTCCTTGACTAGACTAGTGACACGACCATGTCCAGGGGGTGTCATGGTCATATATATCCCCTTATGGATTGGTGACATAACCATGACACAAGGGTGACACGGATGTGTCCTCTAGCGAGCAATTCGGTTGGCTTAGGGTGCTCACAATGGCCTATGGTACGATATCCCGAACATGAGCAGGAACCTGTAGAGATTTACTTGCAGGAAAAGCATTCTCATCAAATCGGATATGGCGTATGATAAAAATCTTTCCAATGTTGAGATCCAAACAACGATACTATGGTAAACATAAAAAACACAAATGGGTAGACCAAAACTCTATTTTATGTTTGTTGTACGGACATAGATGAGGAAAATGCAATCAACTAATGGCACGAAGAAAGGAATAATCAGAATTTTCTTTGTTGATGAGGGCATAGGGCTCATAATTTTTTTAGAGTTACAGAAGGCATACGATTAATGAGGAACACCGCAATATCATAGGCGTAGGCCCAATACCTAGGGGAAATAGAGGTTTGGGCAAGCAAGGGGAGACCGATTTTAACAATGTGCCTATGACATTTTTCTAATTGGCCATTTTATTCATGTGTGTAAAGCACATGATTGACAATGATTTATTTCAAGACTGACAGAGAACTTTTCTAATTTGTTGTATTCTTATCCTAGATCACTTTGAATGACTTTAATTTTACAAGAAAATGTTTGCTCAACCAGTGCTTAAAATCTATATGGAAAATGTTAGATGTCTGTCTTTAGTTTCATGGAAAAGACCCAAATATCACAATAATAATCATCAACAAAAATGACGAAATAATGATGACCTTCTTTAGATAAAATTGAGGATGATCCCTAAATATCTGTGTAAACTAAATCTAATACAGTAGAACTAGACTTTATGACTCTTTCTAGTGGAAATCATGAGGATTTCCCTAATTGACAGGCAGAACAAGGAGAGTTAACAAAACTGAAGGATTTAGATACTAGACAATAACGTAGAATATTGTGTAGGGCTCTTTAGTGATGGTGACTAAGACTATTGTGCCAATCTTCTAAAGATACTTTGGATGTAGTGAATGCAATTTTGTTTTGTATTGGAAGTTTGTATACCCCCCCCCCCCCCCCCCCCCTCCCTTAAGCATAATTTGATTGGCGTTTGAGATCTTTCACAACAAAAAATGAGGGGTGAAACTCAAAGAAAATATTATTATCAATGGTGAAACGATTGACAAATAAGATAGAGTTGGTTAGGGCAGGAACATGTAACTCATTCTGTAACTATAGAACATGTGAAGAAGAGGGATATCAAAGTATGCTCAGTACAAGAAATATTCAAACATTCACCATTACCAACTCAAAAACGTGTCATTTCCTGTGTACTCTTTTACTCATTGAAGGAGGAGGGATCTGGAATGGCATGGTGAGTGGAACTAGTGTTAAGGAACACGTAATACATTCTGTAATTGTAAAACACGTGAAGAAGATGATATCAAAGTATGCTAGTATTAGAAATATTCAAACTTGTAAACTCAAAAAGTGTCATTCCCTTTGTACTCTTTCACTTGTTGCGGGAAGGAGGGATTCGGAGTGGCATGGCCTGGATGTAAGGAGTCAGACAGGAAAAGGAGCCATCAATGTATCCACTAAGATTTTGAACACGAAGAAAGGGAACACGCTGAGTTTTTTAGAACAGATAATTTAAGGAAGCAAGTTTAAGAGAGATAAAGTGATGAGTCGTCTATAGTGTATTTATCAGGGCTGGGGGTGGAGAGGTAATATTGGAGATGGTGTGAGAGGATGAGGAGGTGGTGGCATCGACGACGTTGGCGGTGGGTGGGGGCGCGATGTCGGGACTGGCATCCCTGGCATGGCAGTAGTATTGGTGGCCATGGATCGTATGGTCTGCTGATGATGCCAGATGGGAACGGTATTATTTGCAAAATGTTTTATTATTGATCAATCGTATTCACAAAGTACAAGATGGGACGTATGTATATAAGTACAAGAATTTGTCTTAACTATGGTAAGATTAGTAAATGAGGAGTTACAATAATACACAGAAATGGAAAAGAAATTCTAAAACTGATAAAATACAGAGTCCTAATACAAATAAACTCATCTTTTTTTTAATAATTAGGTAATCCTAGTTTTTGCCGAACTAATCCTAAGCCCACTGGACCCTGTCCCTAGAGCCACTACAGAGATAAATCACAAGTCACGCAATCATCCCACTAGTCAGACCCTAGTCTTCATGCACGCACAAGGAATTCAATCAAAACCTTACAATCTTACATCATCCTGGGCCTTTTTCCCATATTTATATTTCCAATGGTGAGATTTGAACACTCACACTGCCGTCTTTAGTCGTGATATCAAGTCATGCGACGAACCACTACAGAGTCCTTATACAAATAAACTCATTTTTTATCCAACCTTTTAGTGTAACCATTTTAACAAGTTATCTGTAAATATAAAGAATGAAAAAAAAAAACAAGAAAAAAAGTTCTGCAAGGTGCAAAAGAATGCAATGGACTAAGCTCATAGATAAATATAAAAGCTGAAATTTTTTATTCAACTTTTATATTCACAAGTAGTGTGCTAAAATATCCGTCCCATTTTGTTTATCTGGTTCGATAAACGAGACTTGACTGAAGCTATTTTTACTTCAGTTTTTCATAATATTAAATTTATTTTTAATATATAAAATTTATATATTTAGAAACTACATTAAAAGTACTATTAAACATAAAAAATCAAATTTAAAAATAATTAAAAATTACTAAAGAAAATAAGTAATGAAGAAAGAGTTGGATTGACCAATGAATAGTAAACAGGACAGGTAAAATGGGACAGAGGGAGTAATATGGAATAATTAAGAAATAGATATAATTCATTATTTTGATTGTTCAATAATAAAAGGATCGAAATTGAAATATAGGGTGAAATTAATCAAATAAAATTAAAAAAAAAAAATTAATAGGTTATAATAATATGGGGAAATGTTGATATTTTTGTCAAAATAATACTCCACAATAATAAAGGGTTCATAATTATGATTGATATTCATCACTCATCAATCAAGATCCGTTGCCTTTCATTTACTGTTCATTACATTCAGAGAAAAGATTCATAATATTTGTGATTAATAATGATCAAGGCACACACACACAGTTAGGTGTGTCTAAGTTCATACTACATTATTTATGAAAGTCCTAGCTATTTAAAGTTTTGATGATTAACCAAAACGTATGTCGTGATGTGTGATAGGGATATGATTAAAGCATTATAATAGAAATCAGAAGAATGATTAGCATGACTATGACCACACAAGGCCCCAATAATATTCTATCTACTTTCCTTTTTGTTTTATATCTTTTTTCACAATTGAAAAAGAAACAATTTTGTCATGCTTCAAATTTTCAAATTCATTTGGACCTACATCACTATTTTTATTTTTATGAAGTGTGAGAGTTTTTAGAATATCATAATATCATATACAGTTATCACAAATCAACAATGATAATAATAGGTGGACTGAAAAATCATTCAATACAATCAAACAAAAATAACTGTGTTGACTAATTGACTAATATATTGACAGCTCTGATAGAGTAAATGGTTTCGGGTAGAGTAAATATGACCAAGAACTCTATTATAGGTAAAATAATATGGTTGGGAGGTTAAGTAAAGGTCAGCCTACATGAGGTGGGGAAGATTAAATGGAGGTGGTTGGTGTGACCGGGATAGTAATGAAAGACCCGACCAAGTTAGGTCGATCGATAGGTTTCGAGTGGAGCGATGTAGGTTGGGAGCCTAACGTGGAGCGATGTAGGTTGGGAGCCCAAAAGTCCCCATTCTAGGTGCAATAAATGTCCTATATATAGAGGGAAAGAGGGGACACATGCCAAGTGTTTGGCATGTCTTCCACGTGTCCTTGAGTTTTGACACGTGGTGCGACGCTTAGAGACCAGAAGGTCTACTAATCAATGAGACTAGGAGGGCCGCTAATTATGGTCGGTAAGTGCATTGCACTATTGAGGTCGGGAAATGCGCTATTGAGCTCCGTAGATTAAGTGGTTTGCCCTATAACCCTATCAAACTCGATTTGCAAATTGTTTCCAAAAAAAAAAAAAAAAAAAAAAAAAAAAAAAAAAATAACTTTCTTTCAAATCATCAATAATATTACAAAAAAATAGAATTAGTCGGATAACTTCTTTTTTTTGTCTGATAAAAAAAGGACTAAAAGTAGATGTCATCTATAAATTTAAGATAAAAAATTGAATTAACTCATAAGTAAATAAAAATCAATCAATTTATCTCTAATTAATATTAGACTTTTTCTTATAAATAACTGTTCAACCCCTAAATATTACACATCTTTTATATATAACAAAGAATTTATTCACGATTAGTATTACATTTTCCAACATGATTAGTACTACATTTTCTAGCATAAATATTACATTTCCATATTGACCTAATCCAAGAAACTCACTCTTATCACATTAACAATAAGCATTAGTCGAGAACAAATAAAGTGTGTGAATGTTTATTGCATTGGAAGTAAATATGTCATTGTGATATTCATTACTGTTGAAGAAAATGTTCATCACACTTGTAAATAATATACAATTGAATTATAAACAATAATTTGTTCGAAGAGGAAATGGACGTGACCACCATAGAAGACCTTTAAGGAACTCTGGGCTTTGGATTTCTCCAGAATTGGAATTAACAGTGCACCAAATTATTGCAGATATTGTTGTTTTGTCACTATCAAGGCATGAGCACCAATGGAGTCCATGTTTGAGTGGGTATTGTGGGTTATGCATCTCATCTGGATGTGTAGTTATCATTCCTCTTCTTTATTGGCATTATCGTTATAGAAATGACAGTTCTGAACAGGTTTCTCAGAAGCAACAGAATTCTTCCACATTGAGGTGACCTTTCATATCATGTTAACGCCTGTGATGGTAACTTGACATTAGAGAGGCCTTCCAATACGTCCCAAAGTAGACCAAGGTTCAAAACTCGACAGTTGCACTATCAAGATTATGTTCAAAGTGAACAAATCTCTTGTGCGCACTGCGGCACTGACATTTGACTTTGTTTGCTAAGTCACTGAGTTACTGTAATTTACATCATCCTAGATACTTTGTCAAACCGGAGTGGGAGACCCTTGGGGTTGGGGATTCAACCAGTAAACCAACAGTGAAGGAAGAGTACACAAACCAAACCAAACCAAACCATTGATCCTTGACTTTCAGTATAGAGAAGCCTCAAGTCTCCAGGCCAGCTATCCCACCCTCAGAAGTGCCTACAATTCAACAACGAAACCAAATGAATCACAGGTACTAGTACTACTGATAAGGATTCAGAGAGTAGCAATATGTTGCGTTGAGGACTTGTTTAATTGCCATCAAGCCTTTCCAAAGGTAACTGTGGACAACCAGGTACACAAATAATAACTAAAACAAAGTATTTAAGCAGTATAATTGAAATATATATATATATATATATATATATATATATATATATATATATGAAAATAAATTATAGGGTAACACTGCCCATCACTGAAGTCTCACCAAAAAAGAATGATAAATTGCCAGGAGAACAAGAAGAAAGTAGCAGCTCAAAGCAATTAAAAGAATGACAATTTGCCTGAAATTGGAAATAAACCAGTTGTAAATTTTAAATGCTGTTGCAATTAGCATACTGTTGCATAAAGATAAAATATATGGTAAAACTTGCTCATTCAATGATTGAATTATACAAGTCTTCCTTCAAACAGATGGTTATTTCTACAGACAGCAAGTGCTAACTTAGTTCAGCTCAATAATTATTTGAATAACACTTTGATGCTGTCCTAAGGCACCAAGTGGGAAAAAGTCAGAATTTGCTAACAACATATTTTGTTTCACATATTACTTGTGAGGTACAGTTACATATCATTCTGGTTTTCTTTGAATCTGTAAATACAGATACAAAATTTAGGTATGTTCGTAAATTCCTGATGAAGAAAATTACAGAATTTCATAGTCAAGGATGATATGCTAGATTCTAAAATTTCCTCAGTTTCATGAATTTTCTTTCCTTTTCTTATAATAATTTGTTATGAACATTTCTTGCCTAACAAAAGGTATGTACAATCTCCTGATCTACTTCTACTAACTCTTAGACTACTAGGGTTTATATTCCACAAACATGATATTGCAGGGAAAACAAGTAGCAAAATGTTAATGAAGACATTTTCCAATTTCAAGCCCAATAATGAAAGGAAATCATTAAAAATTGAACACCCAATTGCCTGCCGTTCACATAATAGAATTATACCCTAGTCTGTATCCTATGCAGAGAAACAAAACGAAAATGTAAAAGTAAAGAATGAACAGATTCTCACCTGCACTCAGTGCATGTCTATCTACATTGTTCTTTATGGAGCATTATTAACCTTTTAATGCCAACACTTGCTAAATGCAGCACTAATTAAGCCCATCATTCTTCAATTTCAGGTTACTAGATAAGTTTCCAAGATATGAGACAAGTGGTTAACTGTTGAACATTTCACCATGCTTCACCTTCTAAGCTTGCCTCCCATATTTTTCTTTTCATCTTGTATAATAGAAAGTTTTGCACTCTTGATGCATCAGCGCATGCCTCATATTAGCTACAGCCCACAAATTCTGATACTATTCTGTCTGGCTAATGAGCAACCCCACCAATATTTCATGACCTTTTAATGATAAAAAACATGACTGGTGCATCTATGAAAACATGGTGATAGGTCCACCCTTTTTCAATGGTATCCACAGAAGGATATAATTTCAAGATCAGTGCTCAGTTAACTCTACTTTTGATGCTGTCTATAGACGGGTTTGCACTTGGCATAGCATTCTGAAGTTGATGTCTACGTTTTGCAAGCTTTCTTGGGTTTGCACAAGTTTTTAAGGTGTCAGACATCGCTACAGCTTTCTGAATTATAGATTTTCTTCTTACAGGTGAACTATCTCCAACTTCAGTGTATGTGTTGGGCAACTTTTTCGAATGTGGCAAAGAGGCCATCATATCACAAAGTTTCTTTATCTTTTCATTCATTCCCTGTTTCTTTAGATTATCAATCATTTTCTGATATGTAAGGTATTGAGGTACAATCCCTCTCCGAATCATGTCTTCAAACTCTTGAATAGCCTCATCTAATCGATCCATTTTGCAAAGCAAATGTATAAGCATACTGCTTGTAGCCAAATCCAAATCACACCCCCTAGCCCTCATTTCTCTGATAACTCGCATTGCTAGATCCAGCTTTTCTTCTTCACATAGCATCTTTACCAATAGATGGTAAGTAAGCCGATCAGGTTCATATCCAGATTCAATCATCTTGGTATAAAGGTTTAAGCCTTCTTCAATCCTCCCAAACTTTGAAAAGTACCTAAAGAAGTAATTGTAAGTTGTGGGAGTTGGTGTAAAACCTCTATTGATCATCATCTTAAGAATCTTACTGGCCCCTAAGAGATCCCCAGCCTTGCAGAAACCCTTCACTAGTGAATTGTAAGTAGAAATAGTGGGACCAGATTCCAATACTGTTAAGCGTTCCATCATTCCCAAGGCCTCCTTGAACCTCCCCGCTTCTCCTAATGCATCAATAATTGGATTATAGACAATAGCATTTGGCTGAATTCCTTCCTTGCTCATGTCACTAATCAGCTCCATTGCAATCTCTACTCTGCGCATACGGCAATATCCTTCAACAAGGGTACCATAAGTTACAATACTAGGCGTAATGTTTTCCTTTCTCATCTCCACCCAAAGCCCTTCAGCCTTCTTCAGCTTTCTAGACCGGAACCATCCATTCAACAGAATATTATAAATTCTTGTAGATGGAACCCAACTGGGGTCTCGACCCTTTTGCCTCTCAAAATATTCAGAAGCTACCCTAACATGCCCTTCTTTGCACAAAGAATCTAACAGGATCTCAAACAATGTGTTTGCTGAATCCAAGGAGCGAATAAAATCAAGAGTTGATGAGAACTCAAATGTTCTAATGGCTGCTGAGTTCATACCTGAGAAGCCAAAATTATTTCAGAGAAGAGAACAGTAAAAATGAGTTAAAAATGAACTCTGACAAACTGCTTATAGGTATCATCTAATATCATATGTTTAAAACAACAGCCAAATTCACATCACTATATGAGGTCAGGAGTGTAACATTGGGAACTATAGCAATAAAAATTTTCCCTAAGAGACTTCATGTCCTAGAAGGCTAAATGAGTTTGACAGTTTGTATGTGATAGATGTGTTGTCAATATGTAAATCTTATTTAAAAAGTGTCTCATACCACTATTCAGCAGAGAAATTTATTGATAAGTGAAAAAAATCCTAAAGGCTTAAGCTTATCTAGTAGGAATAAGCTATGTAGCATGGATAACAAGAAGACACATGATTTGGGAAAATAGGGGACAAAAGATGTGAGGTTCACAATTTTAATTATTATTTATTATTATAAGTTATAACTAACGTAAATTAGAAATCAATGCATAGATAATAGATGTATTTCAAAAAAAAAAAATCAATATTTAATTATCAGGGTAACTTCATAAAGCTTCACAGATATGTTTCAGAACCCTGATTTCAGATCTTCTGTCATGAAAACAAAAATAAAAAATAAAGAAGTTCTTGTGTTAATTGAAATATGCTTCAATTGTCAATTGCCAATAGAGTCCTTTAGGTTTTATTCAATACTTTGATATCTATCCCAAATTCTCTTGAATCTTAAAATTGTTTTCCTGCACCAATTATTGGCATGTCTAACAATGAATTAAAATAATAATAATAATAATAATAATAATAATAATAATAATATAATAATAATAATAATAATAATAATAATAAGATATATATTCATGATTGATTGATTTGTGTCCAGGCTTTGGACATTCCATGCCTTACACAGGAATCAGTATATTACATGTATACATGGCCTTAAATTTGGTATCCTGTTGTCTAGTCTAGGGAATAAATAGCAAAATCCAGAAGTTCACTAAGAATGCAGTGGGGCAAATTTGAGAAGAGCCTAAACAGCAATTAGTCAATACTAATCAGGTGAGCAATTGTTGCTTTATTTAACAGAACATCAGTTTAGCATATTGTGCTCTGCAGTCCAGCTCAATAAACAAACTAAACAGAAATGAAAATTTGCATAATGCTAAAAGTGCAATTCAACTTAACTGAAATGTTAAACAAGTCTTGAATACTAAGTTTTAAGACTTCATACTGAATTACTGATAGTCTGATACTAAAACTCAAATCCTGGTGTCATTATCATACAGTCCAGATCTAGTTTGCTATGCCTTATATGGCACTTACCTATTCAAATTTCAGTCACAATTATAAATTCAGCATTGAAAATGTGGGGACTAAAGAGACCAGAAACTTTATCTTTGTCAAGATGATACATGTTGGGAGGTGTGATCATTTAGGAAGTCTTATTTTATTAAAATTATATTACATAGTTTAGATATTAAGAAACTACTAAATCATTATTTAGCTTATTACTTAGTTTAATACTTTAATTATTTGAAAGCTACTATATAGTTATTTGGTTTATTATTCTTAGTCTTTGAACTAGTTTAGACAATTTAGTTATTTGTAAACTACCAAGTAACTAATCATTCTTAGTTTAGGAATCCTTGTAATCAGCACTGTAAAAGGGACCATTAATTGGAAGAATGGGGAAGCATAAATTTAATCCCAAAGGAACTAATGGAGTATTGGGTCTCAAGCAAACCCAGCGTTTTCTTTTCCTTTTCATTCTTTTCTTGTGTTTTCTTACCCGTGACGAAGAACCTATAACATTAGTTCCGTTGCCAACATGATGGGCGTCACTTGGTCCAAGTTTGAAGCTCTCAAAGAATCAACAAATGAGTTGAAACAATTATGGAATAGTTATACATACGTCATTTTGGAGAATTGGGTGAAGATGCCAGTGAACTAAAGCAATGTATTACTAAATTCCTCAATTCCTCAATAATGACCAAGGCCAAACACCAAAAATTGAGACGCCCATTTCCTCCGGAATTCAGCAAACGGGGTGATGTTGATCACCCACATGTGGAGATAGCACCATGCAAGCCAATGTTTCAGCCAATCAGTCTCATGCTAGTGATAATTCAACACAAAGAGCTTTGAATTTATAGAAACTGAGGGTATGTCCTTTCCAAAAGCTATTCACACTTTACAGCCCCATATCATTTCATGATTGTGTCGTATGGTATTGGTTTATCTCCATCAGGGATCTACCTCATCCTTTGACCTTGTGGTTCCAACTCATTCATTCAAAGGATGGCCAAGATTGGAGTCCTCCTCATCAATTGATCTTTTGAATGCAAATTGTGGCTTTACAATTTGTAGTTCCTTCGGAAATGCCACTTGATCGTGGGAAATGGGTGTAATGATACATGCTGGGAGGTGTGAGTATTTGGGAAAGTCTTATTTTATTAAAATTACATTACATAATTTAGATTTTAAGAAACTACTAAATAGATATTGAGCTTATTACTTAGTTTAGTTATTTGGAAGCTACTAAATAGTTATTTGGTTTATTATTCTTAGTATTCAAGTTAGTTTAGGCAATTTAGTTATTTGGAATTTGGAAACAACCTTATAACCAACCTTTAAAAAAAAAAAAAAAAAAAAAAAAAAGAGACTCTTGTTTGGAAGAATGGGGAAGTAGAAATTCAATCCCAAAAGGGGTCCAAGAGTGTTTTGGGTCTCAAGCAAACCCAATGCTTTATTCATTTCCTTTTCCAAATTCCAACTACTTTTCTCTATTCTTTTCTTTTATGTTTTCTTGCCCGACAACAGAACCAATGTTATATGCTCACGCCAAGGGCAAAAAAACACAAAAGAATAGAAAAAAGAAAAGAAAACGCTGGGTTTGCTTGAGACCCAAACTCCTTTAGTCTCTTCTTTGGGATTAAATTTCTGCTACCCCATTCTTCCAAATAATAGTCCCTTTTATAAGACTACGTACAAGGATTCCTAAACTAAAAATGATTAATTATTTGGTAGTTTCCAAATAACTAAATTGCCTTAAACCAAATAACTATTTAGTAACTTCCAAAAATACTAAACTAAGTAATAAGCTAAATAATTATTCAATAATTTCTTAATATATAAACTATGTAATATAATTTTAATAAAATAAGGCTTCCTAAATAAGCACAACTCCCAACATGTATCACAAGATTGAAGTTTATAAACCCATTTTATAGATGCGGGACTCTTAACAAACAAAATTTAATTCTTATAGAGTATATATAGACTAGTCACCTATTCTTTGCCCTTTCTAAATATTTATCCTGGCATTTATCCCTTTCTTACTATTTATATTGCTTTTAAAAGACAGGTGAACTAACAGAACTATAGGCATAGATAGGGGTGAGCATTGTGGCTTCCATTTAGTAGTAAGGCCAAACTGAATGAAAATTGAATATTTCATTTTGATTTCAAGGCCAACTGAAACCGAAAATGAAATCCATAAATCCATAAATTAAAAGAAAATTCAAATTCCCAGAAATTTTAAATCTCAATAGAATACCCATAAGAATTACTCCGTATTAAAAATAAATAAATACTCCATAACTCAAAAATTCAAAATTACAATAACATAAATCATGTAACCCCATTAATAAGAATCAATGCTAAGAAATCAACAAATTTCAACATATATTCAAATCAAGGCACATAAACTTCAATACAAGATAAAGAAAAAAAATTAGAGAACAATAATATCTTTTTAACATGTAGTTTAGGGTTTTGTTTAAATTTATATATTTTGATTTTGGTTAGAG
Organism: Ipomoea nil; assembly: GCF_001879475.1. Lineage (NCBI taxonomy): Eukaryota > Viridiplantae > Streptophyta > Magnoliopsida > Solanales > Convolvulaceae > Ipomoea > Ipomoea nil. The sequence continues at coordinate 2,416,859 of NW_017617070.1, forward strand.
TTGATAACCAAAAAATTTTATTTCATCTAGGATTGGCTCAGTTTGAGTTGGCTTTCCATCTGATATCCACCCTTAGCCCCTTAGCATAAAGCATCCTATTGTAGTTAACAAATACCTTTGTCAAGATAATACTTTCAGTATTTCAGGTCAATGGGCAGAACCAGTAGCTTTGTCAAGATAATCAGTTCTCACAAATTGCTTCATACATAAGGCCAGTGCATATTAGGATTCAAGATACTATACAGAGTTAAATAAATAATAGAACCTAATGTTCCAAATTTCGACCATGCAGCAAAAGAAGATGATAAATTAATGCAATTGTTATACCATGGAACAGGGTTCATATTGCATTGTGAACTCTAGTCTACAAATTATGTCTCTAGAGTTAACACATTCTGTACATGTAGTTAACAATTTCTATACCTGTAAACAAATTGAAGGCACATAACAAAGTAATTACTGACATATCAAGCACATAACAAAGTAATTACGAACAAATGATATGTGTTATCTACGGGTACAAAATATGTTAATTCCAGACACAAAATATTGGTTAACATGTAATGTGTTTATGTGCCCGTAGTTATTAATTATCATGTGCCTTCAATTTGTTACGATACATACTCGGTTAATTGCAAGTACACAATGTGTAACTGCAGGTACAAAATCTAAAGGTTGCTTTTTGGACCATATCCAAAATGCAAGGTAGACATCCAATGGTATAACTTGCCAAATTAATGGAATTTCATCAAAAAAAATGAAGTAAGGAGAATTTGTAGCAACCTGCACGAGCATACCGTCTGAGCATAATTGTGAATGTGTCTAAATTGGGCCTTGCATCAATGGAACTAATCCGATCACGAATCAAAGACCAAGCAGTATCGAAGTCCCTGCCTTTTCCAAGTGCATTGATCATCGCATTAAAGACGGGCACGGAGAAATTGTACCAGGGCTGCTTCTCCGCCCAGAGAAAGAGGGCCAAAAGGGGTTTGTGAGAAGAATCGAAGTGGTTGAAAATAAGAAGGAAAAGCGCATCATCAAGCTCGATTCCGACCCGGTCCAATGCCTGTTCGAGGGAGGGACCGGGAGAAAGGCTAGGGTCTCTCAGGAGGTCACAGATTGTGGTAAAACCGTTAGGGCTTTGGGGTTGGGGCGGTGGGGTGGAGTGGGGTGGGGGGCGAAGTTGGGGTGGCTGTAGTGGAGGCGCAAATGGCCATTTCATCAGGGGCTTTCCAGGGTTCAAGAGCCATGATTGGGTGGAGAGGAGTTTACAGGTGGCGCAGGCGGTGGGGGTTTGGAGGAGGAGAGATGGTAAGGAGAAAAGGCAACGGCGAATCCGATGTGACGCAAAGCCCTTCATTTCGGCTGAAAGGATGTGCGGCGTTGGGAGAGAATGGGGTTTTTCCCGCAGGCCGGAAAGAAGAGTGGAACTTTGAAAGACAAAAGAAGTGAACCGAAATAATAGATTGAGTTAATTGACGAAATGGTCACTTGATTATAGTAAAATTACTAATTTGATCTTTGATAATTTTTTTTGTTCAATTAAATTTTTGACTTTGAAAATGTTAACCTCTTCAGAGTATGGCTCGCCTTCCTTCGCTTCACGAGCACAGCTTATGTCGCTAGGCCACGCTCCATCGTCGTTCCCACTAAACTTAAACCCCCATGCTAAAGCATTTTTCAACAACCTCAACTCCATATCCACTTTAATATGAGATGATCGTATCTTGCCCTGTTGAGCCCCCACGACACCATGGTCGTCGACGTAGCATACGGAGCCCCATCGCAAATTGCAAACCCACCGAGTTTCCAGAACTCGACTCGGAACTCGGATTCGATGACTGGGTCAAAATGAAATTAAACTCAACTCCATTTTCTTCACAAAGCCCAGCTAACCGGATCAATGATACTGATACAGGAATGGACAAGCTAAAAGAAAATATTATAATAAGAGTAGGAAAAGAATGTTTGGGTCGGATTCGGATGACGATGGTAACCGCCGGGATGGTAGTGATTTTATGGAACTGAAGCAAGAAGTTGTGGAGCTACGTACGTTGCATAAGAAAGAGGAGGAGTTGCATTTCTATGATGCATTTGCATATCCTTGGGAGAAGACAGGCATTGTAAGAGAGTGAAATTTTATCAATGCCTTCTAATTTAACAAATTTCTAACGCCTGACCGAACGGAGGACCAAAATGGTTAACATTTTCAAAGTCGAAGACTTAATTGGGATAAAAAATTGTCGAGGACTTAATTGGAAAAAAAAAATTGTCGAGAACCAAATTAGTAATTTCGCTATAGTTAAGGGACTATTTCGGTAATTAACTCTAATAGATTCAAACATTTTGGCTTACTTGGTAGAGTTTATAACCTAGGGTCGGTTTGTAAACGTGCAAATGATTTCTGAAAATCATCAGATTTTCAGTGCTTGGAAGAGCCTAGAAAATCTCGAAGTCAACGGAAATCATTTTCTAGGTCAAAGGAAAGCAATGCTGTTTTGGAGAAAAATGACTTCCGTCAAAATTTGACGAAAGTCATTTTCCGGACAGTGAACCTGCGCGAAAACTTTGTCAGCTTCACTGGTTCTGTGCTCTCTGATTTTCACCTTTTTTAAAACATTTTTTAATTTTTTAATAAATAATATTATTTGATTTCAAAAAATAAATAAATAATATTATTATAAATATTTTTATATTTTAAATAAAATAATTAATTATATAAAATGTTTAATTATACAACTCTACCTCATTTTCTACAAAATGAACGAAACACGCAAAGACAGTTTTTTGCTATGCAGCCAAACACAAAGGAAAATGTTTTCTAAAAAATGACTCATTTTTCACAAAGTCATTTTCCTGCTTTGCAAATGGACCCTTATTTTAAATTACAAATAAGTTATAGCTCTCTTTGGTAAAATTAGGAGCTTAAAATAATAGTTTATATATATACTAGTTTTTCACGTGCATTGCGCGCGATTGGGATAATGCTCAATGTTATATTTTTATATAAGTACTTTAAAGTATATCAATGCAAGATTATATTGGAGTCATTCATGCATAGATAATCGAATGTTGAATTTGCTTATTTAAATAGATAATTCTACGTTTACGAATGCAATATAATTTAATGCAATCATGATTGATTATAATTGTCACTAAAATAATTTATGGTAATTTCTAAATACTTAGTCTAAAAATAATAGTCTAAATATGCTAGTCTAAAAATAATAGTGTAAATAAATACTACATTTGGTTTAAATTTCTCTAAGCTTTCTTAATTCTCTCGAGGGTAGCATTGTCATTCCCTTCATCTTCAGTACATATCCTCTTCTTTTGTATTGGTAGTGCGCCATGTTCAATTGTGTTAGTTGTGATAGCATAGAGGACAACATCATGCAATGAGATTATAGTGTAGGAAGATGTGGATTTGCCTTGTTGTGTATATGCCTGGGATCTTAGTTGTACAATGAACTCTTGATCTTGCAGGCGCTTGTTGATATTTGGTAGTGGTAGTTCTTTCCCCTACATGTTTCATTCGTTGTGAGATGTGTGTCATATATTCTCACGTGACAGAATTAAACAAAATATTAATATATTTGTAGAAGGTTCATGAATAGTACCTATTGTTCTAGTTCCATAACTTGTTTACTTGAATGTAACAACAATGACTCTGCAAGTAGTTCGAATACTGATGCCGCAATGTACCCAGTTTCATCAACAATGTCCACATCCATTTTGCACCTGTGCATTTTGTAGTTCATATTTTTAGAATTAGTATGAATGAGTGTAATACTTAATCTTTTGTGTGTGCGTGTGTGTATTTTTTGTTAAATTGGTTTGTTGAATTGATACTATCCTTGGAGTACCTACCGCTCTCTTTTCACCACAATGCATACATTTAAATAGCTAGTCACTTTGTGCATAAACCTTTTTTAAACAATGGCTACATCCTATATACCAAGTGTTTTTGTTGTTAAAGTTGATACTGATTTTGTCCTTAATCCAAGAAGGTTGAGTCTATAAAATGAAATTGATTGTTAATTTATATTAGTTTAAATATATTTAAAGAATGCTCAATAAGTATTTTTACTTACATGATTAATGAATGCTAGAACGGTCACTATTTTTTAAATTTATTCTTTTTCTGGATTTGCAAGTTTGATTGCAGCATTGTTGTAGTCTCGGCATCTTTTCAATGCATCAAGTGTATCACGATGTTCTTTCGCCCTACATAGTCATTTTTAATAATATGTTTTTCAATATAGCTACGTAAGATAATGATATATTTAGCATGTACATAAATTATTATGAGTATAGAAGTATACCATTCTTTTAGGTGTTATGCTCTAGGTACTTTTGGTTCAAGCAGTATTGTTAAATGAGTTCTTGTGCATAGAGAAATGCCTCGTTTTTTCAAGGAATGAAATAATATAAGATAAGGTATTTTAAAAATTTATATATTTTAAATCATCTTATAATGAAATATGATTTAACTTTGAAGTGAACCACTGTGATGTAATCCAAAGATATTACAGGGTAGTTTCCTGCTTCAATTTCTTGAGTTATTTGAATACCCTCTTTGTCAACAAATCCTCCCCAAGTAGTTAATATGATTGACTTCAACATGTTTTTTTTTTTCTTTTTTGCATTGCAGAAAATAAAGGCAATATAACTTATGGAACTATATCAATAATTTTTTTTTAAAATAAGATACTGTAGACACCTAATTCTAAATTAAAGAAATGAATATGTATTATTATATTTTTTATTGTAGGTACTAATTTATTTATATATAATTTAAGAGTATAAATAGAGTGGGGGACTTACTTTTCATCCACAAGAATGAAGTCATTGATTTTTTTATTTTAATTCGTTGTTGAGACAAATTCTTTTGGTAGCTTGTCAATGACAATTGCTACAATTGATGGCAATAGAGGATGGTGATAAATAATTTAGAATATATAGTTAGAATAGATATTGTTATTAGTAAAAATAAACTTACAAATTTCTCTAGAAGTTTTTAGACATTGATAAAATTCTTTGAATGGAGTATAAACTTGTTCAGTTGGAGCCAGTGTGGTGTCAACATTGTCAATTGCTTGGATTCTGGTCTTAGCATTTAGAATCCAGGTGTAGTTGTATTTATGCTCTACAACTTTGAAGTTAGGTCGCGCGGGTCTGACAACGACATTTGAAATACTGTACCATGAGTTTAAATTATACTTGGTGCCATTGGTATTGTTCACAAACAATGTTATCACATAATATACTTTAAATTCAAATTTATAAATTATAGAGTAAAGAGTAATGTGAATTCATAGATTAGGTAGGAATTTATAAATATTTGATTTTTTGAGTTTGGTATTGTTTGCAAAATAAATAAATAAAGATTAGGGTTTAATATATTAAATATACTAATGACAAAAGGCGACACAAAAGAAGAAAGAAGAAAGAAAAAAAAAACGCGACAGAGACGGGACTTAATCTCCAATTTCTCTTTTTCTGGAGGGCGAGGTGGAGAATAGTGGTGAGGCGGTGAAGAATGGCGGGAGGTCAATGGAAGCACATGTGGGGCTGGTTGATCGCCAGTGTGATGTGGTGGGGAGGCTCAACAGAGACGGGCTTGGGAAGGTTCTAGGTTAATGGAGGTTAGACATAACATTATAGAAACATATATACCTACCAAAATTTCCGTGCTGTAGAATAATTTAGGTTTCTCCGACTTTGATGTTGTGCTTCAGAATAATTTAGGTTTGTACCTCTAACTAGTGGGCAATGGCTTAATATACGGGTGTTTTGGGTAAACTAATGGTGTAGTTAGAATTGTACAAGGATTTGTGAATTATAATTCTATAAGGATTTGTGAGTTAAAATTCAATAAGGATTTGTGGGTTAGAATTCCATAAGGATTTGTTGTTTTTTTTTAAAAATGAGAGTTGTTGGTTTTTTAAATTATTGTCGAACTGTGAATTCTTTGTTCTTAAGGTAATGTGGTATTTACTATTTTTTGTTTGTACTATGAATTCTTTGTTCTTTTGGATGCTAATATTGTGTGTCCTTTGTTAATGCAGAATTTATGTGTGGTAGCTGCATATCGGTCAATCAGAGAGATTTTAGAAAAAAAAAGAAAAAAAGTAATTAGTCCCATTCGGTCACTTCTCATGATTTGGTGCATATTAACTTTTTGATTGAGTATTGGGTCAAATAGTACTTTGATATAGTTTCTTATTGTCCAGCTTTTATTTTCATAATATGATTTTAGGAGTATCAAAATTGAAGTTGTACTTGAAAAAAAAAATTGACTTTAAAATAGTGCACGTGACAAGCATGGGAGGTATAATTTTTGCCATTACTAACTGAACAAGAAGTGAATTGATGCACATGGCTTTGTTCCTTCTATCCTTTCCACTTTATTTTGAATTTATATTTAGATGTAATAAGCAATAAAGTAAATTGATTGATTGGCAGGAATTGTGCATCATATAAATATCTGCCTCTCTCCTTGCCTTTTATTTGGATGCTGCAATTGATATTAAGTTGTTCCCCAAAGTCTGATAACTATACTAGCTTGCATTTAACATATGCATTTTGTTGCAGGAGCAAGCCGCTGCCTTGGCAAAAGGTAAACCTTCACCAACTTTGTGCAGTAGTGCAAATATTCAGCTATTAAATTTGGCCGACTTCAAACATGCTCATGAGCAGGTGATGGAAAATAACTAAGGTCTTGATTTTTTTTTCTCACTTGGTATGTTATATGCATGGTTTGTTTTATGAAAGTATTGGGGTCATTGTTGTGTATGTATAGGTTTGTGCAAGTGTGATGTCAGAGTCCATAAACATGACAGAGCTTGTTCAGTGGAATGAATTGTACGAGGAAGGAGGGTCCAGAAGAAAGAAGTCACTCAGCTACTTCATGTGAGAGAGAGAGACCAGATGTGAGGCCACCTGGTTTTGTTGTGAGGTTAGCTTCTCTGTAAAATGGAATGGGGTATAGGATTATTTGTATAATGTCCATGTGAGTGAAGAAGAAGAGATGAGATATATGTTATAGAGGTAGAATATGCATGCCTGCCTTCTAGGCGCCTGAGAGTATTGATTAGTGCGACTTTTTTGTTCATTATTTAGAAGAAGAGTATTTAATGTACTACTAAAAATCTAGTTGTCTTAAGAATAATCCTTCTTCCGATAGTTGTGCATATCATTTCATAATAAAAGGAACTAAGAACTATATTCAATGGTTCAGAGTCTTGCAGCCATGCTTTATATATGCACAATGTGTTAGATATACTTCATTACAAAATATTTTGTACTATCCTCACACCCCCATACATTTTCGATGTTACATTCAACATGATATTGGAGAGCGTATAACCATCAATCCTGTTGAGATTAAACAAGAACAAGAAAAATAATAATGGCTGCAAGTAAAGAAGACAAGATTTACGTGGTTCGACAACGTGCCTACATCCACGGGAGTGAAAGTATTCTTTTCATAGTGATGGTGATAGTGGTGACACAACCCCTTAGGGATACAACGAATATATTTATAGGCATCTAATCCATGTACAAAGGGTCTACCCGTTTCACTCCTACTCCTAGTATGAGACAAACTCATATTCCTAATCCTTATATGAGACAAACTCAACAATCTCTACCTTGGCGAATATGCTCTTTAGGAGAAAAGATAACTCAACAAATCTCCACCTTGACGAATATGCTCTTTAGGAGAAACAACTTATCTCACTATCTCCACCTTCACATATATGCCCTTTAGGAGAAAAGACAATCTCCACCTTGGCGAATATGCTCTTTAGGAGAAAAGATAGCTCAACAAATCTCCACCTTGGCAAATATGTCATTTAGGAGAAAAGACTTATCGCACCATCTCCACCTTCGCAAATATGCCCTTTAGGAGAAAAAAAGACTTATCTCACATATACACATGGGTAAGAACAACCATGCTCATCCCAACTACCCAGCCATATGCACCACGCAACATCAAACGTTTCCCCATGCATATACACGAACCGCTTTGTCCCAAGCCATTCGCCCTCAGCCGTCGACTTGTTATACCAGCTACGACTCATGCTAACTGTCCCGTTCAACTGACTTCCTGCATCTGGCCCATACCAGTTCCATGTCCCCTCTTGGTATCCACGCTGCCCCAACACAACAGCGCCCCTGCAAAGTCACACTAAACTCGTGTGCCTTGCCCAATGCTCCACTAACCAGCAATTGCCACTAGTCAGCAACACGCACCACGCAGCATCAAACGTTTCCCCGTGCATGTTCACGAACTGCTTCGTCCCAAGCAATCCTCCACACCAAGCCATATTAGCCCAACTCATACTAGCCGTGACTCATGACAAGCCCGACCCATACCGATACCAGGTTCACGACCCCTCCTGGTATCCGCGTTGCCCAACACTACAGCGCCCATCACCACTTTCTCATCTAGTATTTAGAAACGCACAACAAGTCCAAACAATGTTCGAACTTGTTACTAGTTACCGCTAGAACATCACCTTCACTATAATAAGAGTCATCAGCATGTACCACGCCCGTAGCTTCCTACTTCTTCAACTCCTTCCAATCAGCCTCTTCTAGATTTGCTGAATTTTCCGCCCTCAAGGTTTTCAGAAGGCCCTGATATGCCAACAAATCCTTTACCCTAGACCGCCATAACCCAAAATTCCCTATACCATCAATCTTTGATACCTCAAATTTTGTACTTGAACTGGCCATCTCAACAGTGCTCTGATACCAATTTGTTGAGATTAAGCAATAACAAGAAAAACAATAACAATGGCAGAAAGGTAAAGAAGGCAAGATTTACGTGGTTCGGCAATGTGCCTACGTCCACGGGATTGAAACTATTCTTATATTCATAGTGATGGTGATATTGGTGACACAACCCCTTAGGGATACAACCAATATATTTATAGGCATCTAATCCATGTACAAAGGGTCTACCCGTTTCACTCCTACTCCCAGTATGAGACAAACTCATATTCCTAATCCTTATATGAGACAAACTCAACAAATCATTTTATTAGTACACATAAAATTGGGAAAAAACCAATAAACATAAGAAAAATCAAAAGATATTGTTAAGTATCTATAAATTTGAATTTCAGAAACTTTTTCTATAGCTTGAATCAAGTCAATATCTTGATTTTCATCAACCTCACAATGGAAGCCACCATTGCATACATGACTATTGGCCAAGAGGTTGTAATCCACTTTTCTACTAGAAGACATGGGAAATGACTCTGTAAAGAAGAAGCAAACATGATTCATTGTTGGAGGGAGTTTTCTAGCTATCCAATTTGTAATAGATCTCAACAATTACATTCAGTTCTGCAATTCCTGAAGCATGCATCTCCATCATTTTTGCGATCTTTGATTCCATGACCTTAGTCACCTGGTGGGCAGTGATAAGTAAGGAATTCAGTTGAGAAGGAAACACAAAATACAAGATCTCAGTTAAACGGCTCTCCAAACGAAGCCTATTCAAATTTCAAGCGGAAACTCAAGCAACTCAAAGCTTGAGTAAGTCGAGCCCAGGCTCTAAAAATAGATTTAGGTTGAAGTCATGGCAAGAATCAAGCTTGCAAACTTAGGTACAATTCACTCGATTACACTCCTACTCTCACAAAAAAAAAAAAAAAAAAAAAACTTCAAATACAGAACACTTAACAAACTGCTACTTTAATAGAAAAGCACAATGACCATGGAATAAATGAATTGCTTAAACTTTACTGCATGTAGATAAAGGATGCTGATGTGCCAACAGTAAAGCTATAAATAATTACAAAGTAATTAAAAATCTTGATGCTTGTGTTTCAGACAGATTGGAATCATCCTGTAATTCAAAATGTTGTATACTGATGAATTTATCAAGCATACCAAGTATTAGATGAATAAGGGTTTAGGGTTCTTACAGTTAGTCTCTATGCCTTTTATTTGATTTTTGAATTCTGTGGCTGGTAGTCTACTTACATTGCATTTACTAGCAAGAAATGAGCTGATGTACTCATCCATAAACATAATTTGCTACAGGTCCTTTAAGCTTTCATATAGTTGTGAACCAAATGCTTGGAGCAAGCTTCGATTTTTTTTACCAAACTATGTTTCTCATCTGTAAAGTTCTTCTATTAATTGAATGCGCAAAAAGTAATAGATGCTTTTATTAAAAACTCATTCACTGGAGTCAGTATTGAGGTTCTCCACAACAGATTTCTATAAAGCAAAAACTACCAATTTGTGGTAAAAGCACCTTTTACATGGGCTAAAATCATGAGAGATAAAAGTGGAATTCATGTTCCAGAAGACAATTAAGATACCAGAATGTTAAGGCACAAAAAAAATGAATAAAGAAATAAAGAAGATTGAAATGTAGCTATACCTAACCTTACAAAGAGGGAAGTTACATCATTTGATGCATTGTGCAAACTTTCGCTTAGCTCCTTTGCACATCCAATCAGATGATTTTCTATCCAAAAAGCACAGAATTATTATATTTATTCATGTAATAACGTGATGATAGGAAATTGTTATTGCCAGTAAGAGATACCTGAATTTAACAGTTTGGTTATAGTAACATCCTTTTCTTTGAGTGTTGAAACAACAATATTGTAATTCTCTTGAAGATCTTGCAAAGCAATGTTACTCTTTTTTAGATTTATCTTAAGAACATTTTTAACATAAGATAAATGAACAGAAACAAAAGAGTTGTACTTCATGCAAGATTTATAGAACCTTTGTCTAACCTTGCAGTCCTTCAGTTCACTTTTGAAGCTCAACTTTTCTTTTTGTTCAGTATAATAAAGCTCACAGAATTTATCATTTTGCTGTAAGGTGAAGTTGATGTTAAATGCAGTGCACATATGAAAAACTGTAATAGTGAAAATGGAAAACAATAACAATAAAAATAAGGCAAAAGTGTCAAATCGCACCACGAACCAATTGCGATTCTTCACCCCGCACCCTACACTTTCATTACTGCCTATTCGATGCACAAACCGTCTATTTTTTTCCAGTTAGTCATTTTTACAGGTTGAATGCAAGTTGTAGGTAATGCGTTGCTGATGTGGATGTGTTATGCTATTGACGTGTTTTATTTTGTAGAGGTGGCAGCTGATTCAGCAGTGCGCTAAACTTAACCCAAATTGAAACCTAAATCACTAACCCTAATTTGAAATCTACGACGCAAGGAGAGTTCTGAAACCATTCAATCTTCCGTTCTACTACCCAAACCAAAAATCCCTAAGCCTGACGACACCAAGACGACATCTCATACATCGCAACTACCATTGGAAGACGAAGGAAAAGTGTCTGGAATTCGAAGGCAATATTTGCGAAGGAAGACTAAGGTAATTCGAAGTAGCTGTATATGTAGAACAATGTACACTGTTATAATGTTTTCTTATGCGAATATGCTCTGAATATGCGTTGAATTTGCTTTGATTGGGTTTGAATATGCTTTGAATGCGGTATGGTCCATGTTGTTGTTGGTTTTGCTTTAATTCATTATTGATTTTGATGTAGTGGGGTCCATGAATACTGCATTTTTCTATGTATATGCTTTGATAAAGTGTGGTCTTGCATTTGTTTACTCTTTTTCGATAAAGTGGCAGGACATTGTTGGCAGGACTGCATTAGTTTACTCTTATTTATCACAGTTGAAAGCTGCATTTGTTAAAAGCTTTTGTCTGTTTAAAGTGTGGAAATGCTTTTATGTTAAATGTGCATTGCATTTGTGTTGTCAGGATGAATGAAACTGTGGAATTAATTATACATCATAGTGGCAATTTCGTGGAAAAGCCTAGGTTGAAATATTTGAATGGGGAGACAGAGGTAGTGACTGTGGACCCTGATGTTATATGCTATCCACACTTAGTAAAGTATATAACAAACCAAAGATATGGGAAAATAACATCTCTGACCTATAAGTTGACCAAGGAACCCTTTACAGCTTTAAAACTATTAAATAATGATGCTACTAGTATACACTTAGCTAAGATTGCTTGTGAAAATAAAAGGGTTGAGATATATGTGGAGCATGGGGTTGATGAGCCTGAAGTAGTTGGTGCATGGGGCACTTCATGACCTGAACAGGTACCCAATGCAGAACTGGTGCAAAGCTTACTTCAAAGAAGAAGTTAAATGTGACATGGTTGACAACAATTTAAGTGAGTCATACAATAGGACATTATTGGCAGCAAGGTCAAAGAACATTATTCCAATGCTTGAAGATATAAGAGTTGCAGTGATGAAGAGGATTGCTAAGAAGAAAGCAATTGCAGAGAGATGGAGTGGGAATTTTGGCACAAATGTCCTCAAGAAGTTGAATGAAAATATACTTGGCAGTGCAGATTGGGAAGTCATCTTCAATGGAGTTGATGGATATGAGGTCAAAAGGGGTAGATTTCAATTCAAGATAAACTTGGAGTTGAGGACATGTTCCTGTAGGCTTTGGCAGTTGACTGGGGTGCCATGTCCTCATTCAATTTGTGCCATATTTCACAGGGGCCATCAACCGGATCAGTACATCCATGAATGGTACAGCAAGGAAGTTTACTTGAAGACCTATGAGCATGTAATACAACCTATAAATGGAGAGCAATTCTGGCCAAGAACCAAAGGAGATGAGATACATGCTCCAGTTCCTAGGAAGATGACTGGCAGGCCCAAAAAAAAAAAGGTTGAAGATGATGAAAAGAACAAGGACAAAAACAAATTAAGTTCAGAGGTTAGAAAGTTGTCAAGGAAAGGAAGGATCATGACCTGTCAACTATGCAAGGGTAAAGGCCACAACAAAAGATTCTGTCCTAGTTTGTCAAGCCAACAAGAAGCAACTGCTGCTGGTACCTCTACGGCTGAAATTGGAAGTAGAAGGGCTACTATTGCTGAAAGAGGAAGAGGGAGGGCTACTAGTGATGAAAGAGGAAGAGGGAGGGCTACTAGTGCTGAAAGAGGAAGAGGGAGGGCTTCTAGTGCTAAAAGAGGAAGAGGAAGGGCTACTAGTGTTGAAAGAGGAAGAGGAAGGGCTACTATTGCTGAAAGTAGTCTTGGAATCTCAGGTAATTACATTAAACTAACAGTGTTTGTAGGGTTTATCTAATGTTGAGCATAGAAACTGTATTTGATTATGATATTAATATTTTGTTTATATTTGTAGATTACACAAATCAATGAAGAGTTGCAGGCAGATTTTGGCTACTCTCACTTTGTTTATTTTGGCACTTTGTTTATTTTGGCAGTTTACTAGACAGTGAGTGGCAGTTTAGGCAGATTTGGTGAATGTATTTTGGCTACTCTTTAGGCAGATTTGGTGAATGTATGGGTGCTACTCTTTAGGCAGATTTGGTGGATGTATTTTGGCTACTTTTTAGGCATTTTGACTACTGATTTAAGTATATACTGACAATGTCCATTTGGTATATTATGGTGAATGTGAATTTAAGTATCTACTAGTGTATATTATAGTGCATGGAAATTTATGTTTGTGAATTGCATTTGTGTATTTTGTGTATTTTGGCAGTTTACTTGACAGTGAATGGAAGGTTACTTACTCACTTTGTGTATTTTAGTTTGACAGTTTACTTACTCACTTTTGGCAGTAAACAAATTTCTCCATACTTAGCCAAATTCAAACAATTAACTTAGCCATACTTAGCCATTTTTGGCAGTAAACAATTTTTGGCATTATACAATTGAGGCTTCACTGGAAACTGGTGGCAAATTTTCATTACAAGAACCACAATTTTCACTACAATCTTGCTACACCATTACTTTTTAACTTAACATTCTTGCTACAAGAACAACAATTACAAATAAGAGAACTATCCTTAACAATTCATTTTCTTTTTTTTTTCAGAGCACTATATTCTTTTACAATTAGTTCTCTCAACCCTTCTAGTTCACCCCTCATAGACACCACCAGCTTCTTTAGTTGTTCATGGTCACCTTCGCCCCTTCTTGCACTATCGTCCTTCCAACGGAAGAAGCCACAACCATTTCCATCCTATACAAGCAATACAATTTTAATAAATCCAAAGCTAAAAATTTTAAGCTAAACAAATTAAATTACAATTACCTTAAATCCAAAGCTGGAATCATTATTATAGCATATACATACAAATTGGAAAGGAGCAGGAATATAGAGAAAAATTTTCCCAGAATTTAAAAAATCCAAAACCCTAACAATTGCTTTTCCTACGAAGAAACCAAAAAAACCCTAAACCCAAAATTCATTCAAAATTGGTTCAACAACTACGTACCTTCCACCTTTGACACCTGAAGAATTGCTTTCCCGACTCTTTACTCGTGCAAATAGGGGCTTTCAATCCACAAGTACAATAAACACTAGGCTTGTACTCCATGTTTACTCTCACTCGCGATGAATTGGAGGAAGATGACATCTTCGTCGGACACCGCTACTTCGTCGAAGGAGATCGTTGTGGTTTATTAAGCCGTAAAACAACAATGGCCAGTGGTTGTGCGAAAGGGAGAAGACAAGAATGAGGCATAAATTCTACAACTTGGCCTAAAATGCTAAACATTGCCTCCACGTCGGATTAAGACCTGCTCCATGTCATCAAGTTTACAGGGAAACCTGTAAAAATGACTAATTGGAAAAAAATAGACGGTTTGTGCATCGAATAGGCAGTAATGAAAGTGTAGGGTGCGGGGTGAAGAATTGCAATTGGTTCGTGGTGCGATTTGACACTTTTGCCTAAAAATAATTAAAATATTAAATTTTACCTTCTCACTAACATCCAGATCATTCTCCAACTGCTCAATCTTCTCATTCTTTTCCTGCAAGAAAACAAACACCCATGTCCCTATATATATAATACAAATGGCCCCTTTTTAGAGTCGTGATGACATCACTTCATCAGTGCAAGCAGAAATGGGAGAGCACAAAATTAAACATTCAGTCAATACCTTAGACTTACCATTGTAGTAGAGTGCTTTCTGAGGTTTTGGTGGTATTTTTCAATTTGCAGGTCTTGCCAGATTCACCAGATAAGCACAGCTAAAACACATTTGCAGCCCTTCATAGAAAGTAAGAAAATTGATTAGTAATTCAACGTTAACTGCATCTAGTTAAAATATCTTCATTGTCATTATTCAGGTAAAATATGACTAAAAATTATGCCAAATGAGAATATGACAAAATTTGAATCATGGGAAAATGTAATTGAAGTCGTAAACAATATAAGTTATCTAAATATTGAAGGAACATAGTTTTGCAAAATAACATCTTTACACAATCTGCAAGAATAGAAATCAATAATAGTAAAACACTAACAAAAAGTGGTACTCTTTGGAAATAATAGTTTAAGAAATAACCTAGTTGGATAAATTGATTGACCCACAGACTTCAGTCATAATTTCTTGATAAACAATGTCCGATGATTATTGCAAATTAACATCTTTACACGATCTACTTTTTTGCTCTTGATAAGGCTACATATAATTGACCGTGGGAAAACAATGGTTGTCTCAAGTAAATCCCTACAAAATCAAATATTTGTCCTTGTGCCTTATTTATTGTCATTCCAAAACACACTTTGATTGGGAACTGGCGGCGTTTAAATGGGATTGAGCAATTTTCATCCTTTGAAGCTTCAAGTGGGATCCTTGGTATGAAAGCATGTTTACCGAAGTGTTCCCCAGAAGCAATGACATAACGTATAACATGATCACGAAAGTCATCACATATTAACCGTGTACCATTACATAGTCCTTCTGCAGGATTAATATTCCTCAGTAACATTATAGGGCAATTCCTTTTTAGGATCAACATGTGAGGAGGTACACTAGGTACCGAGATAGTATGCAAGAAGTAAGCAAATTCATTGGGGGGGGGGGGGGGGAGTAGAATCTAGCAATTCATCATAACTGACATAATATTTTTCCTCTCTAGGAAATCTAGCAATTAAGGTGTTGTTAATTTTATCCATGTATTCATTCTTTGGTGTCAATATACCTCTCTTCATGAGTGGGTAAGGATCACAATTAAAGTTCATTAAATCTGGGAAAACTATGTCAGTTAATGAAAAGATTGTAATTCATTTGTATGGGAGTAGAATCTAGCAACTCATCATAACTGACATAATATTTTTCCTCTCCAGGAAATCTAGCAATTAAGGTGTTGTTAATTTTATCCATGTATTCATTCTTTGGTGTCAATATACCTCTCTTCATGAGTGGATAAGGATCACAATTGAAGTTCATTAAATCTGGGAAAACTATGTCAATTAATGAATTGTAAGATTGTAATTCATTTGTATATGGGACAAGGAATGTTTTTGGAATTTCAATTGAATTTTCAACAACATATTTTTCTGTCCCATTTCCCACGCGCATTAAGTATTCACAAAAAGATGGATCTTTAGCACGCGTGTTTTCTTTCAAAACCAATCTCTCAACCACTGACCAAATTTTATGTGATTTTATCAAACTTGCTTCTATGAAATCCCTTTTGCTTCCCGATCTTATTACTGGTAACGTCTGGCGAAAACCACCTCCAAAGACTACAACTTTGCCACCAAAGATTTTGTTACAATCTGTGATATCTCTCAAAGTTGTTTTCACATTTTCTATGTCTCTACGATTGGCCATTGTTGCTTCATCCCATAGAATCAACTTGTACTCTCTAAAAAGTGTGGCTTCGGCACTTTGTTTCCCGATATTTCATACAAATTTATCATCTCCATTAATTGGTATTCCTCCTAGTAAAAGAGATGCAGATACACTAGATGTTGCAATTGCAAGTGCAATATCATGGTTTGATCTCACTTTAGCCAAAAGGCACCTGCATAGAAACATTTTGCCAGTTCCCCCAAGGCCATCAACAAAGAATACTCCTCTAGAACTTGAGTAAACCGGGGCAATTATGGTGTTAAAGGCTGCTCGTTGACTTTGGTTCAACTTCGTAATAGCAAGTAAATCAGCTTCATTAGGCAACAAATTCTTTTCTGCTTGTATTTCTTTGTGTATTTGTTTTGTAAGGCTAATATGATAAGTAACTAAAGCAAAGTCATTGATATTTTCCCTCAAAGGTTCAAGTACATCACTTATCATATAGAAACACTTATTTTCAGCATCAATTATATTCATAGATGAGGAAATTAGGTCTTCACAAAGACGTTCCTTGTATTTCATCCACAAACCACGGGGAGAGGGAATATCACAAAAGACTAATATCGTAGCAAATAACCTTCAAAAACTTGTAGGCATTTGCCAACACATAGCTTCCTGCAAACATTGATATATCACCTGATCACTCTGCAACAATCCCAGTTTCTCCGTTGCTTCTCTAAAAGTTGTAGTCATAGATTCACCAACCATTTTTAAGTGTTTATATGATTTTGGTGCCCTGATATTCATCAACAACATTCTCAAATAATATCTCTCTCCTTCAGTGGGATTAACACTTACCAACCGACCTACAAACCAGCCAACCTACAACTTCCCCTCTTTTCCTTGGGTACTAGTGTTTATCTTTGTTTGACCAAACAAAGTTCTCAGGAAACTCAACATACAATAAGTTCAATCTCTTAGTTGTTTCATCAATCGTATTCATGAAAAAAAAATTGAGTTAACATCGTCTTTGAGCTAAGTCGATTATCCATAAGGTCACTCAAAGCTTGTTTGCCATCAAACCTCATGTACTGGTAGTTATCCAAATGAATCTGCAAGTCTACTACGGACGGTTTTATTTCAGCAAGGCTAAACCCATATATTCTCCAGGCAGTAATAGGAAGTGATACCCATCTTGCATTTTGGTATTCTTTTATTTCATCAAAGTCAATGATCCCTTCTCCAGAAGATAAATTTATTGCAACTCTATCATAGCCTTTATATATATACTTGTATATGTACTTTACACACTTAATAGTTACACAAACTTCAACATTGATATGACAATCAAATTTAGATAACAGATATGAGTTATATGGTATCACCCATTTGTTGTCCAATTGGTAGCCACGAACAGTAACAAACCTTGAATTGTCCCTATGCTTATAAGTAGGATATGAATTCTCTCTCAAAACTGTTGATCAGACAATCTCTTGGGATATTTACTTTTGCAAAGTGAAACATCGAAATTCTCAACCATACATGGATTTTGAGGATTCAGAGAACCACATGGTCCATGTATCATGTGTTTTGCCACTAAGGAGTGCAAAGAAAGGTTTTGAACTGCGTCAGGTATTTATGCACTAACAATTGCATCAACATCCCCACCTAAGTAAAATTTGTGGTTTTCCCCAAGATTAATAAGAAATGAGCATGTGGGAGGCCACGCTTTTGGAATTCAATCACATAAGTGTATGATATCACCACTCCAAAAGCTTTTTCTTTATGAGGTCAACTTTCAGTTCTTCCAACTTAGCACGAAACACTCTTCAAAATCAGGCCTATTTTTAGATTCATCACAATATTCAAGCGAATTTTTAATCTCTGGCCAATTGGGTTACATGTCATTGTCAAAAAAAATATAATGCTTACCATATCGCTGAACCAATGTCATAGCATTCATATATCTTTTATGCATATCTCGTGGGCGTCCAATGAAAGAAATCGGTAAAATCACTCTGCGTCCCACATGCAATGCTATCCTATCCACTAATCCTTGCATACTTTCTGTTCGAACATCACGCTGTTGTGTTCGAAAATAGTCCAATCTCTGTGTCTCAATTTTGATATAGGTGTCAACAATGAATTGTTGAAAGAGTCTTCCTGAATGTAGGATCACAGATTGATCGTGTGGTCGAATTTAAAAACAATAAGCATAATATTCTCTGCATGAAACAGTGTTACATCCGCTTGCTCTGACCAACAAAGTTGTTGTTCTCTTTGTCTAACAAAACTTGTATTGAAGAAAACCCCCTACGCTGGAGAATACCTTCACAAATGGAAGAACTGTTTTGATAAGATTTAGGAACCTTAGATATGCCCTTGTGCCAACCACTCTCTCCATAGGGGAACAACAGGGGATATTGAAAGGGATCATAACAACCGTAATAGTATTTCATAGAATGTGAGTGGTCTGTTTTTGCAAAAACTCTAATATCACGATTGTTCAGACCACTACCATCTTGTTCATCTACCCAAATTGTTGCAACTTAAGAAGAGGTAGGCATGTTATAAACACGTTGATCTAGACTTACATTTGAATGAATCACAATATTACAATCATCAAGACTTGATATATCCTTGAGATTTCTAAAAAACATGAATACGGATTGTTTCCAAGTACGTCAATAAGGTTTTCAACAACACTTGCATCCATTCGTTCTGCCCCTTTGATTCTATTCTCAACTTCATGGTCAGTATCAAAGAAATACAATTGCAAGTTTTAGGAGGTTGGTCCCCCAGATCCAAATCATTGATAAAATGATACATTTGTCTTTGAACCTTAAATGTATAGATTTCTTTATTCCTCCTAGATAATTTGTTGTCGTAGTTGTGGATGCCTAATGAAGTAAATGCAAATGTGCTGTTGTACGTTCTAACACATGCTTGAAAATGATGTGACACTTCATCTTTCTCACAAAACAATTGTTTCAAGAGTGAAGGCATTTCATTAGACACCAAAACAACTTGACCAGATGAGCAACAAAATCTAGGTGGTTCATATTGGCATCATCTTGCATTACAATAGATGTAAGGGGGACAATCTTTATGAACAAAAGATTGGTTTGGAATAGAAGAAAGAGTATTGTTCTATTGCAAACATTCCTGATTATAATTATTGAGTACTACTTCTAATTGCATAATCAATTGCATCAATCAAAGGCATGTTAAATAAGTTAGCTCCCTTGTATCTACGTTCATGAATTAAACTCACATAGAAGACATATTTTAAGAATTAAAAAGCATACCATCATTGAAGGGCATGAAGTTGCAAAGACTGGGCTTCCCTTATTTTGGCTCGACGCTTTTCGTTTCTCTCATATAACATCTTTCGTTTTGTATCAAGATCCATTATTGAGGATGCATTTCGTCATTTCAAGTTGTTCTCTGCTCGTCGACTCTCATTACAAGCATACCATTCCCTAGATTTTATATTCGTCTCCACACGGCTAGATTCAGCAATTTTAGAACACCCAGACTCCATAAAAAGATATGCTAAAAAAATGATAAATTCAAATCATAACTATAAACACAAAAAAAAAAAAAAAAAAAAAAAAAAAAAAAAAAAAAAAAAAAAAACTTATAATAAAAAAAAATGACCACATTTTATCCCAAGGGAAATAAAGAAAAGAGTATTCACCATCTTCTAATGAACACAGTATGTATATTCCTAAACTGAAAATAAAAAGCTCAAAGACAATAAACTGTGTGCCAAAAATTAAAACTCCTAATGTACTCTTTCTTTTTTTACAAAATAGGATTCACAAATTATTAGAATTATTATTTTGAATGTATGCAAATATTAAAAGAAGAAAAAGTAAAAACAATTACAAAGCAACAAGAAGAAGAATACGTACCGGCAAATAAAAAATTAGAACTCTCCTATCTGTTTGATTCTATTACTACCTTCAACTTTAGCAATAACAACAGCACACTGCACAACTTCTACATTACAGAGAAAAGAGGTGTGCTTATAGGAATGGATTTGTGTTAAAAAAATTTCAAGAAAAGCACCATCCAATCAGAGAATAGTAGTTATTTCAAATAAGGCACTCAAACCTGCAACAAAAACTCAGAGAAAAAGAATCAGCAAATTAAAGAGCCCATCTGGTGTACTGTTAATCCTATGCATATGTGACACCCCGAATAATTTATTCCTTAACTAGTGCCCATAATTATTTTCTTAAAAGTATTTAACCCAATTTGCAATTTTGTAGAAAAGCTCAATTTTATTCTAAGACTAATCTTGCCTTGGGCCTTATTCCATCCTATTATTTAATAAAAGGCCCAAAGACTTAATAAATTCTCATTGTTGTAAATGCCCGATACATATAAGCCCAATTGCATAAATCATTTGTTAGCCCATGATATCATTTAAACTTCAAACCTAGATATATATACATTATCATATATAGGTCTGTATATATCTCATTCTATAAAACCAATGCTTGAGAACTTGACTTCTTTTTCACTCCATCCTACACGTCATTTCCTACCTCCACCATTGAAAAACCACCTCCATCTTAGCTAAGAGGAAACTTGTCAAGATTTGCCTTTTCTTCTTCTCCATCACACTCTTTAGTAATATCTAAAACCAATCTACATTTTCTTCCATATTCTCACTACCTTTACTTATGCATTCATTTATCTTTTCAAGGAGTTGTGGGAGTTTAGAAGAGCAAGGTGAAGAAGTGGCTTTAGGGTGACTTGGACTTTGGAGTTTGAGGTTGGAAAGCTAGCTTGAGGTAAGTTCCATGTCCAACAAAATGTATTTTCATTCTAACTTTGATATTGAAATGATTTTTTGGATTCCTGAGTATATCTGTTGCATTCCTGAGCTTGGTTTGGTGTCTGACGGTGGTATTTGTGTTGTTTTATGCTCTATTGCCTTGCTATTGATTCCTATATCGTGTTGGTTATCATCTAGCCTTATTTCCTTGTGATTTCTTGTTGAGATTGCTTCTAGTTTGACTATATTTCCTTGCTGTGTTGTCGATTTTGTTGTTCTGGAAGTAACTCTGTCTGTTCATGTTGTTATTGCAGGTGTAACTCGTGGGTGTCACTCACCCGTGAGGTACAACCACAAGCTCCTCAAGGGAGTGTTTTGTGGGCAAGTAGTGCCCACCAGACACACTCATGTATTCAAGGTGGGTTTCCTGCCAATCTTGTTCTTTATTGACATTTTGCCCAGCAGCTTTTGTGGATTGTTCTTCAACTCCTTGTGCAATTTTGAACTCCTTGTGCAATGTTGAGCATTATTGAATAATCCCGGATTATTGTATAACCTTGTTGTTGAACGGTAAATTGCCTTTAACCTCTGTCAGTTGATGTTGAGTTGGTTGTTCCCTTTCGAAGTGGTATTTATGTATATGAATTCCTTGATTATATATTGTATTGATTGGAGGAATTTGGAGGGCTTTGACCCCACTTTACCTATGTATATGAACTTCCTTGATTGTATATATATATAGTATTGATTAGCAGAATTGGAGAGCTTCGGCTCCACTTTGGAGGACTTTGGCCCCACTTTGGAGGGCTTGACCCCACTTTGGAGAGCTTCGGCTCCCCTTTGGAGGACTTTGGTCCCACTTTGGAGGGCTTGACCCCACTTTGGAGAGCTTCGGCTCCACTTTGGAAGGCTTTGACCCCACTTGGAGTAAAGGTTGGATATTGTATATATGTTTGCTACTTGATATGTATTCCTTGGTTGTATATGTTTATACCACTACGCTATTGAGATATTGAGTACTTGGAAATCTCGTTATTGGACTATTCCCGTTGTTTTGGCGTTGTCCTTGAATTGTGATGTTATCCTTTGAGTTGGTCCTTGTATCCAAATTGAGATTGAGTTAGTATCTCATTGTCCTTCTAGATTCATGTCCTTTGGTTATGACATTGTTTAATCCCTTGTATTGTGGATGGTTTATCCTTGATCTTGAATCCGTTTTGGAAGAAGTATTTGAGTTGGTTTCGTTGAATATATCATTATAGTTGGAAAACCTATTTGAATACAAATATATATCTATATAGTTTTACGGGTTGGATTGGAATCTTACTTTGCACTCCTTTGCTAATTTATTTAAACCTTGTTTTCAGGTATGGAGTAGATTCATTTGAGAGAGCGCTAGTTGCATCCTCGCTTTCCCATCTCTAGCTAGTTGCTATGTTTTGTTTAGACTTTGGCCTGTGAGCCTTTGATTATGTTTTGACTAGTTGTTGACGTGTCTTGTTGGATTATGATATTGTTATGGATTAGTTTTTATCAGCCTTAGCATTTAGGTTTGTTTAGCCTAGATGTGGCATAACACCCGTTACCGATGTTTTTTTATTTAGCTTTCACAGCGTATTGAACCTTCCAGATTATGCTTTATTAGATGCTTTATTTTAGATTTCGTTTGCTTGAGTTGTGGGTGTTACAACATATGCATTTGGTTTACTGTTAATCGAAGTATTATGCGCCAACAATAAATTGATACTCCAGACAGACAAAGATGTGGAGAGTGCAGCCTGCCGGTTCACCACACAAGGAAAAGATAGTCATTCAAGATTCATAGACCCAAGCCTTGTTGGAAAAATATCGCCAGACTGCCTGCAGATGTTCATTTACATTGCAAGCAAGTGTCTGAGCGACCGGGGTTTTCAAATACCATCGTTGAGTGAGATTATGACAAGTATCGAGGCTGCACTCAAGCTGGAAGAAGCAGCAGATAGTTCTCTAAAACTAAAAACAAAAACTATATTGCTCTAGTGTATCAATGCCACCATTCAGAAACATAATTTAATTTTCTTTTCTTTCATCCAGACTACAAATTGTAGTTGAACATGTTTGTTATGTTCCTATGGTTTTTTGTCTTTTAGCATTTTAAATTCCAAACATTAATCGTCAATAACTCAAACTTTACCATGAAGATAAAATCCAATTTCCCTCACAATTTGTATAAGAAAATAAAAATATAGGGGAAAATTGGATCAACTCACAGGTAAGTGCTCAAAATTCGTACCTGTAACAGATGCGAGGCCCCTCAGGTTAGTGCTGAATGATACAGACATGTTCAGTGGTCAGTAATACACTTCATACTTGCAGACTTATCTTGGTAAAATATTTAATACAAAATCAGAGAGGATTGAAGAAGAGAAAACATAAGGAACACATCAAAAATTAAAAAACCTGCGATATCCTTGCGATTTGGCCAAACCTTTAGCAAAATCAGAGAGGATTGAAGAAGAGAAAACATAAAGAACACAGCAAAAATTAAAAAAACATGCGATATCCTTGCGATTTGGCGAGGTTTGGCGAAACCTTGATGACTAAATTCCTTCTAAACAATGAACAAAAGGAGGAGTCCGGCTGAAAAATCGTGATATCCTTGCGATTTGGCGAAACCTTGACGACTAAATTCCTTCTGAACGATGACTAGCGAGGTTTGGCGTAAGGGCTAAATTCCTTCTGAACGATGACTGACGAGGTTTGGTGTAAGGGTGTACTTAACGGTGAACTAACGGAGACTCTTAGATTATTAACGGATGAAATAACAGTGTGTCGGTATTTAGGGTAATCTTTGGAAAAAATTAAAATATGAGCAATTTGAGCCATTCATTTGATATAATTATTTGACCATCATTTTTTGTACCTATTTTAGCCCTAACTCCTTTTGGCTCTTATTAGTATAGTAGATATGTGTTTGTGTCTTTTTATACTTATTATCATCTTATTCAACAACTAATTTTACCAAACACCTTAATAGGCTGTTTGGTACTTTCTCATCAATTAAATTCCTAACTTAGGAAGATATTTCAAGGAAAATTAACTAACATGATTGGTGTTACCTGGAAACATAACAATTAAATTACCAGCAAAACTAATTAACATGTTTGGTTCGTTTAAACTTCCCTAGTAAATTTTTTATAATCTCTAATATATCCTTGTTATACACCAAAATTATTAAAAAAAAAAAATCGAGAGTTTAATAAATTACTTGTAAATTGATAAATCATATGCCAAAAATCACCAAGTCATCAAATTAATTAAGTACCTAAAAATTAAAGTCAAGTTAATCAAGATATATATAAAGTACTGCATACACACACATATACTGCATCGTTACGTAATGAATCATATTACAAACTAGATTACATAAAACTTTAACTACGTACCTGGATGTGAATTTCTCTAATAAACAATGCGTAATGGTGGGAGAGACAAATTATTTATATTTATAAGAGACTTTTAACTTGACGCCAAAAAGGATAAATACGTAACTAAATAAATATAGTAGATTTCTAGCCACCCGGGAAAAATAATCCTACCTCCCCTAGGTGGGATTTACTTTCCTTGACATCATTGAATGTGATTCTCATTGACTCCAACTTTCATAAGTCAAAAATTGCACTGATAATAATTTTTCGACATTTTAAATTCCTAGGAAAGTTCGAACTTTTCTTTCTACCAAACGCCCTCTAATTTCAACCAGTTAGCTTATTAGTTACTAGCTTTTCAACTTTCAACTTTCAGCTAGGCGTGCTAAATAAAGCCTTTGAATTTCTCGTTTTCTAGCTTTTCCGTTTAGTCTTTTTTTTTTTTTTTAGAAAATTTGTTTATACTGATGTTGTAAAATTTACATAAGTTTAATTTCTAGTGATTTTTAGACTTCATATCTAAAATATTTTTGGATATGACAACCAGATAACCAAAGAACTTTGTGATTAATGGGCGTGTAAATTAAAGACCGAGTTAGGCATGTTGTGCAACTGGGCTTTGTGATAAAAGGATATGGAAACCAAATAACGAAGAACTGTGTAGCTAAGCGTGTTTGACTTACAAAATGTGTGACCTACTGGAAGTAAGCATAGTGCAGTGCTGAGATCCATTAGGTTGGTACACTGCAAAGTCATCGGTGTGCTTGATAGCGAAAAGCAACATTGATAACAAAAACTCTGTGGTTAAGCATGTTTGACTTACATGATGGGTGATATACAAGGAAGTAAGCATAGTGCAGTGCTGAGATCCATCATGTTGGTACACCGCAAAGTCATCGGTGTGCTCGATAGCAAAAACCAACGTTGATTTAAGTTGGGAGTGGCATAGCATGTTAAGTCATCTCAATTTCAAAGCGATCAACAAGTTGACACACAAACAATTGGTGAATGGACTACCTAACATTGTCTACAACAAAGATAATGTGTGTGGAACATGTCAAAAATGGAAGCAAGTCAAATCTTCATTCAAGGAAAAGCTAGTTGACTATTCCACGAGGCCACTAAGCTTTTGCATATGGATCCTTTTTGACAACTGGACTCGGTCAGTTTAAGTGGAAGAAAGTATACTCGAGTGGTAGTAGATCACTATACTAGATATACTTGGACAATCCTCATTAGGAGAAAGAACGAGACGGATAAAAGACTGCACAAGCTCATGAGATTAATTCAAAATGAGTAAAGCTTGAGTATAGTAAAGATTCATTTGGAAGAGGTTGAATTTGTAAATCACGTAATTGAAGAGTTTTACAACAATTAAGGTATTCAACACTAACTTGTAGCAACAAAGATACTTCAACGAAATGGTGTCGCCGAAAGGAGGACCATAACTCTCAAGGAGGTAGCAAGGTCAATGATTTCTCAAGATGAGTTACCTAATAGGTTTTAGGATGAAACTGCTAACACATCATGTTTCGCCCAAAACATGATTATTATTCACAAAACTCACAACAAGACGCCTTACAAACTTTGGAAAGGAAAGAACACATTACACATGAGGTAATAGTTAAATTAGAGTTGAAATAGTGCAACTATTTTAGCAATGGAGTTCATTTTTGTATTTTGATTTACAACCCCCCCCCCCCCCCCCCTCTCGTGCACGAGAGAGAGCCTCTTAGTTACAAATTTCAAACTCCTTAAAAAGTTGTAATGTATATATACTAGTACACATTTACATATTTTTCAATGTAGAAAAATGCTACTTTAAAGCCTGTCAGATAACATTTTTCAAACTTCTTGGGTACACTTTAAGAAATTTCTTATTCACCTATTATTTATTTTGACTTTAATGGCCCGTTTGGTTCACGGAATAGGCCGGGAATGGCATAGCATTCCCAGTAATAAGCTTATTTCTTTGTTTGGTAACCATTTCTATTACCAGGAATAATATTCCTGGTAATAGCATATTACCTCAAATAAGGTAATAGCTATTACTAGGGCCCCCCTAGTAGTAGCCTATTACTGAACGCTCAGGAATAGAGTTTAGAATCTATTTTCTTTTTTACCCCTTTCTTTAACCTAATTTTTTTTATCCTATTTCACCACTTTCGTCGCCACCACCACCATCACCATTGCCACCGCCACCACCACCACCATCGCTGTCGCCACCACCACCACCGCCGCCGCCCCCACCGCCGCCGCCGCCCCCACCACCGCCGCCGCCCCCACCACTGCCACCGCCACTACCACCCCAGCACCACCACCGCTACCACCACCATCGCCGCCGCCGCCACCACCACCGCTACCAAGACCACTACCCAGCAGCGCCACCACCGCCACAATCGTCGCTGCCCCCACCACCACTGCCACAACCGTCACCGTCAACCATCACCGTCACCACCACCACCGTCGCCCCCACCACTGCCACCGCCACCACCACCACTACCACCTCAGCACCACCACCACCACCGCCACCACCACCATCACCACCACCGCCACCACCATCGCCATCACCACCACCACTACCACCACCACCACCGCCACCACCGCCACCATCACATATTTTTGGAATAAGGGCCAAATTGGCCACTGAATGTAACGCGAAAGTGCAATCAGGCCACTGGACTAAAAAAATGTGCAATTACTCCCTTCAACGTCTCAAATGCATTCAATTTCACCTATTAGCCGGTTGCAAGCCCTTCTTTCTGGTGGTTTGCTGACCAAGATGATTACATGGCAATATTTATTATTTTCCTTTATTTTCTTTTATTCTCCTTTCTTCATGCGCGTAAGAAACAAATCGGAATCCCCAAAGCCTTCAATCAGACATCAGAAATCAGCAAACCTCCCTAAACATCTCACCCTCGCCTCCCCCTTTACTCTCACCCCTACCTTAAAACATACAGTGTGTTCTTCCACCCTTCACTTGATATCAGCCTTAGTTTCTAATGTTTGCCATATCTTTTTAAAAATCTAAGCTTTTTGTTGGAAATACCCACAATTTCCCACGTGTTTCTTGGAGCTATCAAGAATTTTCCAAGAAAGAGATGCATAATGTTCTGTTTCTTTTGGAACTTTTGGTTATATTTTAGCTGTTATAGTTGTATTTCCTCTGCATTCTTGGGTTTTAAAATCTCTGGGTTTGATAGAACCAAGATTTGGGATTTTTGCATTTGGGTTCTTGGAGAAGTATGGCAGTGATGATGTTGATGGGTTTGTTGTTGGGGTAATTTAGGAGATCACGGAGATGTTAATGTACCTGTCTGGACTGTTGGTGGGAAGACCAGAGGTCACCGGATCTCCTTGTTGCTGTCGTCGTTCGGCGCTGTTGTTGCTGGTTCGTCGGAGCATCACCGGAGGTCGCCGCCATCCGCACAATGCATGATGACGGCCGGAGAAATCTGCTTCACTGTGTACTTGATAGAGGGCGCCGAGAAATCCCCATGCATCAATGATCGGTCTCCAAAGCCGAAGTCGAAAACCACCTTGAGGGCCGTCGGAGAAGAAACCACGCCGCCCCACGCCCAAACTCTTTACGAACTCTAAAGCGGAGGGGAAACCCACCTAGAACTCTAGAAGAAGCACTTGCTGCTTGAGAAACGTACTGCCCTGAACGTAGATGAGCTTGGACTGCCAAAATGAATGAATTTCTATTCGATTCTTATGGTTTTTATCCTCCGTTTGATGTTAATATGATTTTGAGTGAGGAGGCTTGCAAAGAGTACTGCACAAATCGAAGAAACGGAGCTTTGGATCTAAAAGATGCATGTTGTTGGAAAAGAAAGCAGCAAATTAACGACAGAGATTAAGAGCTTGAAATCTATGGGCCGGGATGAAGAGAAGAGAAGAGAAGAGAAGAGGAATGGACACGCTGGAAGAAAGGAAAAGAAAAAAAATTCCCATGTCATCATCCAGGTCAACAAGTAACCGGAAGGAAAGGGTGGGAACCGGCTACTTGGTGAAATTGAATGCATTTGGAGGGATGAGGGGAGTAATTGCACTTTTTTTTTAGTTCAGTGGTCCAATTGCACTTTCACGTTACGTTCAGTGGCTAATTTGACCCTTATTCCCATATTTTTATAAGGCTATTTATGTCTTTTAAAACATATTTCATTTCTATTCCTTAAATCAACCAAACACTGTAATATAATTCCTAAAGTCTATTCCTTCCGCGAACCAAACAATAGAATACAATTCATATTCTATTCCTTGTATATTCCATTCCTTATGGAATAGCATACCTATTACCTCAAAATTCATTCCGTGAACCAAACGTGCTGTAAGTGTATAATATATTAAATTAATCATTCAATTAGAAGAATATAAATTAAATTTGACTCAACCTAAATTGAAAGTGAATCTCACTCAAAGCACTACATCAAATTGACCACTTAAATGCCACTTTCTGTTAATTTTTCAAGCAAAGAACACGTAACTTTTGGAAAAGGAATTTTCCCAATTCCTTCATTTTTTTCATCAGAAGGCACATAGGAAATGACCTCTATTCTTTGTTCATTTTGTTTAAACTTCATGATATTTGAAGGTAGGGGTTTCAATGCAGATTAGCCTACTCCATTAAGCTCATCCTGTGGTGAGCTAGAAATTCGGAATGGCTGACTTTTGTTGGCCCTAAGCGACTCCATGCAGGTTGGTAGGTC
Source organism: Ipomoea nil (assembly GCF_001879475.1). Taxonomy (NCBI): domain Eukaryota; kingdom Viridiplantae; phylum Streptophyta; class Magnoliopsida; order Solanales; family Convolvulaceae; genus Ipomoea; species Ipomoea nil. The sequence goes on from NW_017617070.1 coordinate 2,446,366, forward strand.
TCATGAGTTGTCCCGCAGACTAACTTAAAAAAAAAAAAAGAGCTTTAAAATGAAATAAAATACTCATATTACATTGCATATATATATATATATATATATATATATATATATATATATATATATATATATATATATATATATTTTAATATATAAATATGAAAAAAAAACATATAAATTTTTATTTAAATTTGCTATGATTTGATGGATAATGATATTTTAATGTTTTAATCCTAATCATAGCTTGTCCTTTTTTTTATATAAAAATTATTATTTTATATTATATATAATACAATAAACAATAATATAAAATATGGGTTTGAAATGTATGAACATTTTAGAAATATTTAAATGGAAGAGAAAATTACAATCTTTTCATATTTTATAAAAAGAAATTTAAATTTTTTTATTTTTAAATATTTGTTAGCACGCAGCCAAACCATGAGCCCGCAAAGCCTGCTTCTTTAATTTGTGGGAGAAAATTTATCAACTCTAACCTGCCCCATCATGGGGTGACTTAGTTAGGCCACTGTGACATCCATATTTGAAGGGGAAAGCTAGCAATATTTATGCCACTTTCCTCTCTTTATTGCTAGTTTATTCTAAGTGGTGCCTAGTGTTACAATCCTAGATACAACCGTACTATATGAGAAATTTTTCTAATAGGCTTTTGGCTCCTAACCATATTCGAGCCACGGTGAATTTTAAATTCACACTTCAAGAGTGTGAAAGTTTCAAGAAATAACTAAGAATAACATGAACATGAATAATATATATATCTCTTTATGGTTCTCCAATATTCATATACAGTACACTTATTCATACTAAATTACTAACACCTATAATATTAAGCTACTAAAATTATACTAAGTATACAAAGTAATGATTTATTCTATACATAATTTCATTCTACTAAAATATAATCAATTATCCTCTAATTACACATACATATTAATTGATTATTTCCTTTCAAAATCTTCATTAATTAATCCACCAATTATTTCCTTCATTTTATGTGTATTACCTAGTTCATTTATTTCTATTAATCTTGCTCATAGTCATTATATTTGTACTAACATTGTATATATACATGCGATATGTAAAAATGTATGCACAATATTAAAATATTAATAAATAAAAATAATTAAATACTTTTTATTTAAATTATATTTCACAATTTCTTAAAGTGGTAAAATGTTAAATATCATATTTGACAAATATAGAGAATAAAGAAAGAAATTATATTTTTTTCTTAATTATTATGTAAACGATTTTCATAAAATTTATATGTACAAAAAAATAAAATTAAAAATATTACTAATACTAAACTAACAACCATATATATTACACATATACACACATACTATATGTATTATATACACACGCATTTCAATTAAATATAATCTAGAATTAAATTAATTGTTATATGATAATTTTAATAAAATGATAATAATTAAAGAATAGGAAAAAAGATATGATAGATGTAGGTATATAGCAATAATGATGTAATAATTAACATTAGAATTCATTAAGTGGTAACGAAGTTATAAATGTGTAAAAGTAGATTTGTCTAACAAAAATATAATAATGACATTTTGGCTAATAAAAATGCAGTGTACAATATTTAAAGTAATATATATATATATATATATATATATATATATATATATATATATATATATATATATATGTATGTATGTATGTATGTATGTATGTATGTATGTGTGTATGTATGTATGTATGCATGCATGTATTAGTGTAAAAATGATTAAAAATCATAAATATAAATTAAATTAACACATATAATTGTTATAAATATCTTTACTAAATACTTAGACAATAAAGTTAGATATGTTTGACTAGTATAATAAACTCTGCGTTATGCTGTGCATCCGTGTGCACCATGCATGGTGCACATAGATGCAAAAACGACGTTATTTTGACATTGACTTAAAAAAAAAAATCATAACTTCATAAGTCATAACTATACATCCAAAATTGCATAACTACACATTCATAACTTCATAAATATACATCCAGAATTGCAAAACTATACATCCACAACATCATGACTATAAATCTAGAATTGCATAACTATACATCCATAACTTCGTAACTATAAATCCAGAATTGCATAACTACACATCCATAACTTCATAACTATAAATCCATAACTTCATAACTACACATCCATAACTTCATAACTATACATCCAGAATTGCATAACTATACATCCATAACTTCGTAACTATAAATCCAGAATTGCATAACTACTCCATGCATAATTACACATCCATAACTTCATAACTATTGACGGTAATAATGTTATCGGTAATAGTAATATTATAATAACGCTATGAGAGAGTAACAATAGTTGTATTGCTTTTGCCTCAGTATAGAAAATACAGTGTCTTTGTCCAGAGTATTCAACGTCCCCCTCCAAGGTGAGGGGAGCCCCTACTTATACAAAAGCTGCTAACGGTAACAACATGAAACATAAATGGGGAGCTAAGCCTTTAATTCTCTCTCATCAATGGTGGCTTCAATGGCAGTAAAGGTGACAGCCGTTGGAATTCTGCCCGTTGGGTTTCCATGTGGTGTCGGGTCAGATGCTGCTTATGATCCGGGTCGGGTGCCAGCACCATTCCATGTGGTGTCGGGTCAGATGCTGCTTATGATCCGGGTCGGATGCCAGCACCATTATCCTGTCACCAGTCCCCCCTACTCCTAAGTCGACGGATGTGTTTGAGTTGACCAGGGAGTAAGACTGAATTTGCTTGATATCGTGCAGAATCTCGGTTGATCCCGAGTATGTGATTTTATTTTTCAGAATCACACATGAATTTTTTTTTTATGCTGGCCGAGACGGGCTGCGGCTTAGGCTGGCAGGGGTGCGTGCCTCCGCCGATCACGGCCGAGGCGTCGCCTCGACCGATCGTGGCCGAGGCGTGCACCCCGACCGATCGTTCGTGGCCGAGGCGTGCGCCTCGGTCGATCGTGGCCGAGGCGTCGCCTTGGCCGATCGTGGTTGAGGCGTCGCCTCGACCAACCGTGGCCGAGGCGTGCGCCCCGATCGTAGCTGAGGCGTGCGCCTTGGCCGATCGTGGTCGAGGTGTCGCCTCGACCGATCGTGGCCTAGGCGTGCGCCTCGGCTGATCGTGGCCGAGGCGAGCTCCGACCCTTTTTTTTTTTTTTTTTTTACAGACAGGCTGAGGCGCCGCCTCTGCCTGTGGCCGAGACGCGTGCCTCAGCCTGGCCGAAGCGTGCGCCTGGCGGCCTTTTTTTTTTTTTTTTTTTTTCCGGCTGAGGCGTTGCCTTAGCCGGGTTTGGCCGAGGCGTCCCCTCAACTGTGGGCGCTGGCCGAGACGCGTGCCTCGGCCAGTGACCGAGGCGCGTGCCTCAAGCCTTTTTGCGGCTCGGCTTGAGGCGCCGCCTGAGTCGTGCCTTGGGCCGAGGCGTGCGCCTCGGCCTTGGTTCTTTTTTTCTTTTTTTTTTTTTTTTTTTACAATGTGGCGTCGGCCGGCTTTTGGTTGATCGAAGGTGGTGCTGAGAACCTTTTATTTGAGCAAAGTAACCTAGGCAAACCATGATTACAAAATATTGTTTACAGGTCTGGGCGGGCCACGACTACAAAATATTACTTATAATATCTAATTAAATATTCTGAGTTCCATACCTGATCGATCATCCTTGCTAGGCCGAGGTGCTGCGCCTCGGCCTGGTTGAGCCGGTGGCCGAGGCGTGCGCCTGGCGGCTTTTTTTTTTTTTTTTTTTTTTTTCCGGCTGAGGCGTCGCCTCAGCTGAGGGCGCTGGCCGAGACGCGTGCCTCGGCCAGTGACCGAGGCGCGCGCCTCAAGCCTTTTTGCGGCTCGGCTTGAGGCCCCGCCTCAGTCGTGCCTTGGGTCGAAGCGTGCGCCTCGGCCTTGGTTTTTTTTTTTTTTCTTTTTTTTACAATGCGGCGTCGACCAACTTTTGGTTGATCGAAGGTGGTGCTGAGAACCTTTTATTTGAGCAAAGTAACCTGGGCAGACCATGATTACAAAATATTGTTTACAGGTCTAGGCAGGCCACGACTACAAAATATTACTTATAATATCTAATTAAATGTTCTGAGTTCCTTACCCGATCGATCATCCTTGCAGATGGTGTGGACTTGTAGGTCCTTTCCGCCAATCTTTTTGCATGTTTTTACGTAACAACTGCGTGCTGCTCGCTGGTCTCCTCTGACGACTCCTATCCCACTCGGATTAGGGAACTTCATACACAAGTGTTCCACTGACACTATGACCTTGAGGTCCTCCAGTGTCGGTCTCCCCAAAATGATGTTGTGCACACAAGTGAGTCTTACCACGATGAATTCCACGTCAAGTTTGCGAATGTTAGGGCTCGTGCCTATCTCCACTGGTAAGACCACTAACCCCTCCGTCTCCACTGAATCACCCGTAAATCCAGAGAGTGGGGTACGTACTTCTTTGAGCTGGTTCCTAGGTATCCCTAACTTGGTGAAGGATCGTAATACATCACATTGACTGAGCTTCCCGTGTCGACTAAGATGCGGTGCACAATGACATTGTTGACGTCCATCTCAATCACCAGGGCGTCATGATGGGGTAACGGGCCCTCTGGGAGGTCATCATTAGAGAAGGTGATGGCCTCATGTCTCTGTTTCTCTTCTCTAGGAAGACTCACTACTTCTCCCACGTATAGCTGCCGGCTCCACTTCTTTATTTCCGCAAGCGTGTCACCCCGTGCGGGTCCATCATAGATAAAGTGTATGGTGTGCTTCTTTTGTCGTCTAGGCGCCACCTCGATTTCTTTCTCGCTATCATTCTGCTCAGATATTTGGTTGCGTTGCGTTTTCTTTTTTTGGCGTTCGAGGTGGACGGCTCTGTGCCATCCTCATTCCTCCAGACATTTTTTGGTGGATTGTGTTGCGGCTGTTGCTGCTGTTTGGATCGCTTGACGAAATGTCGGAAGTAGCCCTGCTGGATGAGTTCTTCTATTTGTCTCTTTAAAACGTGACACTCATCAGTATCGTGGCCGGTTTGCCTATGAAACCTGCAGTACTTTGTTTGGTCCGCCTTCGGGGAGACCTTCATGCACTCCTCGGGGAATTCGACCATTCCCATCTCCTCAGCTTGCTTTAGAATGACACTGACGGGATGGGTAAGAGGAGTTAAATTATGCAAGGGGACCAGGCGAGGTCGTTCGTGGTCTCGGCCTTTCCCTGCGGTCGGGTGGTTCGAGAGTGGTGCCTGGCTGGGCGGACCCGCTTTCCCAGGCTTCCCACCTTTCCTACCATCCTCTTCGTCCTTCTTCTTCCTATCGACGTCCTCTGCTTCGGCATAGCGGCTACCCGTCCTTATCAGATCTTCGTAAGAGCAGGGGTGGTGGGCGTTCAGTTGCTTGTGGAAATACCCTGATCTTAAGGCATGGATAAATATCGGGATCGCCGCCTTGGAGTCGAAGTCGTAGACATTATTAACTTCCTTTTTCCATTTTATCAGGAAGTCTTTGTGGCTCTCGCCTCTATCTTGCTTCACTACACAGAGGTGAGAGAAGGGTTTCTTACGCTGTATGCTACCGGAGAAGTATGTCAGGAAGCTCTTGGACAACTCTCAAAAGTTTTGGATCGACCCATCCGGGATGGTGTTGAACCAGTCTTGGGCCGCTCCATCCAGGGTGGACAAGAACGCTCGGCACATGATGGCGTCCCCTGCCCTGATCATTACCATAGCAGCCTTGTACCTCGTCATGTGGACACGTGGGTTAGTGACCCCCGTGTACTCCTTGATGGCGGGCAACCTAAAGTCCCTCGGCAAAGGTACGTCCATGATGCTTGGGGAGAATGGTGCTGTCATCCGTACCTCGGGTTTCGGCGACTACTCCCGTGCCTCCACCCTTCTTGCTAACTCCTCGATTCTTCTCTACAGCCTCTCGACCAGGGCCAAATCGTCAGGGTGCCGGCTGCCGTTCCTCTAAGTGTCGGTGTGGAACCCGGTCATCAACGCGTCGCTTCCCCGCCAAGTGCCGACGCGGAGCCAGCTCTTCGACGCGTCGCTCCTCCAAGTGTCGACGTAAGGCCGACTCATCAATGTGTTGGCGTGGGGTCGGCTCCCGAGACTCGCCCACCTCCACTGTGGGTGATCTCTTGGCTTCTCTGTTTTCGTTTTGGCGAGGGACTCTGTTAGAGAACCCCTCGACCCGTGATCCTAATCTTTGCCGCACGGGCGCCCTATGTCCCAATCGTTCTGGTGCAGATTGGGAAGGGCTTGGTTGTCGTCTGGCCGGTCCACTTCTTTGGGTCTCCACCCCTATTTCCTGGGGCCACGGGGGCACTTGGCCTTGCAGTCCCACCGCCACCTGATTTAGCGCCGCAGTCACTGCTTTCTGAATGGTCGCCTGGAGGTTCACGACTTGGTTCACCCCTCCATTGTTGAGTTGGTCTCGGAGGTCCCCTCCATTGTTGAGTTGGTCTTGAAGGTCCCCGCCATTGTTGAGTTGGTCTCGAAGGTCCCCGGGCCTCCCGTTGTTGAGCTGTTCTCGGAGGTCCCCTCCTCGATTGTTGGTGAGTTGGTCCCGGAGGTCACCTGAGGCATTGCCATTGTTAACGTTGCGGAAACCATGGGAGCTGCGGGACACCATTCTTTCAAGCTTGCTGTTGAAAAAGAAATGAGTTGTGTGTGTCGTAGCCTGCTTGAGTATTGGACTCAGGCTCTCAATGAAAGCACCAATGACGGTAATAATGTTACCGGTAATAATAATATTATAATAACGCTATGAGAGAGTAACAATAGTTGTATTGCTTTTGTCTCAGTATAGAAAATACAGTGTCTTTGTCCAGAGTATTCAACGTCCCCCTCCAAGGTGAGGGGAGCCCCTACTTATACAAAAGCTGCTAACGGTAACAACATGAAACATAAATGGGGAGCTAAGCCTTTAATTCTCTCTCATCAATGGTGACATCAATGATGGCTTCAATGGCAGTAAAGGTGACAGCCGTTGGAATTCTGCCCGTTGGAGTTTTGCCCGTTGGGTTTCTATGTGGTGTCGGGTCAGATGTTGCTTATGATCCGGGTCGGGTGCCAGCACCATTCCATGTGGTGTCAGGTCAGATGCTGCTTATGATCCGGGTCGGATGCCAGCACCATTATCCTGTCAACTATAAATCCAGAATTGCATAACTACACATCCATAATTTCATAACTAAAAATCCAGAATGAATGAACTAAAAATCTAGAATGAATGAACAACATAATGTTGTTGTTGGAAATCGAAATTGATTTTTTTTTTAAGTGGGACACGCGTTTTTAATCAAAACGACGTCGTTTTTGCATCCGTGTGCACCATGCATGGTGCACATAAATGCACAACATAATTTGCCCTTCAAAACTCGACCCATTGAGAGGTACTTTTTTTTTTAGAGTTAATTCCATTTTTTGGTAGTACTGTCAAAGCGGTCCGGCCCGCCCCATTAGGCCCACCACACCGCGGACTTAATTTTTCGTGGGCTTTTGCGGGCCGGCGCCCCATGCCCGCGGGCTAGAATTCGTACAACCCTAATCCACCCCGCACGGGTTGATAGCTCCGCGGGCCGGTCCGCGAAGTTATTTTTTTTTTAAATGTTTAAAAATTTTTAAAATTAATATTTTAAAAATATTAATCTCATATATATATATATATATATATATATATATATATATATATATATATATATATATATATATATATATATATACACACTGTGTAACATTATATATATAAATAAATATATTATATATTTATATATATAATTATATATATAATGTTACACAGTGTAACATATATTTATTTTTTATTTTTATTCTTTTTTTGTAATAGGTCTAGCCCATGGGTCGGCTCGCAGCCCATGCGTGTTGTGGGTCAATTTTGGCTCGCCCCGTTAGGCCCTCATTTTCATGGACTTGTTTTTCCATGACCCTAACCCGCCCCACCGCGGGGCAGGTGTGGGCCAACTCGCGGGTTTCGACCCACTTTGTCCATCCGGATTTTTGGTCATTGATTTATAGGTGGCAGTCCACTTTTAGTCAGTTTTTATCAGAACATTCCCTTTTGGTCATTGTATTATTGTAACATGATTAATTTTGGTCCTTTATCAACAAAATTGTTGAAATTTAGTTAAATAAAACGACATTTTGATCTTTTTAATTCAAATTGCGTTGATCCGTTATATATTTTATGTTTATTTTTTAAAAAAATTCATAATTGAAGAACGAAATGCTCTTGTATTTAACGAAATTACAATGATTTTTTTTATAGAGGAACAAAATTGATAATGTCACAATAATACTATGACCAAAGGGATGTTCTGATAAAATAGGACTAAAAGTGGACTGCCACCTATAAATCTAGGACAAAAAAATAGAATTAAGTCAATTAACTCTTTTTTTTTAGCAGAATATGAGGTGTACTAAGCAGACCCTAACTGTAGGAGCCACTTTTAAGCCTGTACTATACTCAGACTAATCTCCGTCTGCACCGGGCCAACCCAATTAAGGAACATAGTGCTAGCCAAATTAATTTTTCCATACGATAGGAAGTTCGAATTCTCAACCTTTTTTAAATGACAATGGTACACGGTCACTTGCGTCAACCAATCTGGTTCCTTTTGAGAAGTACTTTAGACTAGTATAATAAACTCTTCAAAACGCGACCCATTGAGTGGTAAGTACCCTTACCGTGCAACACAGGGTGTTTGGAATGGGGGCCGTTATGTATTGGACAATATACTTTGACCATTTCAAGCATTTTCTTAGGTGTCCCATTCTTTTGGCACAAAAGTATATCCTATTAGGTGTCGTTACTCTCAAACCAAGTAAGCTTTGGCTTTCAAGTCCAAAAGTGAAAAGGAATTGAATCCAACAAATTTATACTAATACATACACAAGCAACTATGGAATTTGACCGACGAAGAAAATGTACATATACTTCCATTTGAAATTTTTAAATAATTTTCACCCTATTAGAATATGAAAAATGTTGGTCCATACTTTCACAAAAGTGAAATTTTTCTTGTTTGATGTGCCAATCTTTAAGTAGTTTTTAGCATTCAATAATTATGAGACACATCACTATTATTATTCTAAACGAAAGGTTACTGATTTGAGTCTCATCCAATCATGCTCATATTATGCAGATACTAATCAATGCATAACAACTTGTACGTACAACTCTATACCTCTTTGGGTATGTTTGGTTCATGGGTTTACACTTAGGAATGAGAATCAAAATCATAGTTATTGTTTGGTTGACAACATTTTAAAACACAACTGAGATTTGATTACGCTTTTAATTAATAATCTCATTCTCTAATTAAAATGGGGTATCATTCCATCTTATACTAATTAGTTTAGAATTATACTCATTCTCTAATTAGTTTTCAAAAAAAAAAAATAATTAAAAAGAGTTTCATTCCATCTTAGATTCTTATATTAGTAATTTGATTTTTAAGTTTATATTAGTGATTTTAAATTTGTTTTGATTTTTTTTTTATATTGGTGTTTTGGATGTTATTATATCAAGATCAATGCCGATTTTTTTTAAAAAAAATTTTAAAAATTTTTATTCTCATTATAAAGTCATACATAACCAAATATCAATATTGGTAATCATTCCAATTCTACCCTACCACCAAACATGCAAAATACTTTCATCAAAACACATTATTATTACAAAGTATTTGATTCTCATTATGATTATGATTCCCATGTGGGAACAAAACACACCATTTGTCTTTGTATCTATTAATTCTAAATTGAATAAAGAAAATGGTCAAATAGGACCTTGAACTTTATTCGAAAGTGCAATTAGACACATGAACTAAAAAAAGATTACAAATAAACACTTGAACTTTTTATTTTGGTGCATCTAAACCCAATAGCCGATTATCCACCTGGCCTGGAATAACCGGTCATTAGCGTTCCGACGACAATTCTGATGACAATTCAAGCGACCGGAAAACGACCAGAATGGCGGCCAGTGGTTGAACTTTTTTAATGGCGGTGAACAGTTGTCAGCGACGGTCAATAACGATAATTTTATCCGTATAAATTATTGGTAAACAAAATTTATTTGACTCATTTTTACTAGCTCAAATGTTTAATTGCAGTTTTTTAAAGTTCAAAAGCTTAATTACCCTTTTGAAAAAATTAAAATTTAAAGACATATTTGACCTTTTTCTAATTATAAAGTTAAATATGATTAATTAAATAAGTGGGGCGGATGGAGTGATAAATAGCAGGAGTTAAGTGATTCCTTGCTCACTGATAAAGAAAATGGCGAGGAGCCGAGGACCATAAACAATTTATTTCTTTTGAAAAAATCTATGTGATATTGTGGGCCCAAAAACTTAACATTTATTGGTAAAATATTTTCTAGAAAAGTCAATTGTAATTGTAATAGCATTGATAGATTTTTCGTAATATATATATATATATATATATATATATATATATATATATATATATATATATAATGGTACCCGGGTTAGACTTCCATTTGGAAGGTTGTGAGTTCAAGCCTCAGTGGAGGCGTTATTGGCTCTTGGTGTTTCAGTAGGTTGAGAAAGTATATGAACAGATACTACAATGTAATAGAGCTAGTAGCATTCAAAAAAAAAAAAATATATATATATATATATATATATATATATATATATATATGTGTGTGTGTGTGTATATATATATATATATATATATATATATATATATATATATTCATAAAGAGTGAAGGTGATTTTCAAAAAATAAAGAGTGAAGGTGGGGAGAGCTTAACTCTTCTTAGATGCGTTTGGAAATTCGAAAAATGATTTGTGCAAAATGTTTTTAGAATTTTCAGTGATTGGCAAGAGAGAAAAAATGAGGTCAATGAAAAATGATGTCTTAGTCAAATAAAAATATGTATTTTTTGAAGGAAAATAACTTCCTTTTTGGGGGGGGGAAAGTCATTTTTCAAGAGATACACATGCAAAATTTTTCGGGCCTAATTTTTGACAGCTTTTGCGAGTCGGCCCACCGAGCTCGCGGGCTAGGGTTCATGCAACCATAGCCCGCCCCATGTGAGTTGGCGGATCCTGCGGGCCGGTCCGCGTGTTTTTTTTTTTTTTTAATTCAAAGTTCAAAAAAAATAAGTAAAGCCTACAAATAATATTAATTTTTTAAAATGTTAATATTATATGTGTGTGTGTGTGTGTGTATCAAAAGAGTGTTATTCATAAAAGGATTTTATCAAGTATCAAACAATTAAAATTTTGAAGTATTCAATTCTTTTCATTTTCATTTTCCTGCTCATTTTCTAGAAAATGAACCAAACACACAAAGATGGTTTTCTGCGTTGTAGCCAAACACAGAAAAGGAAAATGTTTTCTGGAAAATGACCTATTTTCCATAAGTCATTTTCCTGTTTTTCAAACGGATCGGAGCCTTAGTCTCTTACTCCGCTTTCTAATTTACACTCACACGTATATTGGAACTACTTTTTGTTTATTTAATATGTAATATATTTGATAGATTTAATTAATCCGAGTGGTCCGAATTATTAAACCCAATTAGTAAAGGAAATAGTAAATATACAAGGTAACGACAAAAGTAATGAGACAAATATGTGTCACAAAAGATAATATCGTATTAATAGTAAAATGGTAAGATGATTACAACGGGTGTAATGCTATTACAATAGAAGATTAAGACCATGGAAGTGTAGTATGTCCTAAAGGGACAAAATAAATGTTTTTATATCTAAAGGAAACCTGTAACTGCCCCCCTAAAGAGGAAGGGGCGGTTACAACCGTCTCTGATCGCATCTGGTCTCACGATCGGGCGCCCGGGTAGGTTGGCCAAGGCCTCGCCTAGACGACCTGGGTCAAGCACGGGGCTTGACCCCGAAGCCCCGATTCTTCTCCACCTCTCCGGATCGATTTGCTCCATTTTCAATATGTCCATTATCAATCTCCCACTCTCCGAGCTGCAAGAAGTCGTAAGTGAAGGAGAGTAGACACTTCGAGACCTTGGAAATTTCAACCTTCTTACTTTGATTTATACTTTGCCATCACATGTATTTGCACTCTTGTTCGATCGGACGGGGGTGGCATGACCAAAGGCCAACCCACCCCCAGCCATGTGGCTACGTGGCTGAGGTCTTGGCCGAGGGGTCAGCCTGAGGCCCCAGCCTAAGGCTTGGCCTAGGGTCTCGGCTAAGACCGAGCTCGGTTTGACGTCTTCACTGAGTACCACTCTACCTTCGCGCCTCCATTTGGTGACTTCCCTCATTGACATCACGCTCGAGGCTTGGGCTCTACTCAAGGATTGGACCCCCCGCCATAGACTAGCTTTGGTTTTTAATAGTGTTAGTAATTTTTTTTTTTATAGTGGTAGGCGTAGTTATTTGGCCAAGGGTACCCCTTAGTTCCAAAAAGACTCTTCCCGTCAGGTGGCAAGTAGTGATATCGGACCTCGTGGCCCCCTTAGGGTGATAACCCTCCCCCTCAAGTCATTTGACCCCGGCCCGTTAGGATCTTCTGTCGGGTGGCGAGCGAGGTCGGACCTCGTGCTCCCTTAGAGTAGTAGCCCTTCGACCCAAGTCACTCAACCTTGGGCCGTTAGGCTCTTCCGTCGGGTAGCAAGCAAGGTCGGACCTCGTGCCCCCTTAGGGTGATAGCCCTTCGACCCAAGTCACTCGGTCCCGGGCCGTTAGGCTCTTTCATTAGGTGGCGAGCGAGGTCGGACCTCGTGCCTCCCTTAGGGTGTGGCTGGAGAGGCTAGATGGGTACCCCTACGGGGTCCCCAACCTCCTCTCTATGAGTAGTGAAAATGAGTCCATGGCGAATTTTTACTGTTTTTATTAAAGTTAAGGGAACGGACAACCTTACAAGAATGGATTATTGGAAATACTTCAACAAATGCTCGGAATTCCATAACTTAGCTATCATCTTCCCCTTTGGGGTTTTGAGTTTGTAGCTGCTTATGAACCACGACTGCCACTATGTAGGAGCCCTCCCACTTAATGGCGAGTTTACCCTCGGCCTGGGGATGGCTTGCCTCCCGTCTCCGTAGTACATAGTTACCTACATGAAAGTAGTGGGGTCGTACACAATGATTTGGCTTGTCATTGGTAGTTCTCAGCTCGGATCAAAGCGACTTCTCCTTTCTCGTTACCAGGTGGAGGTGGTGCTCCTCGTTGAGGTCGGGGTCATACTTTGGCTTGGCGGGAGGTATGACTACCTCCGCAGGGGTGCGGACCTCGAAACCATAGGATAATGAGAAAGGGGTCTTGCCCGTGGCTCGTCAGGGGGTGGTGCGGTATGCTGGCATTTAACTCCTCCACACAGGCCCTACATATTGACTCGAGCTTCTTCTTGAGGCCATCCACAATAGTGCGGTTGGCGTTCTCCACCTGACTATTAGCCTGCGGGTAAGACACAGAGACACGGCTGTGCATGATATACCACTCCGCGGAAAAATTCTTGAATTCTTGCCCCTCAAATTGGCGTCTGTTGTCGGTGATGAGCTACATCGGGACCCCGAAATGCAATAAGATGTTTTTGTAGAAGAACTGTTTGCACCGGGTGCTAGTGATGCTTGCCAAAAGTTCAGCCTCCACCCACTTGGTGAAATAGTCTACTGCCACTATCAAATACTTCCTCTTGCCCGATCCCATAGGAAGTGGTCCCACTATGTCCACCCTTCACTTTGAGAAGGGGATCAACGAACTGATAGAAGTGTAATTCATGGCAGGTCGACCCGGGCCATTCTAGATCTGTTGGCATGTCTTACAGCTTTTTGCATTGTCAGCACACTCCTTAGCCATGTTAGGCCAGAAGTACCCTTGTAAGATGGCTCTCCAAGCCATAGTGTAGGCCCCCTGGTGGGCTGAGCAAGTCCCCTCGTGTATCTCCTCAATAACCGACTTCGCCTCCTTGGGGTATAGGCAACGTAATAGGGTGTCCTTGTAAGACCTCTTGTAGAGTGTGTCGTTGAGGACCAGGTAGGTGGGGGCTCGTCTCTTCATAAGCTTGGCCTCGACCACGTCTGGGGGAGGGGGTAGTGTACATGTTTTCTTGTACTCCTTAAGGTGGTCCAACCAGCAGGGGGGTTAGGGTTGCACGGGGAGTATCGGGTAGGCCTCCAAACTTGACCTCTTGAGGTCTTCCACGCGGGCTATCCTGGAGATATGATTCCGGGGTACCTACAAAACTTCATAATTGATCAGTTGCCCTAGCAACCATAGTACCACGTCCTAGTATATCTTCATCCTCTCTTCATTGGCTTCAAATTCACCCATGACCTGCCCTACCACGAGTCTGGAGTCACACTGGATCTTGAGCTTCTCAGAGTGCGTAGTAGGCTCGGAACCCCTAGGGGGTTATGAAGACGAAACCCCCCCCCCCCCTCCACCGCATCCCTTGGTGCTCGAGGACCCGTATGTTAGGAGGGTCCACCACTCCTCTTCCTCATCTCGAGCTTACTCAGTGGCCTCCCGAGCGGTGCACTTGACTATAAAATCAACCAGAGCTTGCCCCTTGATAACCGATCTTAGCTTGAAGTGGATGTCGAACTGGCTTAGGCGCATGGACCACCTGACTAACCTACTGGCCGACCCCGAGGCCCTCAACACCGAGTCCAGGGGCTGATTGGTGAGGACATGTACGAGGTGGGCCTAGAAATAGTGGCTGAGCTTCTTGGCTATAGCATCAACTGCGAATATGGCCTTCTCGGTAGCTGAGTACCTTATCTCAGCTCCCCGTATGGCTCGACTTACATAGTAGACGGGCCGTTGGACCCCCTCGTCATCTCGGACCAGCACGAAGCTGACCGCGGCCTGCGAGATACCAATCTAAAGGTATAAGACCTCTCCCTTGACGTGTTTAGCCATGGGGGGAGTGACATCAGGTACGCCTTGAGGTCTTCAAAAGCTTTTTGGCACTCTTGGGACCATGCGAACCCCTTAGTTTTCTTGAGCACCTAGAAGAAAGGTAAGGACCTCTCGGTCGACCTCGATAGAAACCGGCCTAGGGCTGCTAGCCGACCATTTAGGCGTTGGACCTCCCGGGGGGACCTCGGAGGTTCCATATCCAGGATGGCCATGACCTTGTCGGGGTTGGGCTCTATGCCCTTCTTCGAGACCATGTACCCCAAGAATTCACCCCCGTGTACCCCAAAGGTGCACTTCTTGGGGATCAATCTCAAACTAAAATACTTCATAACTGAAAATACCTCAGTTAGGTCATCCACGTGGGGGTCGGCTTCGGGGCTCTTGACTATCATGTCATCTACGTAGGCGCCTCCAATCCCTCTATGTTGCAGTCGATGACCTGCTTGAACACCTTGGCCACCATTCGAATATATGTGGCCCCCGAGTTCTTGAGCTCAAAGGCCATGACTTTGTAGAAGTAGACCCCCTCAGGTGTGTTTAAATGTGTGCGAACACGATTAAGTGTGTGTAAATGCGATTGATCAAGATTGGTCTAAGTGACATTGTGAGATCAAATCTTGTGCATCAATAAAATAAATTTAATGGTCCAAATTAATATAGATTAAATGTGTGCGAATGTGATTAAAAGTGTGCAAACAAGATTAAGCTAGTGTGTGCGAACGCGATTGATCCAGACCATTAAAATTGATTAGATTTATGTACAAAATTTGGTCACACAATCTCACCTAAATAGATGTTCTCGTAGGAACCCTCATATATATATATATATATATATATAAAGGGACATGACAAAATGAGAATATGATCTTCTTGTAAAAAGTGATGATTTACAATACATTAATGTTCATCAATGGTTGCGAGTTTAGTAAAAAAAAAAAACACGAGGTCAATTTCATAATTATTACAAACTTTCAAATTTCAATATTTATAAAAAGTGAAGATTGATTTGATCTAATCTATGTAGATCAACGATTGAAGATTATTGAAAAATAAATGGAAAAAGGTGAAGTTCTTTTAATAAATATTGAAACTTGAAAGTCTGTAATAATTATAAAATTAACGCGTGTTCTCGTTAAATTTCGCACATCACGCGTGTTTGTAAAAATCAATGACTTAATTGTTGGGGACGAAAAGTAAGTACCCCACTTTATTACTCTCATTAAATAAATTATATAAATGAGTAGCTACAATAAAAAAAATAATACATTTGCATTTAATTAATTTAGAATTAGATGTCTATAATGCCTTTATTCACAAATTTTTTATCCATTATAAACAAATTAAAAAGAGATATAATTTCCATTAGTTATATTATCTTTATTTTCTCCTTCAAAGATTCCCTACCTTCAAATTAATTAATTAATTATATTCACTACATTGTCCATTGTCTTCTTTTTACACTATCTTGTATTAAATATCATAATTATAATACAAACTATGTTATATATTTATTTACCAAGTATTTTATAAAAATATAATAAATATTCATATTTTATTCAATACTTTTATATGATAATCTACGACACACATCTCACAACACATGAAACATGTAGGGGAAAAAGTACCACTGCCAAATATCAACAGACGCTTGCAAGATAAAGAATTCATAGTACAACTAAGATCCCAGTCATATACACAACAAGGCAAATCTAAAACTTCCTCCAACATAATCTCATTGCATGACGCTGCCCTCTATGCTACCACCAGTAGCCCAATTACACATGACACACTACTAATAAAAAAGAAGAGGACAAGTACTGAAGATGAAGACAATGACAATGTTATCCAAAAGAGAATTAAGAAGACTTAGAGAAATTTAACTCAAAAGTAGTATTTTTAGACTATCATTTTTAGACTAAGTGTTTAGACTAGCGTTATTACAAAGTTGCAAACATTTATTTTAGTGACAATTATAATCAATCTCTCATATATTATCTTACATTTATATACTTTGAATTACTAATTTAAATAAACAAATTCAACATTCAATTACATATGCATAAACATCTCATATATAATCTTGCATTAATATACTTTGAAGTACTTATTTAAAAATAAACATGGGACACTATCACATTCGCGCAATGCGCAAGGTAAACTAGTATATATATACACACAAATGTATAAAGAAGTTAGGTTAAAGTGTTATCCCACATCATGAACCATTCATGATTATTCATGCCGCACCATGATCTTTAATAAGTGATATTTAGATCCATAAACCATTATTTTTTTTCGTCTATAACTTTTTATAGGTTTTTCGGTAATGCTGATGACATGGCACAGTAATAAGCTGACCTGGCCTTATTTCTCAATCCATGTAAGCATTTTTAATTTAAAAGAAAAAACTACTCCATTTTTTTTTAAATATGCGGGAGGGGGAACCCCAACAAGAACACTCAACTAAAATCACGCCGTTGGGGAACACCCATGGAGTCTTCCACAAGCAACGCAGCGATCTCAGCCTCCGGACTGTCCAAAAAACACAGGCCCCGGTTACCATCAAATGCCTTCTTCGCCAAACAATCAGCCACAACATTTTGCTTGCGGAACACATGGCCTATCCGCACATCCCAGTTTTTCCTCATCAACCTTCTGCATTTGCCAATAATGGTGCTCAGATTCCCATTTGGTAACTCATGGCCGTCATTAACCGTAATCCAATCTACAATCCTTTTGGCGTCACATTCTACAAGCACTTTTCTATGTCCACGATCCCATGCAAGCTTCAGACCATTTAGGATGCCCCATGCCTCAACTTCCATGACAGATCCTTCTCCAATCTGGCATTTGTAGCCCCAGATTCAGTCCCCTTTGTCATCACGGAGCACTCCTCCACAACCAATCTTCCCAGTTTGTGGACAGTCCTAAAGCTTCTCCAATCTGATTGTTTGTGGGTTTCTGCTACCGTCAGAATTAAGCTTCAGCCAGCCAGGCGTGGGCTTAGACCACCTAACCCCATGGGCTGTTGTTAGCACTATTATCCGGGTACTTTCTCTTTTGAAAAGCCATGCAAACTTCTACAGCTTGAACTATAATCCAACTTCCTTTAGGGAGCGTGGTCGTTGATTCCCTGAAGATGGCATCCTTTCTCCACCTCCAAATCCACCAAATGGCCCTCGCGAATAGGGTTGGGCCATTATCGGCGTTCCTGCACACACCGTTACCTTTGATTCCTTTGTCATGCCAGGTTGAAAAATCCATGTTCCACTCTTTATCACTACTCTAAAGTGTCAGCTAAGCTTCTCCAAACTTCCATCACTCAAGGACATCTCCTAAAGATATGGTTGATCGTTTCGGTGGTGTCTCGACAAATGTGGTAGTGGTTGTACTTGACAAACCCTCGACGCCTTCGTTCGAGGTTGGTCATGATCCGACCATGCCGAACAATTCATAATAAGACACTAATTTTGCTGAAAATTTTAGCTTCTAGAGCCTTTCCCAAGTCTGATTAAAATTCGTACCTACAAGGCTCGCCGTTAGATTATAAGCCGGGGGGATTGAGAACTTACCCGTGCCTTCAAGAGACCAGATCAACTCGTCATCATACCTGCAAGTTCTAGGTAGGGGACGCAAAAATAAAATAAAATAATAAAAACTTCCATGTCAGCATGAGATTACCGGTAACCTGTAGGAAACCTATAAAAAGTTATAGACGAAAAAAAAAAGATTTATGGATCTAAATATCACTTATTAAAGATCATGGTGCGGCATGAATAATCGAGAATAGTTCATGATGCATGATGCAGGATGATTATCGTTTTTGTCATTTTACTGACTGGACTCAGAAATTATTTTCAATAAAAGAAAAAGAAAAAGAAAGAAATTATTTTATCACACCGCTAAGCAATGCGGAGGTGCACAAAGAGACAAGGACTTCAAACACCAGTATTATTCAGTATTAGTGATGTAATATATAGGGATATCTATATCTATGTTATATTATATGTATACATAAATCTAAAAATCTGTGTACAAAGATTTATATTATTTATTTATATTTATGCTCTTCTATAGTTCTATCTCTATGCTAATACACGCGGTGAATCTCACGAA
Organism: Ipomoea nil; assembly: GCF_001879475.1. Lineage (NCBI taxonomy): Eukaryota > Viridiplantae > Streptophyta > Magnoliopsida > Solanales > Convolvulaceae > Ipomoea > Ipomoea nil. The sequence continues at coordinate 2,465,386 of NW_017617070.1, forward strand.
AATTTATCCTTTCTTTTCATCGAAACTTCCTCTGATGCTGATTTCTTCTTCTTCCCCGTATTTTCCCTTGAGTTGCTCTTAGCTTTAACGCTCACTGTTTACTGGTCAGTACTGCCCCTCTTTCTCTCTCTCTTCATCTCTTCTCTGTATCTATGTGGTCCACTTTGCTGTGCAGCTGTGTTGAATTTTATGGACTGTCTGATAGGTCGAGTAGCAATTGCTGTGTTCTATGATTTGAGTTGTGTTCTTTCTGATGCTGATGGAATTATTCCCCCTAGAACTCGGTTTTTTGAATTTACTGCTGAATATGTAGAAGAATTGTGGGTTTTCCCCATTTTTGGTTGGGTTTTACTGAGGAATCGGTTCTTAAAGATGGTCAACTGCCTGTGGTTGGATTGGAACCATGAATTTGCGTTAGGGTATTGTTTATATGAGAGGGAGAGAGAATGGGTGAAGTAATACGCTTATTGTGCTGGACTGTGTTCTTGCTGGGATTTTAGGGCTTTTATAATTAGTTTCTGTAATTGGGTCCTTGTTGTTTATGAGTAATTCCAGTAGTGTGATCGAATTGGGGCTCTCTTTTGGTGCTAATTCCTAATGTTTGTTCCTGCTTTGAAATCAAGAATATCTGCATCTATTATGGAGTATTTGGGAGGCATGGCATGTGCAATGGTGCTTGATTGCTTGGGCTTTCCCTATATCTGTGGTCTGGGGTTACTTTAACCTGCAAAAGTACATATTTTGTTGTTTAATGAATTGTTATAGTTCATCTGTAGAAAATCATCTTGACTTCAAATTGGCTATGTTAAGTGAGTATTCCTTTAATAGTTCTAATTTCATCATGTTTGATGGTCAATGCAGAAATGGGAGCTGATTTCAGAGGAGAAGTGATTAAGTATCACAGTTCTGGTTGAAGTGAGAGTTATTACTGTTTGACATTCTACCATCCTACGTTTCCACTACTACTTTTCGGTTGGTGGGTTTAGCTGATTATTTCCTTTCTAGGACGTAAGCTCAAACTTACAAAATCGTCTTGTTAATGGAGCGACCAGAGAATCATAGCAATAGTGAGCACACAATTGATATTACAAGCAGCAGTGAAGCATCATCCTCGGGCATATCACATGATCGTTCGGTAAATGATTTCCAGCACCAACAAACTGAGGATCAGCCTTCAACTAGTGTGACAATACCTGTTTATCAACGTGCTTTTTCTTCTACTACTGGATCAAACACAAGGAACTCATCTTTTGTTCGAAGAGGAAATGGACGTAGTCGCCATAGAAGTCCTTTGAATTCTGGGCTTTGGATTTCTGTAGAATTGGTTTTAACAGTGAGCCAAATTATTGCAGCTATTGTTGTTTTGTCATTATCAAGGCATGAGCACCCACGAACTCCACTGTTTGCTTGGATTGTCGGTTATGCATCTGGATGTGTAGTTATCCTTCCTCTTCTTTATTGGCGCTATCGTTACAGAAATCAGAGTTCTGAACAGGATTCTCAGCAGCAACAGAATTCTTCCCGTGGTGATCTTTCAGCTGGACCTCCTTCAAGTTCCAGGACTTCAGAAGGTGAAGGTCGGAGAACAACTGCTACATCCTCTAGATGGGGTCAGAGTGGTGGATTACCAAATGCAAGGTATGACAGAAGGACAATGCTTGTCATAATCTGTTAGACTGTTACATGCATCTCTAAGCCCTCCATTCCCTTTTCTCCTTGTCTCCTGACATTGTATGGTAGCAGCAAATAATGCTTATATCACTGTTTTTATGTGATCAGTAATTGTTATTATGTGGTAATTGGTATTGTATAAGCAAAACAAGGTAGTTATTGGGGAAATCTGATTTCTGATTTTCATCTTCTAAAGTCAAGTAGCTTATAATGGTTCTTTTATTGTTGTGGATTACTTTTTCTTTTTCAAGTTCATAGGAACTCTGTTTTCCTCTTCAAGGTAAGTCTTTCAATGTTGTCTTCACCAGACTTCTAAATTGGATCTGCATTTCATGTTTTTTTTGGGGCTATTCAGGAGTCTACAATTAATATGTTCTTGTTAATTTATGTTACACAAATCCATTCTTCATCCGTGAATTCTTTATCATGGGCTGTTTCTTCACTTGCAGGCTAAAGGCACTTGTTGAATACTTCAAAATGGCTCTGGATTGCTTTTTTGCTGTGTGGTTTGTGGTGGGCAATGTGTGGATATTTGGAGGGCATTCTTCCTCTTCTGAGGCTCCCAACATGTACAGGTACTAACTTCTTGATGTTTACTTATTTTTCATAAAAGTGATTTATTTTTATGAACTGAGCTGACAATTCATTTATGCATCTACCATCTGCAGGTTGTGCATAGTGTTTCTAACGTTTAGCTGCATTGGCTATGCAATGCCATTTATTCTGTGTGCAACAATCTGTTGCTGCCTCCCTTGCATAATTTCTATCCTAGGCTTCAGAGAAGATCTGTCACAAAACAGAGGAGCCACACCAGAATCAATCAATTCTCTGCCTACCTATAAATTCAAGGTAAAGAAAAACAAAAGCAAAGATAATGGAGGAGCTGCAAGTGAAGGTGGGATAGTAGCAGCAGGAACAGAAAAGGAGCGCATGATATCTGGTGAAGATGCGGTAAGATTTATATCCTGCCCTATTCCCCCTATTGGTCTTTTGTTGAAATATTGGCACATACTTTCCATTAAAAGAAAATATAACAATGTGACACACACCTGATCCCTAGTGCCCCCTCCCCAAAAAGAAATAGAGAATAAAGCAGTGATTCTTTTTGTTTTTTTGTTTTGTTTTTTTTTTTTTTTTTGGGTTTTTTTTTGGGGGTTTGTTTTGTTTCCCCATTTTGAAAGCAGTAATTGTTTACTTCATTTTCTTCATCCATTTAAGAATATCACTTTCTTTAAATACCTAGGACAATGCAGTACTCCAGTGGTGTTATTAAGTTCTAGTCTGTGAGATCAACATCTCTTCTCTCTGGGATTTGATTTGCAATTAGACTTCTAAAAAGCTCAGTTTGTAATGCACTAATGCTTATGAAACCTCTAATTGCATCTTATAGGAGTTCTGAATCTATCATTTAAGGCCCTAGTGGATAACTGAATTATTTACTTAGGATTAAATTTTCTCCTTTTTCTTTCTTATTTTCTTTTTGGGGGACCTGGGGAGTGGGTATTGACACATGATGGAATGCACTACGGGCGTACCAAATTCTTTCTAAGATGTGGCGGACTCTGCTCTAGAATTCTAGATGCATCCTTTCCCCCTTTTCACCAAACAATTGCCATTTGAGAAGAAGTGGACTCATTTAATTTCAGGGTGGAATTTCTTGTTTGTGGTCTTTGGATATAATTTGCTGGTGGTGGTACAACAACTTATGCTTGAAAAGAATAAAGGATTTTACTAAACTAAATGTACAAGTAAAAACCAAGATGCAGTTTCTGTTATATAAGCAGTAGCAATATCTTGCAATGGGTAAATCCTGTTGCTATTACAGATTTTGCAGATGGCTATATCTAAACAATTATACAGCACCCTGGACTAAAGCATGCCAGACATAATCATTTATTCTTAGTTTCTTACTTTATTCAATCAGCACCATAAGTATACATGTATCCTTATTGCAATGAGTTGGACAGGAATTTCTTGTTAGAGGAAAATGTCTAGTCTTTTGGATGTAGTGTTAGGTTTATTTTTTATGTTTTGTTAAATATAACTATTATGTACAGTTATCCTATTTTTATTAAGGGTATGTTAGGCATTAAAAACATATTTACGGCCTACGGGGGACTTGGTTCATAACTTCTGAGGTCTAGAATTGTAATCATTCTCATTGTTGATGTTTTGTTTGCTATCTCAATGATCTTCAATCAGAACCAAATATAGCTAAATCCTACTGATTCAAATCTGGACAATGGCCAAGGTTTTGATTTCATTCCACTTCTTTTTTTCCCCTTCTTCCTTTTTTTTTATTTTTTATTTTTTATTTTTTCCTTTTCCTTTCCTTCGTCATGGTCGGAAACGAGGTTGAGCTTGCTCATTTGTCATGGTTGGGGACAAAGTGGCAATTGGCAATGAGCATATTTGAAGTGAATCAGTAGAAATTGAGTGGGTCATTTCAATTGCCCTGATTTGGAGGTGGCAGCTGTGACGCACGCATGGTGTTGGATTGTCGAGGAGAACTGTAGAAATCACTGTGGCATGGTGACAGATTTGTAGAAAACCAATTTGTAGATGCAGGTGAGAGAGAAACAGGAGAGATAAGGATGAGAGAGAAGGTTAAGACACGAAGTTGAAGAAGATGAGGGTGACAGCAAGCAATTGGTTTATTATTTTAATTTAACCTTTATTTTTTAAATTCCAATTCCATATTATAAATAACCAAACAATAACACTACTTTTACTAAAAACTCATTCCTATTAATAAGTATTTGATTTTGATCCCGTTATTGAACCAAACTCTCCAAAATTTCAAATTCAACACTTGTAATCGTGAATTACATTATAAAAAACAAATTATCATAGCCAAAAATCATGTTGTTGCATCTGAAGATTTATTCTTCTTCTCCTTAGAATATATGTAGACCAACAGGCCTTGCCCAAACATCTACTTTATTAAATATGAATTAGTTTGTGTATGACTCCACAACTTATATAGCATAGCAATTTTTATGAACTTAACAAAATTAAGGCATTAAATTTAATGAACTTTAAAAATTTAGGGCATTAGGGTTAATTAAAATTGGTGTATTACTCCATAACAAATATTTGCTTTTGACAATCACAATTAATACTTGTTATAAAATTTTTTAATGATTATTTAGTAATTGTGATTTGAATCATTTGATTGAAATTTTGGATTGCACTAAGTAAAAGTATTTTTATTAAAATTTGTGAATATTACATTTAATGAAGGCATGTTAAATACACATGATAGTTATATTTGACTGAAAAGTTTATGGATTGTGATTTGTTACCATTTTTAAGATATAGGTCGCTGACCATTAACCTTAGTTTGGTAAGTTTAAAATGGCTGAAAGTATAGATTAAAAGGTTATCACCCAATATTTACCCTTTTCTAATTACAGCTTAAATTTTTTACCTTCCCAATTTATCTAGAACTGTGCTCAACTATTAGAAACTTATTCTAATTATATTATAAACACCTTTAGCTCTTCTGAATGGTCTTGAAGGTTGAATGGCCCTGTTTATTATTTGTCACTCATGTTAATCCTGTTATTTCATCCAAACCTTCAAGATCTCAATTCTGGGGTCTCATGGTGGTGCTAGATTTTGCTGACAGATGTATGGTAATGAAAAATTATTTAAATCCTTCTTTTAGTTCACTAAATGCTTCTGTTTCCATCCAAATCTCTTCCTATTCACTCTTGCGAGTGCCTGAAATGCAATTAATAAAACAGGCTTCTTATGCAAAACAGCTAATAACTACCTAAATAGATGTATAAGCTCCATAGTGGTGGGTGGAAGATGACAGTGGTTTTTGTTTTGTTGAAAAGCTTAAGTTTATTTGAAATTATTCCACCAATGGATTAATTTTGAAGGCTTTTAAATATGGTTCCCTTTTGTAGTAGTAAAAACCTGTTCTGCTTTGCCAAAGCTGCAGAAGCAATTTTATACTGTCTTGAACATTTCGGTAAGAAATATGTGCATAGATACTTTGCTTCCTTGGGGGTAACAAAGCTTCCTTTAGAGGTTCAAACATTGTCTTCATACTGAACATCTTTCTGTGTTTGAGTTTTGAAATTTTCTGATGATTGACTGTATGATGATGTCCAAACTTCAAAATCATTTTGTAAGGCTTGGGTTCTGAATCAATTTAGTTAGAACGAACTGTCTTTGTTGGATCTGCCAAATATTTTCAAAATTTTTAGTTGATGTCAAGTCTGCTTTTGCTGATCTTGAGAAATTGCATGCAACAAAGTTCTGACTGTACAAGCTTTAGATGTAAAGGCTGATTTATATGGAAACTACGAATTTTGCCTTTTTAACTCGTGCCCTTAAGTGGACCTTGCAAGTAACCTATTATGTTGATTTTATAGGTCTGCTGCATTTGCTTAGCAAAGTATGTGAACAATGACGAGCTCAGGGAATTGCCCTGTTCTCATTTCTTTCACAAGGATTGCGTAGATAAATGGCTGAAGATCAATAACACTTGTCCACTCTGCAAAGCTGAGGTTGGGGAGACCCTTTTGGGTTCACTTACAGAAGCAACTGCCAATTTGCATGCCAGCTCCGTGTTTTAGGTTGCATCACGTACCAGTTAGGCACCCGAAGGCAATGGCTGTTTACGGACATGGCATTAAATGGCTTAAAGCACATCTACGCCAACCAGTTGGCGATTTTCAAGTGTTCTTCCACAGGATGTTGGTGCTGCAAACCTTCTGGGTTTTGAGGTCTAACTGCCTTTAATTTGCAACACACGATATCACCCAGAGTTTGGCATTTGATATGTCATTCAGATTGTATATCCTCGTTAGTTATAATCGTAATATTTGAGATTATCGAGTATCATAATATAGTATAAACAAAATGCGATTGTTGCTTTTTCTAGTCTGATATAACTAAAAGACTGGAAAAGGTGTAGTCCACACCTTAGCCCTACATCTCTCTCTTGGTTGAAAACATATAATATATATTATATATTTTTTCTTTTGGCATTGCTTTGTGTTGAAGAAAGGGTTATGGGAGGATTTGCTTGATTGTGGAGTGTTACTGCATTAAGTCTTCATTGAAATAAGCATTTGTACCAGATCTTATGAATGTATCATTTGAAGGAAATGAAGCTGAAACTTGAACAAAAATACAAAGAGATTTCATACAACAAGCTTATGTGTTCTTCATTGAAGTAGTAGAGCTTCATATGGATTCCTTTTCATAAGTTCTTTATTCTTTGATGAATTAATATCATTTTTGTTTTAATTGATTGCATTTAGGTTTTTAGTTCTTTCTTTAATTTTCACTTCTTGAATAAACCAAATCTAGTAAAAAATGTCTAAATATCATCAAAGTATTCAGACATTTATCATTTTGTAAGTGGGCATTTTGAATTGAATTTTATTGACTTTTGTTGAAAGACAAATTTTTGTTAAATTAATATGTAATGACAAAAAGTGAAATATTATAATAATTAAAGAACTGAAAGTAATATTAACTTTTCTAAGATTGGACTGGAGGCTTCAATTGCACCACCAAGACCAATCACGGAATGAGAGCTTTGGGCGATCTATGTTGGTCTCAAATGGGTTTGGGCTACAGGGAAGAGGAAAATTTATGTCTTCAGCGATTTTCAACAAGTGGTGGACTGCTTACTAAAGGACTCGGGTCGATAGTGTCGTGTGTCAGCATCGTGCAAGCATGTAAGGAATGGCTTATCAAGGATTGACAAGTAATGATTAATCATATTCCCCGAGAGACCAATGAAGTGGCAGACTGGTTGGCTAAGGTTGCACCTCGCAAAAATTGTGATTGGATCGAGTCATTCTCGAGAATGATAAAGGAATGATGACACCCCAAAAGGGCAGCCCATAGTTTGTTTTTGGGTCGCTCTCCTAAAAAAAAAAGTTGCAAACTTTATTAATATGTGAAGTGATTTTTAAAATATATTTGAGTGAGTCAGATTAAAATTGTTATATCTTCTCTAGAGTTAGCTATGTGACTCAATCATTTTATTTAAGCAATTTTTGTTTAATAGTAACTGCAAATACGAAACGTGTTGGCTTACAAATCAGTAGCCCTTGGCTCATGTCTATAAGATAAACAAGAGTTAGGTTTTGCTTCAAAGCTTTCCATATAGAGATGCCAATTTTTATTTTAGTGTATGAGCATTACAAATCATATTAAAAGAAGACAAACCTTATATTGATTAGGCTCAAAATTATAAACCAAGATAATTCAACATAAGTCCAAGGATCAAAAGTGGAATAAACTCCTTTATATATAACTTGCCCTAAAAATATATAAATGAATATTGTTATAATTTCGGTTATAACTTTAAGGGAAAATTGTAATTTATGTCCCTCACAAATAGGCCAATTATCAATGTTATCCCTGATTATTAGTGGTGTAAATATTGCCCTTCAATTTTCAAAACGTGACATATATTGTCCCTCCCCTAATTATTAGTGATGTAAATGTGGTTACCCGTCGTCTTTCTTGTTTCGCTAACCAAAGATACGTGTGAATACGGCTTGGAACCTTCAATTTCCATAAGTTGTTCCAAGCTCTATGATCTGGTGAAGACACATGGGCTGTAATCATTGAGTATCTAGTACTCCTTTTTGAGCCTACCATGTAGAGAGTTAACACCCGGGTACTTGCCTACATCTTTGGTAGCAGGTATCCCAAGGGCCAAGGATATTTACAATATTCACTCGTATAATTTACACTATTAAATATCCATGTAATTATTATTAATATATTATAACAAATACAGTCCGTGCATTGCACCGGTGTAAATACTAGTTATATATAATAATATTTGCGGTTACGAAATTAAATACAATTAGTTCTTACCAATAAGTAATAATCGATTCCAAAAACACTTGAGTCGTCCAGAAGTTTGTACGATTCAAAAAATAAGTATTTCGTTAAGCACCGAAAGATGCATTTACGAAAGCTTGCAACAAAGATGTTCGTGTGGCCTAATGGATAAGGTGCTCGCCTCCGGAGCGGGAGATTGTGGATTCGGGTCCCACCGTGAACAATAAATTTAAAAATTTCTTTGGTCCGCATGAACAACTCAGTTGATCATGTGTGGGAGCTGAGCAAGCAAAGGTCTAGGGGTTCACCTTTTCAGAAGAAGGAAAGCTTGCAGCACCATCCGAAAGGTGCTGCTCAAATGGCACCTTTCGTAAGTTAAGGTGCTCATTTCCACCTTCATGAAAGGTGAATAATTAGCACTAATCTTAAGCTTAATCAAAGTGTATAACAATGCTTTACTACTCAATGCACCGGTCAAAGTGCTAATTACAAAGCTTAATTAATAACAACAACAAATATTCAAAAAAAAAAAAACAACAACAACAACAATTATTTTGGCAAGCAGACGACCTCCAGTCCTCCACCTGCTCAACGGTGCTCACCTTCTATTAACGGCTAAATATTATCGGTAGACAAAAATTTATGTGAGACCGTCTTATATATCTTTGCCTGTGAGACGGGTCGAGTTGTAGTCAAGTAGGTGTGTAAGTGCAAATTATGCCCTGAAAACGTGTTCACCATGAATGGTGAATACGGGTCTAAACGGTGTCATTTTTATGCATGGTTGCAGTAGGCGCTAGGCGCTAGTCGGGCGGCCGGGCAGCGCCTAGCGCCTAGGCGGTCTAGGCGGCGCCTAGGCGGATTCTAGGCGGCGCTAGGCGGGCACTAAAAAAATTAAAAAAAATAGTAACAGACTTGTAGTTCGACAATTTTAATGAGGTTGTTTTCAACGTTCACTCAAATAACACATCTAAATAAATGAAATAATGATAATTTATAAGTCATAATGTCATAATAATATTAAAATCAATAATTAATGAAAGACGACATCGGTCAAAATCGAACAAAATCGGTCAAAATCGGTCAAAAACGGTCAAAATCGGACGAAATCGGTCGACTCGGCCGAGTTGGCCGAGTTTGGCCGCCTAGTGGCCGCCCAGGCGGCCGCCTAGCGCCTAGGCGGCTAGGCGGCCGAGTTTTGCAACCTTGTTTTTATGGAAACAATTTTTTTTTAGTTAATGTGTTGTTAACGGTGCGCGTTTGTTCAGATTATGAATTTTCTGTTATGAGATTATGAATGTACTGTAAATTCATAATCTCATAACAGAAAATTTATAATCGTATAAAAGAAAAACATTTATTAAATTATAAATTTTCTGTTATGAGATTATGAATTTACAGTTATGTAATTATGAATTTTCTGTAAATTCATAATCTCATAACAAAAAATTCATAATTTCATAACTGCACATTCATAAATCCATGCTTGCACATTCATAATTTATGAATGTTGAAGAAACTTGTGCGAAGACTCCGAAGAGAAAGTGAAACCGCGAAATATGAAAATGAAAAAGAAAAGTCGCGCGATTAATTTAAAAAAAAAAAAAAGATAATGGTGCACCGTTACTGTTGAGACCGTGTTCACCATCCATGGTGAACACGATTTCATGGCATAACGATTGGTGTGTAAGTATCATAATTTTAATTATAGGCTAAAATTTGTATGAGACCGTCTCACGGGTCTCAATCCGTTAGGCGGGTCGGATTTTTGACCCATTAATCAAAGATCCAACCCGTATCACATATTGAGATTTGGGACTCGTGAGACGGTCTCACACAAGTGTTATCCATAATTATAAGTATTACAATATTTATCATTAGTAATAATCAAGTGTACCTTAAAGAGTATCACAGTTTTAGATATAAGTATTACAATATCTATCATGAGTAACGATTTATTTTTAATTCAAATTGGTACTAAATTTTCTACAATAAGTATTACAATTTCTTTTATAAGTAACATTTCACATATAAGTATTACAATATTTACATTAAAATTATACTTTGTAAGTATCTCAATTTCAAGGAATAAGGTTCAAATTGGCCACTGAACGTAACCTGAAAATGCAATTAGGCCACTGAACGAAAAAAAAGTGCAATTAGGCCACTGAACACTCCAAAAATGTGCAATTTCACCTGATAGCAAGTTACCCTCAATTTTAGCAGGTTATCTGCTTACGTGGCAGCTGAGTTGGCATTTTTAATAAATTTTAATTAATTTTTAATAAATTTTAATAATAACTTTTTATTAAAAAAATTTTTAAAAAAATAAAAAAGACTTTATTTTATTTTTTATTTAATTTTTTCCAATTTTTTATAAAATTTATTATTAAAATTAATTAAAAATGCCAACTAAGCTGCCACGTAAGCAGGTAACCTGCTAAAATTGATGGTAACCTGCTATCCGGTAAAATTGCATACGTTTGGAGAGTTCAGTGGCCTAATTGCACATTTTTTGAGTGTTCAATGGCCTAATTGCACTTTTTTTTCGTTCAGTGGCCTAATTGCATTTTCGGTTACAATCAGTGGCCAATTTGAACCTTATTCCCAATTTCAATTATAAGTATTACAATATTTATCATTAATAACAATTATTTTATCAAAAATAGTATCACAATTTCACATATAAATATTACAATATATATATATATATATATATATATATATATATATATATATATATATATATATATATATATATATTAAGTAACAATTTATTTATTTCAAATTGGTATTAAATTTTCTGTAATAAGTACTAAGATTTCTATCTTAAGTAATAAGCAATTATCTATCCTAAATTTTACCCGTCTCACGGGTTTTAAGATAGATACGTGAGATAGTTTCACACAAGTGTGACTCATTAACAAAAGAATCATAGGCTGCCTTTCATTTTTTACTGTATTTTTTTTTTTAGAATTGCCTTATGTAGAAATGTTTTCCACCAGTAAAGATGTTTTGACTATTTAACTTTCTAAATTTAGTGAACCATTTTAATTTAGTAATATTAAAGAGAAATGTTAGGGGTGAGGAATAATAGTCATTTTGATTTTTTTTTTGTTTTTTTTTTTTGTTTGTTTGTTATTTTTAAACAAAGGTTTCTTGAACGCTTCTTTTATATATTAGTATATAAAACAATGGACTTTCAAGAAAGCCTTCTTATTGGTTGTCATTTGTCAATATCTTTAATCTTATATCTTATTTATTTTTAAAATCACACTTATGTGAGCAGCTTGAGTCGGGTTGGATCAATATACAAATGTAATACTTATACTAAGAAATATAATATTAAATTATGAATAAAATTTTGTTACTTATAAGGGAAAACAAAATATTTTTGAGAATAAATATAATACTTTTATATTTTAATGTAAAATTATTACTTTTTGTCATCCAAAGTACTATATTATATTTTCCCTTATGAGTAATGTTACACTTATAAAGGAAAATATTGTACTTTTGATGAAAATCAAAATATAAAAATATTACATTTTCTCATATAAGTAATAAACATTTTATTTCTGATTTAGTATTACATTTACTAATTAGTATAAGTATTATATTTCATTCTGACTCAACCCGTTTTATAGACAAGGATCGGTGAAACGGTCTCACCTAAATTTTTACCACATTTTTTTTTTTTTTTAATTTAGGAAATGTGATTCATGTGAAAGATTTCTTTCATATTTGAAGAATTCGATCTGCAGACTTAGCTTTCTCCCACTTAAAGTATGGTTGGAAACATTACACGAGGATAGGACCAAAAGGTGAATAATTGAATAGTAATGGCCAATGGGGCACACCACTGCCTGTGTGGTCTCATCTCATCTCAACTTGGTACTGTACATATACTGTTCTCCATCAACTTATAAAGCAAGCTGGAAACCTAAGCTAAGCTAGCTTCAATTCATTCATATCAGAATGGGCAGCCAAAGTGTCATAACATGCAAAGGTAATAATATAATCATATCCCTTCTTTAATTTGCATTCTGTGTTCTCAATTTTCTAATTATTTTCGATACGGGGTGGGAAACCCAAGACCATTAGTTAGTCCTCACGTTAGATGTGGCTCCAAGGAGCCCTAGCTCGTCATCTCTCGATCAGATGTCTCAGAATACTTAGCTTGTTGGGGGTACTAGTAGATTCGGATCTCCTTATTTTGTGCAAAACCTGGTTAGTTAATGCATTGACCAGCTTGTTTTGATCCTTAGAGCATCTCACCAATGATTTTTGGTGGGGTTATTGAGAAAACAAGAAGATATGGAGGAGAGAGGGTGAGGTGAGAGGGTAAAAAAAATCATCCTACAAGGAGTTGGTTTTTATCAGAAAGGTGGGTTCCGCGTGGAGGAAGGAAGGTGCGTCGAAACGCGCCTCCAACGCACCTTGCAGGCCCAGCGGGCGCATGCACTGCACTCGTCCTTGGGTGCGTAATAGCTTCTGTTTTTTTTTCAGTCTTTTTTTTTTTTTTTCTCTCCCCTCTCATATTCTTTTTTCTACTCACACCGGCAAAAACTATTCAAAAACTACAACTGTTGGAGATGCTCTTAGGCACATTGTTTTGCACAAAAAATATATATATAATTAAACACTATTTTTTTCTGTGTTTTTTTCTCTTCAATTATAGTCATGTTTTTATGATATTTTACTTAAAAGTTAGTCTTTGGCTTTCATAAAATGTGCTTGACCCGTAGAATTCTTGGTTTTTCAAATTGAATTTTTAAATAGGATGTGACCTGTAGAACTCTTTAATCTAATTATTTCTTTTGTGTAATTCAATTTTCAAATTGAATTATTTTCAAAAAAAAAGTATACATATTATAAGTTCATATCTCATAGCTTCCAATTATTTCTTTTGTCTTTGAAACTTTTTTTATTTTTAGTATAGACATATTATGGGGAGAGAAATATAAATTGGAAGGAGGAGGAGACAGAGAAGAAAAAAAAAATAAGGGACTTAAAAAAATCTAGTTATTATTTAAATATATGTAAAGAATATTATATATTGTTACATAGATACTAGTTCAAATGCAGAGTGCTTCGTGTGCGACCGGTGCAGATTCATCATTAGATATGTAAACATGCACCACAATGAAATGTATCAATACACCACAAATTACACTACACACCAAAAAATGTATCACACCACACCACAACTAATTGTACATTTTTAAATACTTTAATTTGTGATGCATTTATGTGTAATTAATGCTGAGTGACTGCACTACTGCACGAGAACCTGAACCTTGTTACATAATAAATATTAAGTGATGAAATTAAGAGGTGAGTGTAACATCACTTCTTTAAAATTGATTATTATTTAACATATTGAGCTATTTTCTCTCTCTGTAAACAAGTATGCTTTAAAATCTCAATTTCTAAATACCAACACTATTTTACAATTATTTCTTCAACAGGGGTGTTTTAGTAATGTCACATCATTGCTGCCACGTTATGTACACTACCATGTCGTGTCTATATCTCCCTCCATTTTAACATTGACACATTATGTATTCTTATAAATTAAAATTAGAAAAATATGTCATGTCTATATCTCCCTCCATTTTAACATTATTGACACATTATATATTCTTATAAATTAAAATTAGAAAAATGTAATTTTCTCCTTATAAAAATGTATCTTATTTTAACTCCGAGAATAACATAATCATGCATGAAAATTCTCTAATATTTCACTTCTACACGCTCATCCTTTAAATGTGAGACAAAATTGAGTCTCTGATAATTTATATATATATATATATATATATATATATATATATATATATATATATATATATATATATATATATTAACAAATTGGTTAATATAATTGATGGGTCTGGGAGGAAAGTCCAAAGATTACAAGGGGATAATTAAGTTGGCCAAGATAATTGGAGTAATAGTTGGGGTGAGTATTGGAGAATTGTGATCAATTTGCATAATATAATAAAATGTGGGGTTTTAAGTATGAGACGATGAAGTGACTAGGAGTGGGGCAATCATTATTGTATGGACTATGGTCCACACAAGTTGTGTGGACCATATTTTGTTTACTGTAAAACAATGTATATTCAGTACAAAAATAATATACATTCAAAACAAAAATAATGTACATTGTATTCAGGGGATGTACATTATTTTTATTCTTAGTGTACATTATATTGTATAATGTACATTCAGTACAAAAATAATGTACATTCAATATATTAAAAATATATTTTTTGTTATGGTCCACATAACATTGTGTGGACCATAGTCCATACAATAATTTGCCGGAGTGGGGTAAGTGGGCTGGCCACGCCACACCCACCTCCCATGCCATGCTGGTGAGCCTAGCATGGGCATGATAGGGGTGTGTCGTGTGGGGCAAATTATTGTGGGTGTGAAGATCATGGTGATACGTTAGGCGGCCGACTTTAGTGATAAGGCCTAGGCGGCGATTAATTAGTGCCTAGGCGAAATTTTTACAACACTAACTTTTAGTATATTAAAAATATATTTTTTTATGTAGGGCAGTGATGTACGTATGGTATGACATGGGGGCCGGGTGGGGGCAACTTGATGTATAGTGTGGTGGAGTGGTGGTGTGGGGTGGTTGGCATAAGCGGTCCTTTGCCTTCGTCAAACTTTCTTTGTACCTTTATATGACAAGTTGATAGTGCATGAGAAACTAAATTAAAAGTAATATCAAACAAAAAATAATTAAAAATAAATAAAGAGTAGAGTTAATGCCACATGGAGTCCTCCGAGTATAGTGGTTTTGTCACATTTAGTCCTAAACTTTCAAATTGACCATTTATGGTCCTTCGACTTTCCAATTTAACCATTCGTGGTCCAAGTTAACCACCCATGATCCTTCAACTATCAAAATTTAACCACCCGTGGTCCTCTTGAAAGGACTATAGGTGGTTAAATTTTAAAAGTTGGAGGACCATAAGTGGTTAATTTGGACCACGAATGGTTAAATTTGAAAGTCAAAGGACTACAAATGGTCAATTTAAAAGTTTAGGACTAAACGTTGCAAGACCACTATACTCGGAGGACCTTAGATGGTAATAACTCTAAATAGTAAATATGATAAGTAAAATGAGATAGAACGAGTAATATATTGGCCCTAATTAGTGCATATTATTTATTTATCATATATTTGTTGAAATTTTCAAATAAAAATGTATTAATATAGGGAATTATTATTTGGCATGGCATTGTGTTTCCTTAAAATTTGATTGAAGCATGTAATTAAAGATTGAAGGAGTGCGTGTATATATATGGATGTTTGTCAGCTGCTGTGGCTTGGAGATCAGGAGAGGCGTTGAAGTTGGAGGAGATACAAGTGGACCCACCCAAAGCTCGAGAGGTTCGGATTAAGATGCTCTATGCCAGCTTGTGTGGGACAGATATCCTCTGCTGCAACGGCTTTCCACGTGTACGTTCATTATTTTCCATAACTCTATATTTCTTACTCACAATTTTTTACATTATGGAGTAATAAAAATATCTTGTCCGTGATTGTCACATTATAGAATAAAAATGATGGAGCAGAATTTGAAAATATATGTAATACAACTCTAATGAATAAGCTTCCTAAACCATAATTTTTTTGAATATGAGTGTACTCTGAGTCTATGAGATCGTGCCACAAATTTTTATTTGTGAAACGGATTGAATTATAATAAAATATAAAATTATGTGATACTTTTAAATCAAAATGTGGATTGAATATATTTTTTTTTTTTTGGAAACACTCATAATTCTTTACAAGGTAGTTCTCAATCATTTTTAGTTCAAATAATCAAAACCCTACCAACGGGGTTTAATCTTGTGACCTCCCATTTGGAATGGTAACAAATGTGTTACTCTGTATCATACTATAGTAGTTGGCAAAATTCAATAGTTACTTATTAGGAAAATGTAATATTAATCATCAATAAATTGTTTCAATAATTGTTATTTATAAGAGAAAGTATTATACTTATGATGAAAGATGCAATATTTTTTATAAAAATTTAATACTTTTAAATCAAAATGTAATATTAAGAGTTAAAGAGTTACTTATAATGAAAATTGTAATATTTATTTAAGAAAAATGTAATACTTATATAAAAAAAAAAAAAAAAAATTGACACGTCTCACGGATTCATAGGAGAATTTGCCTAAATTTTTTGATGTGATATATATATATATATATATATATATATATATATATATATATATATATACACACACATACACACGTTATCATCGATTGATTTTATTAAGATTTCTCTTCAATTAATTAATGAAACATTTTTTTTTTTGAAGACTTAATTAATGAAACATATAACATCAGGATTTGGTAAAATCTTTGTTGAATCTAGTGAAGCAGAACCATCTACGTCATGCATTTTCAATGCAACTCATTGCTTTATTTATTTTAGGGTTTTTGATAAATGACTGCTAGCTGATAGATTATAGATGTTAGTTGATTGGATTAGTGGTTTAACTAATTGATAACATTAGCTGATGTATAAAAGTATTTGGTAAATTAGTTGTTAGTTGATTACATACAAAATAACTTTCTTAAAAAGCTGATTGAAGAAGCTACTTTTAGTAGCTTTTTGAATTTTAGTCTTTTGAAGAAAAAATTTGTTACAAAAAACTAATTAATCTAACACTCATATTGATTGTCCAACCAAGTCAAACAGCTAATTGTGATCAAATAAGTCAAAATTGACTGATATGTTAACTATTTTACCAAACAAGACCTTAATATTCAATATAATGTAGTTAAGCTAGAGTTACTATACAATTCCATTAAGGCTCTCTTTGTGGCACATACTTCGAACTGAAAAGATAGTTGAAAGCTGAAGGTTGAAAAATGAAAAATAAATAGCTAATAAGCTAATGGATTGAAATTAAAGTGTTTAGCAAAATTAACTGTTAAATAATTAAAATGATAAGTGTAAAAACACATATACAAGTTTCCCGGCCTCTTCCTTGTTCAAGTGACAAGTCTCAGTTTGATTTCTAGACCCAATTCCTTTTCTCTAGCATCTTTTTTTAGTCTAGGAATCAAATTAAAACATCCTCATCACAGGCTGCTGTTTTGGGAGAGGCAAATACCTTTTTGGAAGCTTGGAAGGCAATAATGTTGCAGAAGGCGCTAAACGTTAGTTGGGCGCCTAGCGTTTAGAGCGATTAGGCAGCTGAGTAATACGAGTATATCGTTTTTATTTTTTCTACTCAGAGTTGGAAGTTGTTAGAATGTTATAATCTCTCAAACTAGTCAACTGCAAAATAAACCACTCAACCTAGTTAGGCGTCCAACTCGATGCCTAGAGCGTCTAATCGATCGGTTAGTTAGCCGACCAACTAAAAGCCGCCTAGGGCAAATATTTTGTTTCCTTGTTTGAAGTTATTAGCTTTGATACCTTAAGATAATGAAGACTATGTTGTTTGTTTCAAAGAAAAAACATATAAAAGCCAGTTTATAAAAAATAATTTGATAAATATTTATTTATTTACTCCATAAAAGATATTTGATGATATCATATATTTGGTAAGTTGCATTATATATTTATATTATATGTTTAGGCAAATGTATAAGTTATAAAGATAAAATACATTATCGAATATAAAATATACCAACAATTTTGACTTATGATTATAATAAAAAAAAAAAAAAAAGCAAAAAAAAAACAAAAAAAAAACACTCAAAACTTTTATATGTTATGAAAATCACATTCGAAAATTTATTTATTCATATTAATTCCAATGATTTTACTGTTTGATAATATAATATATACAGCCATTATTGATTTTTATTTTAAAAATTTTGGTCAATTTTTTTTTTCTCCAGCCTTTGTTCCCTCGCATTCCTGGACATGAAGGAGTTGGGTATGTAAACCTCTCTTTAATTTATCAAGTTGAATTAGTACTAATTTCGTACTTTTATTCTAGTTAAATAATTGTGCAAAGTATTAACTTTTTTGGTGTAAAAGTTTTACTTTTACATGGCGTTTGGTTGGAGGGATTTTAAATTCCCTTCTCACTTAATTCCCACTTAATTCCAAAGGCCATTAAATTCCGTAATTTGGTTGGAAGGAATTGCAATTCCATGGAATTGCAATTTCCTCATTTTCATGGAATTAAAATCCCATGTTCTCCCTGTGATTTTAATTCTTGGGAAAAAAAAGATAGTGATGAGTCAAAATTACCCATTCCTTTTTTAACCTAAAATTAATGTCTAACAACAATAATGAACATTTTTGACTTTATACTACTTATTCCCTTTCAATTCCCATGTATACCAAACATTGGAATTGAAATTTCCAGTAATTCTATTCCTGTCAACCAAACACTGGAATTTAAATTCTCACTTTATTCTCAGTAATTCAACTCCCATGGAATTACAATTCCTTTCCCACATAATTCCCCCTTCCAACCAAACGCCCTGTAATAGTATTAAAAAAAATAGATAGAGAAAGTATTACTAGAAATTATTTATTTATTTTTTGGTGAAGAGAGAAACTCACAATCACTACCTAATGTGAATGCAAATAATAATATAATATGTAATTAATTTCATTTAGAGTTATCCGAGTATAGTGATTTTGTCAAGGTTTAGTTCTAAACTTTCAAATTAACCACATGTACAGTATTTTTGACTTTCAAATTGTTACCATTATTCGTAGTCCAAATTAACCATCAATAGTCCTTCAACTATATATAAAATTCTAACCCGTCGTCCTTTTTCTAAGACGGATTACATTTTGAAAGTTGAAAGATCATGGGTGGTCAATTCTAAATGTGACAAAATTACTATACACACGAATGCTTAGTCTCATATGGCATTAACTCACATATATATTATGGGTGCAGGATCATAGAAAGCGTAGGTGAAGAAGTGACAAGCCTTAAAGAAGGAGATACAGTGATGCCCCATTTCATAGGAGAATGCGGAGAATGCCCAAACTGCATTTCTGGGAAGTCAAATTTATGTTTCAAATACCCACTCAGCTTCACGGGGTTGCTTTTGGATGGAAGCTCGAGAATGTCCATCAATGGCGGCGAGCAGAGAATATACCACCACGTCAGCTGCTCCACGCTGTCGGAGTACCTCGTACTCGACGAAAACTATGTTGTCAAGGTGGACCCACGCCTCCCTCTCCACCATGCTAGCTTCCTCTGCTGTTCCTTCACCACTGGCTATGGCGCGGCTCTGAAATTGGCCGACATTGACCATAACTCAACTGTTGCTGTGCTGGGTCTTGGCGGCGTTGGACTTGGCGTAAGTCATATTATATTCATTGGTTTTCATTTCATATGTCATATTATAATTTTTTTTTAAAGAAATTATACTTTTCGTTCTTAAGTTATATAATAATAGTAGAATATGTTCTTAATTGTTTGTCATGCTCATTTTCTGTCTATAAATTATCATTTGCGTTGCACTTTTAATTTCTTCCCTTTGCTAACAAAATATTAGAGACAAAATTTACAACTTTAGTATAGTTTAGGAACGAAAAGTGAGCATAAATGATTAATAAAATGATGAAAAGTGCAATGCAATAATAATTTAGGGGTAAAAAGTAAGCACGACTAATATAATACTTAGGGTACAAGTTCTACAATTATCTTATAATTTATGGACGAAAAATGTAATTTTCTTAATTTGTTATTAGTTTTTAATTATTTTTAAATTTAAATTTTTGTTTTATAATACTTTTAATGTAATATCAAAGTATATAAATTGTATATATTACGGAGTAATACTTAGCTCGATCTATTAGACACGCCTAGCTGAAAAATTAATAGTTAATTTGCTAATAAATTACAATTAAAGTGTTTGATAAAATTAATTATTAAATTAGCTGATAACTATAAAAAGACATAAAAGGATAAACTAATATATTAGGATTTTGATTAATGAAGTGTAGATGGTGCCCTTTTTTTAAAAATTAATAAAGATTTAAAAAAAAAAAAATTTCAATGAGTTTATATTGAAACGCTACTTAGGATAATTTTTCAAAATAAGTTACTATTTTGAACTCATTGTATTTTACCAAACAAAGCTTATAGTTATTTGTAACTTAAAATAAGTTATGTCATGTTTGATAACATAGTTAGCTTATTAATTAATTTTAACTTATTTAATCACTATTAGCTGTTTGACTTGATTAAACATTCAAAGTGTGTGATTAATTAGCTTCTTGTAACAGTTTATTGTTCCAAAATACTAAAATTCAAAAAACTATTTTTTGATAAGCTTTTAAAAAAAGTCATTTTGCATGTAGTCAACTATCAGCTAATAGTTAATTTATCAAACATCTTTTTACAATGAACTCACATTATTAACTACTAAAACCCATTAACTCAATCAGCTAACAACTATTTACGAAATAAAGCATCAAGCTTTTGAACTTTTTTCCGGAATTAAAAGAAAAAAAAAAATTGCAGGTGGTAGAGGGAGCAAGAGAACTAGGAGCGGCGAAAATAATTGGAATTGACATTCACGATAAGAAGGAAGAAAAGGGAAGGGTTTTTGGCGTGACAGAGTTCATAAATGCAAAGAAGAATTGTGAGGATAAAAGAATTTCAGAAATGGTGAAAGAAGTTACGGGAGGACTGGGCGTTGATTACTTTTTCGAGTGCACCGACGTCCCCGACTTGATGATCAACCAAGCTATTGAAGCAACTAGAAAGGTAATTTTTAATTAAGGATGTCATTTCCTTATCTTTTCATTTCAAAAGAATAAACAAATTTAATTTAGTTAATAATGTAGAGATAAAGGTCAAATAAGCATACACATCAATATTATTATTAAATTAATCTTTCACATAACAAATCATATAAATAATTAAATAACAAGTATCAAAACATGCAAATATATAGAATCCATAATAATTAATTAAGGACCAAAAGCTTAATTAGATATAACATGTACAAGATTCAAACTAAAGTAAATATAAGGAAAGAAGAATGACTAGAGATCGAGTCTCACCGGCGGCAGTGTGGGAGTAACCTCTCAAAGTGAGGGGGTTCCTTGTGCGTAGTGAGCACCGGTCTAGCCTCTGTGGTTCATGTTCAGTTGAGTCACCATGATTTACATCCTCCCAAATGCTCTGTCGGGTAGGGGTGTGGGGGGCCCTTAGGGTTGGGGTTCAGCCTTGGAAGAATGTGCAAGATTCAAACTAAAGTAAATATAAGGAAAGAAGATAAAGATCGAAATGATTATTTCTTGATCCTATAAACCTGGGTTGTGTCCACAAAGAATCTGTCCACTTTGAACATAATTCTCACATTGTCACCATTGAAGTTTGAACATTGGTCCCTTCTCTCAAATACTACCCACTAAACCATTGAGCTAAACCAGTGCGGGTATTTAAACCTATTCTTAATTTACCAATCACTTGCCGACACATACATATGCACCAGAGTCTATCGTGTACTATGAACTCTGATCCATAATATAAAGATTGCTTAAGTGTTGGGGTAGACCACCCTTCTAATATTAATATAATTGAAAATTTGTAGGGATTTGGGACAGTGATTCTGCTGGGAGCAGGACTACAAATTGATTGGCAAATGAATTACGTTCCCCTAATGATGGGTCGGACTTTGAAGGGCTCTATCTACGGAGGCGTCAGGATTCGATCTGACCTTCCTTCCATCATAAATAAATGCATAAATAAGGTATGCTTTTTCCATAAAATCAGCCTACCTGTTATTATTAATAATTATTAATTTTTGCCATATGAAGAAGATCTATTCGATCATGTTCAGAAATCTGCAGAAATATAGTCGCAATTAGTATTTGTTTGATCCTACTATTTTCATAAAAAGTTTTTCTAATTTCTAAAAAATTTCTTGCAGGAAATTAAATTAGATGAATTGAGTAGTCAAGAATTTTCACTGCATGAAGCGAACGAAGCATTAGAGTACTTAAAAAATCCAGATTGCGTCAAGGTTTTAATCAAGTTCTAGGCTAGATTTTAAATTCTCGGCTCATGTGCTTTCAACCTCTCCACTCCGCTCATTATGTTATGGGTTTCTGTTATAATAATATTATTATTATAATTTAATTAAACCAAGTATGTGGGAGTTGTGGCAATGCATGCAGATTGAGGATGCAGTAAGTGGGTCATGACTTTACAATACATGGAGCATGCATCTCCTAAATTTATGCTTTACTAGTTTTGTATTCACTATAAATAGGCTTGTTATTAACCATTTTAAATCATCAATTTGAATCAATAAAATTATCTATTCCTCTCTCTCTCTTCTCAATATATATAAATATAATATATAGATATATTATATTTAATATATATTATAGATATATTATATTATATTTAATATATATTATATTAAATATATTATATTTAATATATCTAACATTTGGTATCATGTGCTCCATCTCAACTAAAAACCTAAGCTAATAGTTGGATTGCACGTTAATGGCTATATGCTCACGTGTACGGTGGATTCCAACCAACACGTGGACCGGTAAACCGTTGTCGCCCCTTCACGTGTACGGTGGATTCCAACCAACACGTGGACCGGTAAACCGTTGTCGCTTACGAGTGGCGTTGAGATTCGAACCCATGACCTTTAGTCTGGCTCTGATACCAAATTGAAGCATGTACTCCATCTCAACTAAAAGCCTAAGCTAATAGTTGGATTGTACGTTAATGGCTATATGCTCACAGTTTCAGACATGATTATCACGGACTTAAATAATATATTTGAGTTGTGGAGAATGAAAATATGTAATGCACTTATGGATTTAAAATGTACCAAACACAATATAATCTAATAAATAAAGCATTAAAATAAATACTGGAATTTGATAACGACAGTTGGAGAACATCTCATAATCTGCGGGGTTACACTCAAAAAAATTTTCACTCAAGATCAACCCACTATTTTTACAATTACAAGGTTCAATGAATTACAAAATTATATCTACCACTTATTTAAACATTAACCTTATAAAATAACTTTGTGAAAAAAATCTACAAATATAATTTGAGTTAATTCTACCAATTACACAAACTGTAACCAACCTAAATTTCAAGACAATTACACAAACTATAACCAACCTAAATTTCAAGACAGCTTATACTAATATCAAGTGGATTTCAACACAGCTCTAGTCTGTTTCTATTTTTGAAGTTTCTTCACGGCACCTTCAATTAATTTGTATCTCCTTCAAACTTCAATTTGCCTTAATTATATTACATAATTTCTTATTTATAGTGTTTTGGACACCATAAAATTAGAGAAATTAATCCCCTGATCTAACAGTCATTTCACGTATGAATAGTAGAAATAAAGTCTCAACCACTTGTTTTTTTGTTGAGATAATCAAGGAATTTGTTAATAGCTCATCTTGAACTTTATCATCATTCCAAAAAAATTGGTCTCCATGAATTACAACCACCACTTTCTTCATCTTACATAACTAGACTGCTTCAATATTACATACTCCAGACAAATGGACTTAACAAGACTACAATATGCAAATATAAACACTAACATATGTCAATGAAAACAAAATTAATATTTTCATATTAATTATGTATGTACTGACAGAGAAAAATATTATTTTAGGTTGGTAGAAATTTTATTACGAGTTAATCAAGAATGTTGGAAAGCAGGAAAATAACTTCCGGAAAATATTTTATGAAAAATCAATCATTTTTTAGAAAATAGTTTCAAAGATTTCAGTATTTTGGTGCATTATGAAAACTGTATTGGTGTGTCTGGTTCATTTTATGAAAAATGAGTAGACTTGTATAATTAAACATTTTAATTGTTTTATTTAGAATATTAAAATATTTATAATATTTATAATAATATTATAAATAATGTTATTTATTAAAAATTAAAAAAACACCTCTAGTTCCCGCGCAGAAATCAAACCTAGGGTTTCTGCCGAAAACCAAACTTGTCAGTGCTAAGATTGGTCTGTAGAAAATGACTTTCGCCAAATTTTGGCAGAAGTCATTTTCCTCCAATACAGTTATATTTTCTCAAGTCTATGGAAAATAATTTCCGTTGACTTCATTTTCCAGGCACATCCAAACACAACATAAACAAAAGGACAATTCGACAAAACATGACACTATTATGCACCACAATAAAACACCAATGAATGACAAACCAATTACAACAATCGAATCGAGACAAGAAAATAAAAAATAATAACAATAAAAAAGTCCAAAAAAATAACAAAATACCACCCCACGAAAACCAATTTCACGCAAACACGAAAATACAAAATTAACGAACGACATAGATAAACAAAAAAAAAAAAAAAGAAAAAAAAAAGCAAACAATGACAACGAAGGGGCAAAAAAAAAAAAAAAAAAAAAAAAAAAACCTAACATGAAGCTATTAGATACCACTAATCTCACAAACTGCAATCTAGCCAAAAGCCCAAAACTAGTCACCAGAAGACGAGGAAGAAGAGCTAAAGAATGATATGTCTACAATGCTAAAAAATAGGGACAATTTTGAATTAAACGCAACACTATCATGAAAACATGACAACAAATAACAAAAATGCATCAACTTAAAAAAAAAAAAAATTGCCAAATAATAAATATACCCAAAAAAAATTATAACCATTAGATCTAATAAAAGCAACCGTCATAATTAGACTACCCGTTTACACGTTCACACTTAAAAGACATTGTAGTAACTTCTTTTTTTTTTTTTTTTTTTGAAAAGACATTATAGTAACTTGATTCATATAATCTAAAATATACGGAATAACTTTTAACCAAATAATGTAAAAATATATTCACGTAATCCAAATCAAATATAAGTAATCTTACATTATCAACATCTTACATCAAAATATAACAATATATTCCCATCATCCAAATCAAATATAGATAATCGAGAAAATTTCAATTTTGGTCATATGACTATAGGGGCTTTGTTAATTTCAACACCTGACTTTCAAAAGTGTCATTTTAGTACTTTAACTATGCAATTTTTGTCAATTTTGGTTACTCCAACCAAATTGTTGGCCAAATTTCGCAGAAAAATTTTAATAGTTAAAATAATAAGGGTATTTTGGTCATTTCACACCCCGTTTCTTCTTCTCCGACGAATCCATTTTTCCACCATTTTCCAGCGAGAACCAGGGTTAATTTATCTTTACTGATGCGGCTTCGGCGTTTTCGACACTCTCATCGTTCACTCTCGATGTCAGCTCCCACGTAGGGTCATCCATGCCGCTGAAGCTGATGCGGATTGGGACCCTGATTCACAACCTCGAGATGCGGCCCAGTCAAGGCCCGAAACTAGTCCGAGGATGGGGCACCGTAGCGAAGATCATGACCGAGCCAAGTTCTTCATCCAGGTATTGCGAGATCAAGCTCCCCTCCGGCGTGAAGAAGTTAATCGATGTTCGGTGTTGGGCCACTATCGGACATGCGCCGAACCCTGAGCATGCTTCGAAGAAAATGTACAAGGATGAAGCGACGGCGACAGCTTCAACCCTGGTTCTCGCCGAAAAATGGTAGAAAATATGGATTCGCCGAAGAAGAAGAAAAGAGGTGTGGAATGACCAAAATACCCTCATTATTTTAACTATTAAAAACTTTTGACGAAATTTGACCGGAGTGACTAAAATTACATAATTAAGGTACTAAATTAACACTTTTTAAAAATCTAGTGCTGAAATTAACAAAACCCTTATTATCGTATGACCAAAATTGAAATTTTCTCTAGATAATCTTACATTTTTCAACTTCTCACTATTAGGACTCTATGTACCTGAGTCTGTTTAGAACTTCTTATCATTGTCACACTGTGACTCTCTACTTCTTATCCTTATCACACTGTGACACTCTATTGTATATATTCACATCATCTGATCTCATTGTAATCAAGTTCAGAAAATATAATACAATTAGTTCTCATCTAGTATCAGTTAGCTAGGGTTTTGTGATTCATAAAATCAAGAAGGTGCAGCGCTGCGGTGGCAACCTTAATTACCATGGAGGTCAGCAACGTGGCTTCGATGATCCGTGTCAAATCTGTAAAGGTTTTGGCCACACAGGAGTCAATTGTTTTTGGCGCTATGATGATCCGTGTCAAATTTGTAAACGTTTTGGTCACACGGTAGTCAATTGTTTTTGGCGCTATGATGATCCATGTCAAATTTGTAAACGTTTTGGTCACACGGGAGCCAATTGTTTTTGGCGCTATAATGATCCGTATCAAATTCGTAAAAGTTTCGGTCACACGGGAGTCAACTGTTTTCGGCGATATTCAGGGGCTCCGGATTCTCAGGTTAATTTGGTGTTTCAGAATGGTTCTGATACTGCTAATTGCCACATACGCAGTAATTAAATAATCACGAGACCAATTAAAGCAAGTAAATATCTTTATTGATCACGGTGAAGGCCCTAAGTACAATCTACTTGGTTGCTCTGAGTACCGACTGACTGCGGTCGGGATTCTCTAACAACCTATTGATCGTCCAAAAGTCCCTCACCCTGTAGCTATCGCGGGTATTTATAGCCGCGGCGCCGGAGACACGAATCCGGCCGTTCGGCATGCTTCCCACGTAGCCACCACGTGTCGCCGTCCCGGGTGCCCTGCCTGTCAACGCGTGGAGCCGCCACGTGTCTCTTGTCAGCTCTCTCGCCAAAGGGCTACCACTCGGTGGTCGACACTCTCGCTCGGGCAACTCCCGGTCGGAACCCGACCGGGTTCTTCACAAGAAGCCCGACCTGTTACCTGCAAAGACAAGAAGACAAAAACAAAGGCACACCAACCGGAGTAAAATTATGTCGGTCGGGATATTCCCTACCAAAAGCCCCCCAGCCCGGGCCTTTTTGACCGTCCGGGTAAAAACGGGACGGGATGAAGAAGCCCAACCGTCGGCTACCCAACCGACGGCCAGCTGTCATTCCTTCTCTCGCCACGTGGCGGCGACTGCGGACCTCTGCGACTGTAACGGCCGCCTAGGAATCAGGGACGGTCGCGTCACGCGAGCTGATTGGTTTCCCGCCCAAACGCTTTCCTATAAATAGGCTCCTGAGGATTTCATTTGAACTTATTTCACCCTACTGAAGCGATCGGTATCCTCAGAGAGTCCCGAGCGACAGTTCAGCAGACCACTTCGAGCAAACCAAACTTCAAGTCTCTTCCTCAAGTGCCTTCAATCGGTAAGTTTTCTACTCCCTTGCTTCGTCTTTTAATTTTAGCTTCGCATAGGAATAGGATAGGACTAACTCCGACCTAACATCCCGAGCCCTGTACTAACCCCGACCGACCTTTAGGTAGAAAAGATGTCAGACTCAGATAGCCAGAATGTCTCGGTCGCAGACTACGACGACGCGGTCGAGCAAATCGGCGAAGAGGAGATAGACATTATGTCATATTCTCCTGAGGTCGTTCAACGACCGGGGAAAGCTCCCGAGCGAGCCCCCGTGCAGCGAGAATCCTCGAGCTCAAGCGACTCCTCAGGATCGGGCTCGAGCGGTTCGGGAAGCTCGGGCAGCGGTAGCGAGGAGACCTCGACGAGTGTGCGAGTTCTCCGGACCGAGGGCGCTAGGGAAACACCAACCCGGGTGATAGGGGATCACCCGGAGATTGCTCCTCAAGAAGACGATCAACCGGGTAGGAACGAGTCGGTCGAGGAAGAAACAACCGAACCAGCGACTAGAGAGGACGACGGGTTCGAGTATCTGAACAGCGAAAGCGTCGCCCAGCAAATGAGCGAGCTGACCCACGGGGAGGCCGCGCGGATCGCGGAAAGGCTAAGCGGTCGAGTGGAATTCGACACGAGTCGGCGGCTCGGGAACGTTATCGAGCGTCACCGGGGCAAGTGGATCGGGATGCACTACGACTCCTTACTGGCCCCGGTTGTCTTCC
Organism: Ipomoea nil; assembly: GCF_001879475.1. Classification (NCBI taxonomy): domain Eukaryota; kingdom Viridiplantae; phylum Streptophyta; class Magnoliopsida; order Solanales; family Convolvulaceae; genus Ipomoea; species Ipomoea nil. The sequence goes on from NW_017617070.1 coordinate 2,493,824, forward strand.
CGTTTCCCGCCATCTTGACCGCTTTTCTGGGCTACTATCAAGTCATGCCAACCCAAATATGCCGAACTCACATCGCATAATAGCATGTTTTCCCCAGATTTGCGCTCGGCATCAGGTGACCTGCATGATGGAGCTCTTCAACTACATTTATCAAGTGAAGATCCTCTCGGGCAACTACGGAGGTGGGTTCCTGATGGTGCAATCCCGAGAAGGAAGGTGCTCGATCGCAGGCCTGCCCAGGAATAACAAAGGGTGGAAAAGGAGGATCTTCTCGGTCAAATATGACCCATGGATTCTCCCGGTCGACAGAGTTTGGAGTACCCGCTTCAGGAAGCAAGTTACGCCAGTCGAGACCCCGGCTCTTCGGGACGCTGTCGTCCGGATCTCGAGTGAGATCCATGAATACAAGATTTTTCGGTCGGCGGAGAGTGTTGAGGCTGCTCAGTTACCGACCCCGGTGTATGACTTGACGGAGAAATATAAGCCCGTACCGATGGGCGTGGTAGAGGCCGGGGCTCCTGCTCGGGGTAAACGAAAGAAGAAAGGTTTAACCCTTAACTGACTAACTTTCCCGATCCCAACTCCCCGAACGACGAGCTTACTCCCGAACTAACAAACTTTCTTTTTGCAGACATGGCGCCCAAACGGTTCAGCAGCACAGCCCCAAAGTCTCCTCCCCGGACGAAGATCACCCTGGGGAAGAAGAAGCCGACGACCGCTGGGTCATCCGGGGGGAATTGCATCCCGACCGCCCGACCCCTCGATTCCGCTACCACGGTCACCACGGCGGAGGGAGGCATCTTGGTTACCTCCGACACGCTAGTTACCCGAGTGACTAGCCAAAGGGCAAGGGGCAAGGTGGTGGAGAAGGCGGCCGAAGAGACGGCCCCGAGCAAGAGGCAGAGGACGGAGGACAGCCCGGCCCCTGCGGCCGGGTCGATCATGGCCGATGCTTCGATTCTGTCTCGAATCGGCAATCTAACGCCGGTCGAGATGGATCTGACCAAGCTGAGCACGACCCAGCTGGCCGAACGGCTCGGTCGCGAGTTGGCCGAGGTAAAGCTTATTCTTCTTTTCTTCTTTCAATAGCTGTGCCCCCAGTCGGGCTAATGTGCTGATTTTGCAGGCATCGCGGATCGGATTGGCCCTCCACGGCCAGGCGCTGTTGGCCACCGAAGCTACCAGGCTTAAAAAGGTAGCTGATCGGCGGTTTAAGGAACTGGAGGAGATGTCCACCGACCTAAAGAAGTCGGAGGAGGCGCTGAAGAATGCACGGGCCGACCGCATTGCCTTGTCGAAGGCGTTGCAGAAGGAAAAAGACGCCCATCAAGAGGCGATCAAGAGAAGCACCGACCCGACCGCCGCGATCGACTACTTCTTCCGGGAGGTAGAGCCCGGTATGGCCTTCATCCGGCAGATGCGGAAAAATGTGGTCGCGGACGAGCTGTTTTGGTCCTTCGGCCAATGGGCGTACAAGTGTGGCCAACGCGATATGAGGGAGAAGACCGAGGCAAACATGAAAGAAGCGCTCGAAGGTGAAGACCTCGAGATGGTCTTGACCACCCTCCCGACCGTCGTTCCCGACCCCGGGCTGGACCCATACGACCCTGAGATTGAGGTTGTCGGCCCGAGCGGAGCTGCCGCTGAGAAGCCGTCCGGGATCGAAACTGCCGACCCGGCCTATGCCGAGGCCGTGAAGAAGTGAAACCTGCTGCTTTTTTGTTTTCCCTTTTGTAAACGCTTTGACCGGATCGGGAGCCCGGTCCCGAATTTGTACCGGGCGCTCTCTTTTTAATCAATGAAATTTGTTTGTGTCATTCGTCTTTTTTCCTTCGTTCGCACTTATCCTCATTCAAACATGCACCGAACCTTTAACGCTCGACCTCATAGCCTTTTGGCTCGGTCATGCGTAACTTGACTCTTTCAACATCCGACCTTGTGGCCTTAAGGCATGGTCGTGCATCAAATGTGGCCTTAAGGCCCGATCGTGCATCAAATGTTTCGACGTCAAATTGGCCTGCCCGATCAGATTTACCCGATCTCTTGGCCTTGTCGAAATTTTGAAAATAAGCCTCCACGGTCGGGATTTTCCCGAGCGACGGACCTATAGATACTTCCTTCATCCCAGCCCCACACTATTGTGCCCTCGAGGCACGAGTGGGTGCGATAGTGGAAAGAAGTTGGACGGATCGGGGAAATATGCTAGGAGCTCTGGCTTTCCCGATCGGTGGCGTGACCCAGATGTCCGCCGAAGAGGAGCGCATTTGATCTGCGTGCAACGAAGGTAAAGAAAATAACCGACCGGGCCGCCGTATGCAAACGGTCGAGCAATCACCGATCGTATATACATTAAACCTTCCCGCTCGCAGGCGGTTGAATAAATATTTACAATAATAAATTAAATTACAAACGACGACCGGGACTAACTTGCAGGTCGAGCCCCTAATTCGTTCAAAAATTACAAAAAATAGGCTAATGCCTAAACATAACAAGGTGCTCGGAATTCCAAGTCCCCTCGACTACCCGACCGGTTGTCGTCTCCAGTCGGTATGTCCCCGGCCGTATGATAGCGCTGATGATGTACGGCCCTTCCCAGTTTTGAGCTACCTTCCCGCCTTCCAAAGGTTGACTCGCCTCCCTTCGTCATAGGACGTAATCTCCCACCTGAAAATAACGAGGGTTGACCCGGACGTCCTTTGAACTCTTGAATCGCTTCTGATACTCGGCCATACGCCGAGCTGCTAGCTCTCTTTTTTCCTCGACCCCATCGAGATCCACAACCATCGCATGTTCGTTCTCCTCCGCTTTGTAAGTTCTTTCTCGATCGGTCGGGATCCAAGCCTCAATCGGGAGTCGGGCTTCTGCTCCGTAGACAAGGGCGAATGGTGTTTCCAAAGTAGCGTCCCTCGGGGTCGTCCGATAAGTCCACAGAACATATGGCAACTCATCGGCCCAACTACGACCGGCCGAGTGCAACTTCTTTTTCAGACCTTCCAGAATTGTCCGATTGGCATTCTCCACTTGTCCATTCCCCTGCGGGTAAGCCACCGACGACCGGACATGAGTCGTCCCGATCGTGGCCAAGAAGTTTTGGAAATACTGGCTTACGAATTGGCGGCCATTGTCGCTGATGAGATGCACAGGCACGCCAAAGCGGGAAATCACATTGCGCCAAAAAAACCGAGCACACTGCTAAGATGTGATCGTGGCTAACGGCTCGGCTTCAATCCACTTAGAAAAATAGTCGATGGCGACAATCATGAACTTTCTCCGACCGGAGAGTTGAGGGAAGGAACCCAAAATGTCTACCCCCCACCTAGCAAAGGGAATTGCAGTCGTGACCGGCTGATAGAAGGTTGCCGGTCGTCTAGGCATCCGGGCAAACAGTTGGCACGTCTCACATTCCCGAGCTAACTTTTCACAGTCTAGCTGGAGGGACGACCAATAGTACCCGATGAGCATGATACGACGGGCTAGCGATCGGCCTCCTTGGTGTGAAGAACAAATACCCGAATGTAATTCCTTCATAACCAAATCAGCCTCAAACGCGGTCAAGCAACGCATAATAGGGCCTCCGTACGATCGCCTGTAAAGACGACCGTCCAAGACTTGGAACCTCGGGGCTCTAAGCTTGGCTTTCCGAGCACGTTGGGGGTCGTCCGGAAGCCGACCGTGCTCAAGGAATTCCTTCAGATCGGTGATCCAATTGTCTTCTACCGGTTGGATTGGATTGACCGGTAGGCGATGGATGCTGTGTCTCGGGATCACCAGAATCCGAGCTATCTTCGACATGTGTTCCGGGGCGTCTTGGGCCAATTTGGACAAGATGTCCGCATCGGCATTATCCAATCGGGGTATGTGCTGGATAGTATACCCCCGGAACTGAGCAAGCTTCTCCATGGCTAGGTCTCGGTATAATTACAGACGTTCTCCATTGACTTCATAGTCTCCGAGAACCTGCCCGACCACGAGCGCGGAGTCTGTTTGAGCTCGAATGTATTTAGCCCCCAAGTCCCGAGCACACTGCAAGCCATTAATGAAGGCTTCGTACTCGGCTTCATTGTTGGTTGGATGGAACTGATACATGAGGGCGAAGTAAACTTTGAATCCCTCCGGGCTTGTGACCACCACTCCTCCTCCTGCTCCCTTCTTGCTACTTGACCCATCAGTAGCCAACGACCACCACTCAGCCTCGGGATCCGCAACCTCGGGGGGTCGGGTATCCCGGACGGTGCACTCGACCAAGAAATCAGCAAGGGCTTGACCTTTGATGGCTGGTCTCGGTCGGTATTCGATCGCGTACTGGGTCAGCATTAACGCCCACTTGACTAGGCGACCGGATGATGAAGCAGTTCGGAGGACTGGCCCGATCGGCTGATCGGTCAACACGCGAATTGCTCGACCCTGGAAGTAGGGAGCTAGCTTCTTCGCTGCAATGTATAAGGCGTAGACGACCTTCTCTAACCGGGAGTACCGGAGCTCGGGACCATGTAGCGCGTGGCTTACATAATACACCGGTCGCTGGACCCCTTCCGGATCGGTTCGGCACAACACTGCGCTTACTGCACGATCGGAGACGGCGAGGTACACGTCTAGCTCTTCCCCGAGCTCGGGCTTTGAGAGCACGATTGGTGACATGAGATATTCCTTCAGCTCATCAAAAGCCACTCGGCATTCTTCGTCCCAGATGAACCCATTAACTTTACGCAATACCTTGAAGAAAGGTAGGGCGCGCTCGGCTAACTTAGAGAGGAACCGGCTGAGAGCTGCCAACCGACCGGTCAATTGCTGGACTTCCCGAACGGTAGAAGGTGGTTGCATGTCCATAATCGCTTTCACTTTGGCCGGGTTGGGCTCGATTCCCCTCTTGGTCATCATGTAGCCGAGGAACTTGCCGGTCTGAACCGCAAATGTGCACTTGGTCGGGTTCAGCCACAGCTGGTACTTCCTCATGATCTGGAAGCACTCCCGGAGATCCCGAGTGTGGTCGGATCGGTCCCGACTCTTGACCAGCATATCATCAATGTAAGCTTCCATCGTTCGGCCCAGTAGATCAGCGAAGAGCATATTGACTATCCTCTGGTAAGTCGCTCCCGCGTTACGGAGGCCGAACGGCATCACTCGGTAGCAATACAGCCCGTCCGGGGTCACAAAGGCTGTCTTGCTCTCATCTTCATGGTGCATCATGATTTGATGATATCCCTTGAATGCATCTATGAAACTCATCAGCTCGGCCCCGACCGTCTCGTCGACCATCTGGTGGATACTTGGTAGAGGATACGGGTCGAGCGGACAGGCCTTATTGAGGTCGGTGAAGTCAATGCACATCCTTCAAGCTGGGGGCTTCGGAACAAGGACAATGTTAGCCACCCACTCAGAATAAATCACGGGTCGGATGTGCTCGATCACCGCCATCTTCTTAACTTCTTCCCTGACAAACTCGCGGCGATCGGAAGAAAGGTGCCGGGTCTTCTGTACGACCGGCTTTGCTGCGGGATCGACGGCTAACTTGTGACAAATTACCGATCGATCGATCCCGGGCATGTCTTCAGGCCCCCCACGCAAAGATATCAGCATACTCCCGGGGTATGGCCATGATTTCCGCTCGAAGCTCAGGGGTGAGGGCCCGGCCAATCTTAATCCTCCTGTCCGGTCGATCCTCGGACAGGGGAACTTCTTCTATTTCCTCGGAAGGCTCGGGTTGTTCCTTCTGGTCTTTAGCCTCTTCTTTGGCTATAGTATTCACCCGGGAAGACGGACCGGAATCGCGTCCATTGACCGCTCAGGTGTAACACTTCCGGGCGGATTGGACGTCGCTGCGAACCACACCGACCCCATTGGGGGTGGGGAATTTCATGCACAGGTGGGGCATGGAAACTATCCCACCGATCTTCATAATGGCGGGTCGGCCCAAGATAATGTTGTGGACGCAATGGAGGTTGACCACAACGAACTCTAGCTCCGTCTTGATCGACTTCGGGGATGTGCCGATCTCGACCGGGAGCGTTATTTTTCCCTCGGGGTAAACAAGAGCCCCGGTAAAACCAGACAGAGGTACACCGACCGGAGTCAGCTCCTTCCTGTCAAGTCCAAGTTTCTCAAACACGTCCAAATAAAGGACGTTCACACTGCTGTCAGTGTCCACCATAACCCTCTGGACGTCCGTCCCTTTCACATCAATCGTGACCACGAGCGCCTCCATGCCATGGTCACCATTGCTGGGTTGATCTTCGAGGGTGAAGGTTATGGGCTCCATCTTTTGCCTCTTCCCGGTCTCCCGGGAATCCACTATGGCGACCGGGCAATTACCCCTCGGTCGGGAAGCGTCATCCAATCCACCAAAAATGACGTGGATGGTCGGTTTTCCAGCTAGTCGGCTGCTAGACGGAGGGTCAGGGTCCCGTCGGTCATCATGACGATCGTCTCTTCGATTGTCTCTTCGGTCCTGAACTGACCGATCGGAGCGTCCCTCACGATCGGAACGATCGGAGCGGTGATGGAAACGCCGGTGATCTCTCCGATCGGTACTCCTCTTGGTGTCCTCTCTCTTCCCCACACACTTGTCCAACTTTCCAAGACTGAGCAAATCCTCCAACAGTTGGCGCAAGTGGGTACACTCCTCAGTGTCATGCCCGACACATCGATGGTAAGCGCAATGCTTACTCTTGTCAGTGCCATCTCGATCGGGATGAGGGAGTTTGATGAGATTGCAGGACTGAGCGTACTGCATGGCCTCCGATGCGGATCGGTTCAAGGCCGTAAACTCACCAGGCCTAGTGCGGGATCGGGGATGGTCATCACCCGATCGGTGTTCCGCCCGGCCGGCCGGTTTACGGGACGAAGACCCGACCTCCTGCGAGCGCTTTACGGCATTCGCCTCGCCGGCGTTGGCATAATCTGTGACCCTTCGAAGGGCCTCCTCATAAGTGGCCGGGGGGTGTAGAATAAAATCCTGGTACAAATAACCTGCCCGGAGGGAGATGTGAAGCATGTGGGTGGCGGTCGCATCATCCATGGGCTCGACTTCCCCGACCGCCGCCTTCCACTTGACAAGGAAGTCGGTCAAGCTCTCCCCTTCAAGCTGCTTGGCCTTCTCCAAGTACATGTAGGGCTTTCTCACCACCTTGGAGGTGATGAATTTCCTCACGAACTTGATCGCCAAGGCATCAAAATTTGCAATTGATCCCGGCTGCAGCATCATGTTGCCGTAGAAATCATTAACATGGACCTCAGGGTCCGTACGGCCATCGTAACTCTTTTCCCCGGAGACCTTCAAATCAAGCGAGTAAGGCTGAGCCATTACCTCGGCTGTGAAAGGCATCCTAAGCAAGGTCGATTGGTCGACCGGGGGTGTTGCAGGGTGCGCGTTTCTGAATTGCGCAAACTCCGCCTGGAGGTTGTAGAGCAATCCTCGGGTCTCGTTGAGCTCGGCAGCTTGGGCAGCTCGGGCTGCGTCCCGAGCGCGTCGTCGTCGATGAGATCTCGACCCGCTATGCCCGGATGAAGCCTCCTGGCTGGCTTCCTGCATCTGTACGTCTGCCGGCTGGCGTTTCGGGTCTTGGGGCCCCAAACGTTGCCCATCTCCGGTCGAACACGATCAAAAGCTACCGCTCGGGCAACTTCTTCGGGGTCCTCCACTTGAGTGGGAACCTCGGCTGCTTGCTGGGCCTGCCGTGGTGCCTCCATCGCATCAGCACCCCCCGACCCCAACCGCGAACGAGCCGAGCGTCGAGCCCGGGAAGCGGGCTGATGCTGCGGCTCTGCCTGTGCAGCCGGGTAAACTGGAGGGGCGGCGGCTGGAGCCGTGTACGCAGGCGTGTATGGTGGGTAGCCAACCGGGGGTGTGTAATACATCGGTTGGCCAGGCCAATACCCGTACGGTTGAGGTGGGACCGGGTATGGATACTGGCCGGGATACATCATCGGTTGCTGTGGATATTGCTGACCGGGTGTTGGGTACCCCGGTTGAATGTAGTTCACCGGCTGTTGGGCGGCCGGGTATGTGTTGGATGTATGTGGTGGTGAGAGATTGAGGTTGAGGTCCATCGTCTGACCTTATTGTTGTGTTGCCTGGTGGTCGGATGAGCTCGCTGCATCCGCCTGGTCGTCGGCAAAGAGGTTTTGTGCCCACGGATACATGGTGAATGAGTGATCGGGTGCTCGTCAAGACAATAGCTTTCTTGTACGGGTCCCCACAGATGGCGCCAAAATGATACTGTTAATTGCCACGTACGCAGTAATTAAATAATCACGAGACCAATTAAAGCAAGTAAATATCTTTATTGATCACGGTGAAGGCCCTAAGTACAATCTACTTGGTTGCTCTGCGTACCGACTGACTGCGGTCGGGATTCTCTAACAACAACCTATTGATCGTCCAAAAGTCCCTCACCCTGTAGCTATCGCGGGTATTTATCGCGGCGGCGCCGGAGACACGAATCCGGCCGTTCGGCATGCTTCCCACGTAGCCACCACGTGTCGCCGTCCCGGGTGCCCTGCATGTCAACGCGTGGAGCCACCACGTGTCTCTTGTCAGCTCTCTCGCCAAAGGGCTACCACTCGGTGGTCGACACTCCCGCTCGGGCAACTCCCGGTCGGAACCCGACCGAGTTCTTCACAAGAAGCCCGACCTGTTACCTGCAAAGACAAGAAGACAAAAACAAAGGCACACCAACCGGGGTAAAATTATGTCGGTCGGGATATTCCCTACCAGGTTCAGTTGCTAAAACCTCGTCAAATTCTCATACTTGGGTTCCGGACACTGGAGCCACAAATCATGCAACTCCAAACATCGCTGCCCTTTCTACATCGGAGAAGTACACTGGTAATGACACTTTACGTGTCGGTGAAGGTATGGGTTTATCTATTAGTCATGTTGGCCGTGCCTCTTTTAATACCCCTTCTAGATCATTTACATTGTCTGATATACTTCACGTTCCACGTTTGTCTAATTCTTTATTATCTGTTCAGAAGTTTGCATCCGATATAAAGTCTTTTTTGAGTTTCACCCCTCCTTTTTTGTTGTGAAGGATATCAATACCAAGGAAATACTTCTTCGGGGCAATAGTTCGGGGGGACTATACACACTTTTATTACCTAGTTCGTCTCTGTCAGCGTTTTTTTCCGCTCGTGCCTCGACTTCCACTTGGTACAACCGTCTGGGTCATCCTCATAACCATGTTCTTAGCCATATACTTCGTTCTTGTTTGGTTAGTGGGTCTCGTGATAATATTCGTTGTCATAATTCTTTATGCAATGCGTGTCAATTAGACAAATCTGCCCGTTTTCCCATCCCTCGTGTTGCTTCCTCTAGTTCTCAAGTCCTAGATCATATTTACACAAACATTTGGGGTCCTGCGCCCACTTTATCTACTTCTGGCTTCCGTTATTTTGTGATCTTTGTGGATGACTATTCCCGTTATACATGGTTCTTCCCTATGAAATTAAAGTCTGATCTTTATGTCATCTTTGATAAATTCCGTACTCTTGTTGAACGGTCCTTTAATTGCAAAATAAAGGCCATTCAGTCTGATTTAGGTGCTGAGTACAAAAAGTTGCATTCTTCGCTTGTTCAATTAGGAATTCAACATAGACAATCATGTGCCTATACACATGAACAGAATGGTCGTGTTGAACGAAAACATCATCACATTGTTGAAACTAGTCTGGCTCTTCTAGCTCATGCCTCTGTTCCTTTGAAATTTTGGGATTTTGCCTTTGAGACTGCTGTCTATTTAATTAACAGAATGTCATCTTCTGTATTAAATAACTCCAGTCCTCATCTCCTGTTACATAAATCCCCTCCTTCCTATCTTTTTCTTCGTGTCTTTTGGTGTTTATGCTACCCTCATCTTCGACCATATAATCGTCATAAGATGTCATACAGGTCTTCTTCATGTGTCTTCCTAGGTTATCCTGAGTCCTTTAGGGGGTACAGATGCATAGACTTACATACGAATAAGATTTATACATGCAGGCATGTCAGATTTGATGAAGAAGTTTTCCCCTTTGCTACTAAAATTTCTTTGCAGGATCTATCTACTCCGTTTTCTGGACCTTGGGTGGAATTTGTTCTATGTCATAGCACACCTATTCCTGCCGTGTCCAATGATGAGCCGCCAGAACCGCCGCTACCAGCTTCATTCGAACCAGCCGTGGATCCCGGACAGGCTGCCTCGTCGGGTGATCCGGTGGAGCCCGTTGCTCGCCAGCGAGGCCGTCCACGTGGGCGGTCCACTAGGCCCAATGTCCGTACTCACTCTATGGCTACTCGCAGCAACGCAGATGCTCCTCTTTTTGCTCTAGCAGCTCAGGTGCATCCCACGGAACCCACATGTCACTATCAAGCTGTCAAATATCCTGAGTGGCGTGAAGCCATGGACCAAGAATTCAATGCTCTCCTGCATAACCACACATGGTCTCTAGTTCCACCCACTGCAGGTATGAATATTATTGGCTGTAAATGGGTATTTCGTACGAAGAGAAAGGCTGATGGTGCTATTGAAAGGCATAAAGACAAACTGGTTGTGAAAGGTTTTAATCAGGTTCCAAGCTATGACTTCTTTGACACATTTAGTCCAGTGGTAAAGCCTACGACTGTAAGACTCCTTCTATCTCTAGCTTTATCATCTGGGTGGTCTATCAAACAACTAGATGTTCATAATGCTTTTCTGAATGGTAATCTGGCTGAAACAGTTTATATAAAGCAACCCTCTGGTTATATTGATGCTAACTTCCCGAATCATGTTTGTTTGTTAAAAAGATCTCTGCATGTGTTAAAACAAGCTCCCAGAGCCTGGTTTAATTGACTACATACGTTCTTACTATCAGTTGGCTTTCAAGCATCCAAGACAGATGTCTCTCTGTTCTATTACTCTAAAGACTTTGCTTTGGTTTATCTATTGGTGTACGTGGATGACATTCTTGTAATGGGAAGTGATCAAGGTATTATATCTCAGCTCTTGTCTAAATTGTCTGCTACATTCAAAATCAGAGATCTTGGTGAACCAAATTTCTTTCTGGGTATTGAAACAGTTAAGAGTGACAATGCGATTATTTTATCTCAACAACGGTATATGAATGATATTTTAAAACGGGCTGGAATTTCTGAATGCAAACCCCTTTCTACACCTATCTCTATCTCGAAAATTGTCCCCTTCAATTCAGATCTATATGATGATCCCACACAGTACAGGAGTCTAGCTGGAGGACTGCAATATCTCACTGTCACACGACCTGACCTATCCTTTGCAGTTAATCAGTTATGCCAACATATGCATGCTCCCACCATGTCACACTGGGAGCAGCTCAAACGGGTACTCGGGTATGTTAAGGGAACAATTGATCATGGTTTGCGCATACGACGATGCTCATCTAGAGACATTCATGCCTTCTCTGATTCTGATTGGGCTGGTTGTCCTGAGGATCGAAAATCCACGAGTGGTTTTGCTGTTTTCTTGGGAAGTAATCTTATATCCTGGGTTTGCAAGAAACAGAGAACTGTTGCTAGGTCATCCACTAAGGCTGAATACAAAGCTCTTGCAGATGTTTGTGCTGAAGTTCTATAGATTATGTCATTACTGCGTGAGATACAAATTCCGGGTATTTCCATTCCAAAATTATGGTGTGATAATTTATGAGCTACATATATGAGCGCCAACCCAATCTTTCATGCGCGCACAAAGCATGTGGAGATTGATTATTATTTTGTTCGTGATCGAGTAGCTTCGGGCGATATTCAAGTCAACTTCATCTCCACAAAGGATCAACTTGCTGATATCTTCACTAAAGCTTTGGCTGGACCTAGTTTTTCTTCCCTAAGGGACAAGCTACAGGTTACTAGTATACACTGTGCTTAAGGGGGAGTATTAGGACTCTATGTATCTGAGTCTGTTTAGAACTTCTTATCATTATCACATTGTGACTCTCTACTTCTTATCCTTATCACAATGTGACTCTCTACTTCTTATTCTTATCACAATATGACTCTCTATTGTATATATTCACATCATCTGATCTCATTGTAATCGAGTTTAGAAAATATAATACAATCACTTCTCATGCCACATCACAATGTAATACTCAGTAATATATTCCCATAATATAACCCAAACACCCTGACTATTTCTATTTTTACTCTTAAAAATAATATATTACTCTGCATACTTCAGAATATCATGGTGGCAGTGTGGCGCGGCACAGCCCATTGAGCCATCCAGTATTTATGCAGTCAACCCACCGTCCATGTTCCTCTTTTCTCAGTCTCTTCCTCTACTTACATGCCTACAAGTACAAACCATGCACAGATTTCCTTTTCTGGAAGTTAGGGTTTTAATTACTCGGTAACAATTGTGTAAATGATGTTAGTTTTATTTACTCGGTAACAATTGTGTAAATGATGTTAGTTTTTGTTTCAAAGTTATATGCTATTATCGATATTAAAAAAATCTGCAGAAGAAACAAAGAAGTGTGTGTTTCGTGTAGATTTTCATAGCCCTAATTTCATTAATCTCAGTAGCTTTCTGGTGAATTTGTAGTGATCATGGGAGCTTCAGGTTCGTAAGGCTTCGGGACCATTTATCATACCCCATTTGCAGCAAGGTTTCCGGCATTGGGCATGTCTTCGTTTTGTTTATTGTTTTTGGATATTTGTTTTCGTTATTTGGGATTTTTTGAGTTCATTATTTCTGTTTGAGTGGGGTACAACTCTTGAATACATAAAACAAATGAAAATCATTAGGAAGTAATCTTTGTTCAAATGTTAATGGCGATTGCTTTTTAGACTTTCTGAAACAGTTGAGCTACTGAATGTATGCCATTTAGTGTGATCCTCTCTTTCTTCTACTTATTTAGATGTTGTTTCCTTTTCTGATTTTGTTCCCTTACTCCCTATACACATCACTATGTATTAACAACGAGGGCTTGACATTGAATCTGATATTGCTTACTTTAGCCTGCTACATTTGTATGGTAACAACACAGTTGAAGAATAAATGTGTTCTCAAATAGAGTTTAAATTTTGATTTTATTTCCAAATCTCATCACACATTTATTATTTCATTCATGAAACAGATTCTTTTCCCAATCGAAGGAAAAGGATGAAAACCAATGAAGCTCCAATTAACCAAATAGCTTATTTATGTTGGCACGAGGAACTTGAAGAGGCACTCCTAAAATGCTCTTCAGGAATTTTGGACTATTCTGATCCCTATTCTTTGTCCAATTTAAGGGAAAGGTTGGAATGTGGAAAGTATGGGAGCGTGACAAAAGAAATTGAGGAGCTTATGGCTCAAAGCAGACATTGCATAGATTCATGCTATGCAAGGGATCTTACACTTCCCTATAAATTCTTAGAGTTGGAAAAGAACCACACCACAGAGTATAAGGGAGACCGGTCTGCAACTACTGTAATTGATTTGGAGGATGAGCATGTTGCAAGAAATGTTCCAGTTGCTCGCTTTGTTCCTCCTGCACAGCTTGTCCCATCAGCTGGCCCTCTTCTCATCCTTGATTCAGATGATGAAGACGACAAAAAGCCTAATTGTACTTTCCAGGGAATCCTCTCCATTAATACTGTCGAAGGCTCTTATTCGAAAGAACATTTGGTAAGTATATTCAATGTATATTAATCTATGCAAGTCTTCTTGTGGCGGATAACAGAACAAAGCTGAAAGCCCTTTAATCTTTTGTATTTGATTTTTGGGAAAAATATAAGCTTATGAAGAATAGTGGCTCATTAGGATATGTGTGTGCAAAGGCTCTTGCACCAGTTTTATTTATTTTGGATTATCCAATTCAATTGCTTTCTCTATATCATGTGAATACATGTGTGTGTACCCTCTTCTTATGTGTTTGCGATAATTACCTGACATAGGTGCAGGATTCACCTGGAACCAAAACACCTAGAGGAAGTGCAAATCTTGCTTTTGAAACTGAAAAAATTAAAGACAAAGGTGTGTATGTTGGTGTGGAGGATGATTCAGAAACAGAAGATGGAAATGATGCTAATTTTGATGGCTTGGATGATTTATGGAATGAGCTGTCATTTTCTAGAGAATTGATTAAGGTACAGTTGTTTTATTCTTTACTCAACTACACCAGAAAGTCTTCTTTTTTGTCTTTTTCCCCTATAATCTGCATTTATTATCTTTTGAGTAGTTCTTGATTTGAGATTTTTAGGCACAGTACTTCTATATAATTGTATATCACATGCATTTCTCATGATGACCTTTTCATTTCTCTATCTTGTATTTTTGTGTCTCACTTTACGTTCCTTTTTGTGTGTTTGTGTTGCATGCTAGAATAAACTTATACACTGGTTTATTCCTGTGCTGTTAGATTGAAGTTTCCTAATGTCAAATAGGATGTTACTGCGGATGCTCCTTCTAACAATGACAAATCTGAAGATAAAGATGAAGAGTGTCCCCACCAAAAAACAAAAGATGAAGAGTGTGAGCATTCTGTCATCTTAAGAGATGATAGTGGCTATGTATGTCGCATTTGTGGAGGAGAAATAACGAAAAACATCCAAAGCATCATCGACTACCCGTATTCAAAGGTGTGGTCTTATCTAGTCCATCTATCCTTTCCTTTTGGACCTTTTTCCATATATTTTGCCGCGATAATACCCAAAATGTTTCATCGATATGCAGTAATTCTCAAATTGGTACTCGACTATCAATTCACCCAAAATGGTCCATCGACTATATAAAATTTACTCAATTTAATCCTTTGGTGTAAGTAACGGAGGATTAGATTTTATAGATTTGTTTCCCTTTTAAAACTTAGATTTCTTTAATTGAAGTGCTTTTTGTCTTCATTTAGAGTGCAAAGAATGCAAGAACTTATCGGTATGAAGGTCGAACAACCAAGGATTCAGGGCCAAGTGAAACTTCGTTTGAGCCCAACAAATCGTCGCATGAATTTGAAATAGTTGATGAAACCCCACCAAGTTGAGGGATTCAATTTTTTGCTAAACTTGGTGACGGATAACCCAGGGGGGTGTATAATGGCCCATGCTCCTGGATCAGGGAAGACCTTTATGATCATAAGCTTCCTTCAAAGTTTCATGGCTAAGTATCCATTTGCTAGGCCTTTGGTTGTGTTACTGAGAGGAATCCTGGCCACATGGAAGAAAGAATTTCTTAGGTGGCAAGTGGAAGATATTCCTCTTTATGATTTTTACTCTGTAAAAGCAGATAATCGAGCACAACAATTAGAAGTTCTAAAGCAATGGGCTGGGGTAAGGAGTATTCTGTTTCTAGGCTACAAACAGTTCTCAGTAATAGTGTGTGACAATGAAGCAAATAGAGCTGCTGTTGCTTGCCAGGAGATTTTGTTGACAGTCCCGTCAATTCTCATTTTGGATGAGGGTCATACACCAAGGAACCAGGATACTGATGTTTTGACTTCATCGGAAAAGGTGCAGACACCTCGTAAGGTTGTGCTGTCTGGCACTCTTTACCAAAATCATGTTAAAGAGGTGTTTAATATTTTGAACCTTGTTCGTCCAAAGTTTCTGAAGTTGGAAGATTCTAAAGCAATCAAGAGACGGATATTGAGCAGAGCAGTAATTTCAAGCAAAAGGAACCTAATAAAGAAAGGCTCAGATAATGAATTCTTCGAGTTAGTGGAGCACACACTCCTGAAAGATGAGAATGTAACAAGGAAGGCTACAGTTATACAAGATCTGAGGGAGATGACAAGAAAAGTTCTTCACTATTACAAGGGAGACTTTCTGGAAGAACTTCCAGGACTCGTGGATTTGACAGTCATCCTTAAGCTTCATCCGAAACAGAAAATTGAAGTTGCTGGGTTAAAGAACTTGCGAAGAAAATTCAAAATAAGTGCTGAAGAAGTGCATTATACGTGCACCCCCTGTTGAAGAGTCTCTCAAAACACTCTGTTAAAGAAAGGATTGATGAAGAGAAAATTGATATGATTTTAGATAATTTGGAGGTACGAGAGGGTGTGAAAGCGAAGTTCTTTCTAAATCTTCTGGCATTGTGCGAATCACACAGGGAAAAACTCCTTGTATTTAGTCAGTACCTATTGCCTTTGAAGTTCTTGGAGCAATTGACCATAAAGTTTAAGGGTTATTGTATTGGAAAGGAAATTTTCATGATTACTAGAGATTCGGATAATGAAGTGAGGGAATCTTCAATGGAGCGGTTCAACACATCAGCAGATGCACGTGCTTTCTTCGGTTCCATCAAAGCCTGTGGTGAGGGAATATCACTTGTGGGGGCATCCCGTATTATCATATTGGATGTACACTTGAACCCTTCGGTAACTCGCCAAGCAATAGGACGTGCATTCCGGCCTGGTCAGGAGAAGAAAGTATACACCTACAGATTGGTGGCGTCTAGTACACCAGAAGAGGAAGACCATACAACCTGTTTCAGAAAGGAATCTATATCAAAGATGTGGTTCGAGTGGAACCAATATTATGGTCTTGAGGATTATGAAATGGAGAAGTTGGATCCGAAACAATGTGGCAATGAATTTCTGGAAACAGCACGGTTTTCTGATGACATCGTTGGTCTCTACAAAAGGTAAGTCATAATACATTATGGTTGAGTCACTACTGTTTTTCCACATTCTATTGACTCTCTTTGTTTCTCTTTCCAGATAAAATGTAACAAAACAGAAATGTTGACTGTGGCTTTATCCTCCTAGGACTAACCTCATAACGTTAGTTCAAGATTTGGAGTGGAAAGTAGGGTTTGCATGATGTGTATATATGCAGTTACTTTACTGATCCTAGGTTGGTTGTAGTATAGACTTGTAGTTTGATACTCTTATCATTTGTAATGTGTGTAGAACACTGGATTCCTAGGTTTATGTTTTTGGATGTTAGTGTTTTTGCTTGTGAACCCAAACTACCCTTTCTTCAATTCTACTATTCATTTATGTTGCTGTACTTTGAGATTTACCCAAATTGATTAGCTATGCTATGCATTTAAATATTAAGTTTTCCAGATAAATGACAAGTTTTGATGGGTCAAAAGTGCCAAGTTGATCTCTTGTTCATTATGTTATACCTTATACGGAGTAATTGATTGGCCTCTTGACTTTCTGAAGTTTATATTATGCCAATGTGTAATACCCAATTCAGTCCATAACGTACTTGGGAAATGTTTTTGGTGGGCATTAAATTTTCCCAACATCTTGAACCTCACTGGAATATCTCGACGCGTCGAGTCTTCGGCGACAATTTTTCGGGTCGCTACTAGAAATTCTCGATGCGTCGAGTCTGCTGATCTCGAACGGTAAGACTACTGGAATAATTGGACGTGTCAAGTCTCGAAACCTATGTTTCTACCCTCCAACATTGTTTTGACGGGAAAATGATTGAAATGTGAAGAAAGAAGCATGTATTTCTCAAAAATGTGACTGGCCATTTTTGTGGACAAAAATATGAAAAGAATGTTTGGGACATGCGTTTGATGTCACACCACAAACGCAAGTCCCACTTGTGATTTTTTTTTTTTTTTTTTTTTTTAAATTTGGTAGCTGGCTACACCGATCACCGGTTTCCCCAGCAAGGAGGAGAAGGCAACCAGTGGCAGTAGCTTTCTCCTTCGCTGGAGAAGCCAGAGATTTGGTCGGCGGCGGAGAAGTCGCTGGTTGCCGTCGACCAAATTTAAAAAAAAAAAAAAAAAAAAAAAAGAAGCAAAACCGCAAGTGGGACTTGCGTTTGTGGTCTGATATCAAACGCATGTCCCAAACGACCTTTTCATATTTTTGTCCACAAAAATGGCCAGTCACATTTTGAGAAATACATGCTTCTTCCTTCACATTTCAGTCATTTTTCCTGTTTTGACTCCAAGCATGCCTTAGGACTTCCCATTACCTTTTGCAATTGACCTACAATGGTTCCAAAACACTAACAAACACCGTAAAACATTGAAATCAAGTGTGAAACCATATCCTAATGAGAAAAACAAGAGAATATGCAAAAAAAGTAACATTTTCATGAGCTTAAACCCAACAAATAGATTCAAACTAACAAGAGAAACATGTACAATTAAGCTCACATCAACATAAAAGTCACGGTCTCTATAAAAAAATTGATAAATATTTATTTATTTAAAAGATATTTGATGATATCATATATTTGGTAAGTTGCATTATATTACATGTTTAGGCAAGTGTATAAGTTATAAAGATAAAATTCATTATCAAATATAAAATACACCAACAATTTTGACTTTGATTTAAAAAAAAAAAAAATACTCAAACTTTTATATGTTATGAAAATCACATTCAAAAACTTATTTATTCAGATTAATTTCCTATGATTTTACTGTTTGATAATCTTAATCTTAACTATAATATAGCCATATGGTATGGTACAATAATTGCTCACTAAGCCATATGGTTATATTATAGTTAAGATTTATTTATTTATTTATTACATGGTGCATAAAAATTCAAATTAACCTTAATTCATTTTCATCTCTCTTGCCTTATCTAATCCATCCAAAAACTCACAAATAAACTTCAATTGAGATTATTCTAATGAGGTGAATCTTAAAAATTTAGTATATAGTACTTTTTTTTTTGAATGCTACTAGCTCTATTACATTGTAGTATTGCCTACATTGAGGCTCAAACTTACAACCTTCCAAATGCAAGTCCAACCCGGGTACCATTAGACCACATAGTCCTGGAATTTAGTATATAGTACTTAATATTACAAATTTTCAAGAACTTAGTAAACTACAATAGTGATTGAATTACAATTTTCAGAGTCACCACGGATCAAAATTTTTAGACCTAAAAATTTCTAGAAATCGCAAAGGTCTAAAAATTTTGATCCGTGGTGACTCTGAAAATTGTAATTCAATTACTATTGTAGCTTACTAAGTTCAATTCTTAAAAATTTGTAATATTAAATACTATGTACTAAATTTTTAATATAATTTAAGATTTGTAGTAATCACCTACATTAAATACTAATTCTTATTTTAATTGTAAATATATTTATGTTCTTAATTTTATCATAGCAATTCACACATAATTATTAAATAACAAAATTTTTATATATGAATAAACATCATATATAGTACTCCCTCCGTCCCGAATTGGATGTCTCATTTACTTTTTGCACGCTTTTTAATGAATTAAAGTAAATGTTATGCACTTTCCAATTATGCCCCACTTTTTCACTTTTAGAAATAAAAACAATAAAGAAAGCAAAAGCTAGAAGGGTAATTTGAAAAAAGTAGAATAATGGTGATGCTTAATTTTGGAAAGTGGACAACATTTTGGGACAAACTAAAAAGGAAAGTAAGACACATAAAATGGGACAGAGGGAGTATATTCTTATAACATATTTTCCGTGCATCGCACGAGAAAAATACTAGTATAATATATAGCCATTATTGATTTTTATTTTAAAAAGGGAAAATGACACTTTTTTCCTCTGAATTATATGCATATAACACATTTTTCCCCTGAATTATTCATGTAAGCACATTAACCCCTCAATTATTCTAAAGGTGACGAGTTTTCTCCCTGATATATTAAATTGACCTTTCTACCCTTAAAGTAAACATTTTACTCTATATTTATTTTTCTTCTCCAACAAATTATTACTTATACGTAGGGATGACCACGGTTCGGTTCGAACTGAACCGAACACTATAACAATCGAATTGATAGTTTCCGGTTATGATTCAGATCCAGAACACAATATATATTTGAATTTCAGTTTATTAAAATTATGAATCGAAAAAACTTGATCCTGAACCGTGAATTGGCGGTTCCAGTCCTGTTCGCGATTTTGAACCATAGCTAAATTTAACAATAAATGTATTTTATTTTTTTTCAGTTCAGAACATGAACCGGCCGTTCCGATTCACGATTTTAATAAACTCTAAATATCAGATTTCAATTCTAAATTATAATTGAAATAATTCGGTTTGGCTGCTATAGTGTCTGTTCGATTTGAACCAAATCGTGATCATAATTTATTGGAGAAGAAAAATAAATAAAATATTTATTTTAAGGATAAATATGTCCATTTAATATTTCAGGGAGGAAAACAATCACTTGAATAATTTAGAGAAAAAAAAATGTTATAAGTATAAAATTCAGAGGGAAAAAGTATTTTTCCTTTTAAATTTTTTTGTCAATTTCTTTTTCTCCAGCCTTTGTTCCCTCGCATTCATGGACATTGAAGGAGTTGGGTATGTAAACCTCTCTCTTTAATTTATCAAGTTGAATTAGTACTAAATTTGTACTTCTATTCTAGTCTAGTTAAATACGGAGTAATTGTGCAAAGTATTAACTTTTTGGTATAAAAGTTTTACTTTAATAGTATAAAAAAAAATAGATAGAAAAAGTATTACTGGTAATTATTTATTTTTAATTTGTTGATGCGGAGTTAATTCATTACTATTACAGGGTGTGCATTGGGTAAATTTAACCTTGCAATTTTAGTCGATAAAAGATTACAGGATGTAAATCAGCTTAGGTTGTTTGCCTATAAATAACCTACTGGAAATAAGAAGGTTAGGCTGTGTTTGGAAACTCGGAAAATGACTTCTGGAAGTCATTTTTCGAGTTTTTGATGTTTGGCTACACCTGGAAAATCCAGTCAACGGAATCAATTTTCCGTTGACTGGGGAAAATGAGCCCAATTTGGCGGAAAATGACTTCCGCCAAATTTGGGCGGAAGTCGTTTTCCGCCTTTCT
Source organism: Ipomoea nil (assembly GCF_001879475.1). NCBI lineage: Eukaryota > Viridiplantae > Streptophyta > Magnoliopsida > Solanales > Convolvulaceae > Ipomoea > Ipomoea nil. The sequence goes on from NW_017617070.1 coordinate 2,514,527, forward strand.
CTTTCAATTTTTTTTTTTTTTTTTTTTTTTTTTTTAAATCTGGCGGAACTGGGTTCCGTCAGAAACCATAGCTATGGTTTCTGGCGGAACCGGGTTCCGCCGGAAATCAATTTTTTTTTTTTTTTTTTTTTTTAAGATTTAAAATGAATTTTTAATTTAAAATAAAATAATTAAAATATTTAATAATATCATTCTACTCATTTTCCAGAAAATGTACCAAACACACCAAAACAGTTTTTCAAATGTAACCAAACACTGGAAACGGAAAATGTTTTCCGGAAAATGACTCATTTTCCAGAAATCATTTTCCAGAAGTCATTTTCCTGCTTTCCAAACGGACCCTTAATTGGAATTCAAATTCCTGATCTTGTGATTATAAGTTTGTATTCCTAGTCATCTTGGTTGGGATTATGCTTATAATTGGTAATTATTTTTTGTATGACGTGAAGTATGTGAATGCAAAGAATAATATAATATGTACTTAATTTCATTCGGAGTCCAAGTTAACTATCAATAATCCTTCAACTATTAAATTATAATATACCCTTGTTCCTCTTGGAGGACCGGGACTGGTTACATTTTGAAAATTAAAGGACCATGAGTAATTAACTTGGAGTAATAAATGATAATGATTTAATTATTTAAAAGTTAAAAAATCACATGTGATCAATTTCAAAATTACTAAATGTGATAAAACTATTATACTCGGAGAATCCCATATGACATTAACTCATATATAATATGGGTGCAGAATCATAGAAAGCATAGGTGAAGAGGTGAGAAGCCTTAAAGAAGGAGATGCAGTGATGTCCCATTTCATAGGAGAATGCCCAAACTGCATTTCTGAGAAGTCAAATTTATGCTTCAAATACCCACTCAGCTTCACCACTGGCTATGGCGCGGCTCTGAAATTGGCCGACATTGACCATAACTCAACTGTTGCTGTGCTGGGTCTCGGCGGTGTTGGACTTGGCGTAAGTCATTTATTACTCTTTCCGTTTCATTTTGAGTATGTCTAGCAGAGCTTATAACTTATTTTAGATAATGTTCCTAAAATAAGCTTGTATCTTAAAATAAGAGATTATTTAAAAAAGATAGCGTTTCAAAATAAGCGAGTAGCTACATTTTTTTTTTTCAATTTTTGTCATTATTATTTTAAAGAAATGACATCTTTTATGTTTTTCAATTAACACAATTTTCTCTTCTCTTTTATTCGTAACTTTCACCACAATTATTATTATGAGATGAAGGAGATTCGCAACAATATTGCTACTTCATTATGGGATGCTAGATCATAATTATGCTAGTAGTTTTATTTCAAATTGTTACTTTTTTAAGACAAAATGTTAAATTTTAATATGTAAACAAACTAATTTAAATTTTATTGAAGATATCCTTTTTGTCTCTTTACATTTATCATCTTATCAAAAAACTAATTTTACCAAATACTTTCAGGCATAACAGTCTCAGTTTTCAGCTTTCAGCTACCTTTTCAGCAATGTTTGCCAAACATAGCCTTTATATGTCCTATTTAATATTCATTGGTTAAATTAATATATTTTAAAGGAAGATTACACTTTTTGTCTCTAAGTTATATGATAATTATAGAATTCGTCCCTAATTGTTACTCATGCTCACTTTTCATCCTTAAATTATCATTGGCGTTGCACTTTTCGTCTCTTTACTAACAAAATATTATGGACAAAAATGAACACCAAAAATTAATAAAAGGATGAAAAGTGTAACACCAATAATAGCTTAAGGGTAAAAAGTGAGCACAACCAATACTTGATGAACTTTATTACGCTATAACTTAGGGATGAAAAGTGCAATTTTTCTCAATTTCTATTAGTTTTTAATTATTTTTAAATTTAAATTTCTGTTGTTATAATACTTTTAATGTAATATCTAAGTATATAAATTATATATACGAATACCTAGCTGAAAAGCTAGTAGCTAATAAACTAACAAATTGAAATTAAAGTGTGATAAAATTAATTTTTGAATTAGCTGATAAGTATAAAAACACAAAAAAAGAATAAACTGAGATATTAGGATTTTGATTAATAAAGGGTAGATGGTGTCATTTTTAAAAATTAATAGAGAAAAGAAAAATAAAACAAAAGTCAATAGCTCATTTTGAAACACTACTTGATAACGTTTTGAAATAAGCTATTATTTTAAACTCCTCATATTTTACCAAACAGAGTTTATAGTTATGTGTAGCTTAAAATAAGTTGTGGGCTCTGTTTGTTAACATAATTAGCTTATCAGTCAATTTTGGCTTATTTGACTACTATTAGTTGTTTGACTTGGGTAAACATTCAATATAGGTTTTTGTAATAGCTTATTACTCTAAAATGCTAAAATTAAAAAAACTACTCAATACAACTTTTTGAGAAAGTCATTTTATAGAGTACCAAATATCTTTAATTTCTACAATCAGTTAATGCTATCAACTAGTTAAATCTACTAACCTCATCAGCTAATAGCTATTTACCAAATGGAGCGAGCTTTTATACTTTTTTACGAAATTAAAAGTAAAGAAATTTGCAGGTGGTAGAGGGAGCAAGAGAACGAGGAGCGGCGAAAATAATTGGAATTAACATTCACGATAAGAAAGAAGAAAAGGGAAAGATTTTTGGTGTGACAGATTTCATAAATGCAAAGAATTCTGAAGATAAAAGCATTTCAAAAATGGTAGCTCAACTGGTCATAGAGGTGAAACTTTGAAAGAATGGGAGCAACCTCTCAAAGTGAGGGGGACTCTTTGTGCGCAGTGAGCACCGGTCTAGCCTCTATAATTAATGTTCAGTTGAGTCACCATGATTTACAACTTCTCACCGTTCTGTCGGGCCGGGGTGTGGGGGGCCCTTAGGGTTGAGGTTCAGCCTTTGGAAGAAAAGGGTGAAAGAAGCTACGGGAGGATTGGGCGTTAATTACTTGGCCCTTAGGGTTGAGGTTCAGCCTTTGGAAGAAAAGGGTGAAAGAAGCTACGGGAGGAAAGAAAAGGGTGAAAGAAGCTACGGGAGGATTGGGCGTTAATTACTTGGCCCTTAGGGTTGAGGTTCAGCCTTTGGAAGAAAAGGGTGAAAGAAGCTACGGGAGGATTGGGCGTTAATTACTTGGCCCTTAGGGTTGAGGTTCAGCCTTTGGAAGAAAAGGGTGAAAGAAGCTACGGGAGGAAAGAAAAGGGTGAAAGAAGCTACGGGAGGATTGGGCGTTAATTACTTGGCCCTTAGGGTTGAGGTTCAGCCTTTGGAAGAAAAGGGTGAAAGAAGCTACGGGAGGAAAGAAAAGGGTGAAAGAAGCTACGGGAGGATTGGGCGTTAATTACTTGGCCCTTAGGGTTGAGGTTCAGCCTTTGGAAGAAAAGGGTGAAAGAAGCTACGGGAGGATTGGGCGTTAATTACTTGGCCCTTAGGGTTGAGGTTCAGCCTTTGGAAGAAAAGGGTGAAAGAAGCTACGGGAGGATTGGGCGTTAATTACTTTTTTGAATGCACCGACGTCCCCGACTTGATGATCAACCAAGAAAGGTAATGTTAATTAATTTCCTTATCTTTTTCAATTCAAAAGAATAAACAAATTTAATTTAGAAATAAGTGTGAAATAGGCTAGACACATCAATATTATTATTAAATTAATCTTTCACATAACAAATCATATATAATCATTAATTAAAGAACAATTATCAAAATAGGCAAATATATAGAATCCATAATTAATTAAGCACCAAAACCTTAATTACATATAACATGTACAAGATTCAAACTAAAATAAATATAAAGAAAGAAAATAATGAAATGATCCTATGTATGTATAGTTTAAACTCGTAATCGTACCCTCTGTCTTCTTATTATATTACAAAATAAAACTTAAACCTACTCCTAATTTACCAAGAAATAATTTCTTAGAGGCTATGTATTTTAATGATTTTTTAGATCTAGAAGGAGAAGGGATTGGGGGTTGCTAGGGTTAATTAGTTTTTACAAGTAGGAAATAAACATTTAATTAATTTCATAGGGAAAATTAAATTATTAAAATATAAAGAATGTAATTGTTTTAGTGCAAAAAATAATTAGGAAAACATAAGTTTAAACAATAAACTCATGCCAAAGTGGGTGCAAGATAGACTTTAGATAAATATCAATTTTTAGTATATTGTAAATTTATTTTTATTATACTAAATGTTACTTTTAATTAACTTGAACAGTTGAACATGTATGAAAAGAAAGTAAGAAACATGTATAAAAATATAATAAACATACTAAAAATCAATCTAAATTGTATTAAAACTAAACTTATATTAGGGTCTAAGTTGCAAGATGAATTTGGGGTCATCCATATAATTTGGCATATATATACATTATTGATTTTACGGCTACGAGGTAATTGGTCGACAGGCTAACACAACCGTAAAACAGTGCAAGAATGTAAGAAAATCACGGATCTAGTAATTTTACTAGAGTGAAAAATTAAACTCTTTAAAGTGTGATCCTATGGGATATTTATACATATAGTTGTGTGATTGAAGAAGGAAAGGAAAGAATTAACAAATTTGGATTTAGAAAATCTTTCTAAACTAATTCTGTATTTGTTTCTTTATGGGATCGATCCTTTCTTAATATTTAAAAATGAAATTCCTCCCAAAATTTGAAAAGGATCTCATGGTATTATTCCTCATAATGCACCGTGCGTCTTTTTTATAAATGAAAATTAACAGTGTTTATTTCTGTCGTTTCGCACCCTTTTGTAAAAAGTAACTCTGTTATTCAGTGTCATTTTGTATACACTGCAGTTTCAGTTGAACACAACTACAGTTTCATTTCGATATAACTATAGTTTCATTCGATATTTATAGACTCAAATATGTGAAAATGTTATTTAATTTTATTTTATATACACTATAGTTTTATTAAAACACAACTACATGATTATTTTGATATAATTACAGCTTCATTGTACAATATACACTCAAATATGTGAAATGTTATTCAGTTTCAGTTTATATACACTGCAGTTTCATTTCACTATAACTACAGTATCATTTTGATATAACTACAGTGTCGGTTTGGATATACTATAGTGTCAGTTGGTGTTTAATACACCAAACAAACGGATTCCGTTAACTCTAACGGCGGGCCGTTTCTTTACTTAAAGAAACGGCGCCGTATATGGGCCGCGGTGCATAATCGATTATGCACCACGGTCTATAATATAACAACTGGCTACTCCTTCATCGACTGCCAACCACCTTTTCCTGACCGCTTACCTGGTAGTCTCAACTGGATACCGTACTCGGGTATCCATCGTACGTACATCATTCATCATGAAAATTGCATAAGATAAAAGATCATATCTTTTACATGGAGAAAGAGTGAGTTAGCAATAGCCACTGCACTTTGGTATCATCCTTTTTTTTTTTTTTTTTTTTGAAAACCAACGATAAAAGCATTAATTCAAATCCAAGCAAAGAGTATTACAAATGATAGGAGGAGGGTTCAGATAAAATCTCCAAGGCTTTGCACAACCACGACTGAAAGCTATCAGCAATATAAAGAAGAGAATTAAAGTGAAGATATCTCCAGTAGGACTTGGCGAAGTCACAGTCCGCAAAGAGATGAAGAATAGTCTCGTTGCCACTGTTGCAGATGTTGCAGTTTGCAGTACAGATAACATTCCTCCGTCTCAAGTTGTCTTTGGTGGGTAGAGAAGAAATACACGCCTGCCATAAGAATGTCTTTGACTTTTGGAGGGATTTTGTAATTCCATAATCTGCTCCAATATTTGATATCCTCCGATTTCAACTCGCCACGAATGGACTTATAACAACTTTTGATCGAGAACTTCCCATTGTCTTCGGGACCCCATATAACCTTATTATGCACATGTTGGTTGGAAAGAGGTATCTTCATAATCAAATCGGCATCTCTGGCAGTAAATATATCTCGGATGATGACTCGTCCCAATCATGAGTAGCGGGATCAATGAGGTCTTCCACTTTTGAGTTATCCATAAAAGGGAAAGGGAAGGACTGAATTTTTGGGTTGTTATTGTCCGGCAGCCAATTGTCATCCCAGATACGAGTATGAGAACCATTGCCAATTCTCCATCTTGAGTGTTTACGAATTATGTCTTGTGTAGCCATCAAACTGCTCCAAATAAAAGATGGATTGGCGCCTAAATTAGCTTCAAGAAAAGAAGAGTTAGGATAGTAACGTGCTTTGTAAATTTTGGAGACCAAGGAGCTGAGTCGGGATCACTGGTTAGTCTCCATGCTTGTTTGCTAAGGAGAGCAAGATTAAAACCGTGAAGATCCCGGAAGCCAATTCCTCCCCATTTCTTAGGAATGCACAAAGACATCCAATTCATCCTTAAGCAAGACACTTTATATCATAGACTAATTCAAGGTCCACATAGCATTATAAATCTTAATTAGAACGAAACAATGGGATACAAAATTCATTCGTAAGGTACAGAATTCATAACACAAGATACAAAAATCATAACACAAGATACATACACATGTTATACATTTACTTATTTTTCAAATTTGATTTAGGTACATAATTTGTGTCAACGGCACAGGATTTCACAATACAAGACACAAAAATTCATAATATAAGACATAATTATTAATTTGTTTCAGGTACAGAATTTTATCACACACACACACACACACACACACACACACACACACACACACACACACACACACACACACACACACACATATATATATATATATATATATATATATATATATATATATATATATATATATATACGAACCTTGATCCCTTGTGCACAACGCCATTTAACCATGCATGCCAATTAAGTCATTGAATCGTCGTGATTGAATTGCTTAAGCAAGTAGGGCTGTGCAAAACCGAACAAATCCGAACAATCCGACCGACCCGAGATCCAAAACAAGGCATCCGAACCCGAGCCGAAACCGACAACACATATCCGATCCGCTAAGCGAAACGACGCCGGATAATGTGTATCGGATTAGGGCTATGCAAAACCGAACAAATCCGAACAATCCGGCCGACCCGAGATCCGTAACAAGGCATCCGAACTCGAGCCGAATCCAACAACACATATCCGATCCGCTAAGTGAAACGACGCCGGATAATGTGTATCTGATAGGGTAGGCAAAAATCGCATCCGACCCGCCCGAACTATCCGAAGTTTCCTAGGGTTTGCTAAGCTATGCTATGGTACGACGTCGTATAAGCCTATTATATATGTATGCATTTGCATATTGCGGTCATTTGCGCAGTCGTTCACCCCACTCTTTGAGACCCTAATTCTCTCAATCACTCATTCTCTCTGAATTCTCTCTACTCTGATTCTCTCTAAGTCTCTGTGACTCATACTCTCATAGTCTCAGTCTCTCAGAGTCCTCTCTTCTTCTCTAATCTCTATAGTCCGAGTCTCCGAGACTTTCACTCTCTCAGAGACAGTGACTCACTTACTCGGTGAGACCTGTGGGCTATCCGACTGTGTCTGATTCTCCGATGGCCGTTAGAGACTTAGAGTGGTGGAAGCCCTTCTCTCTGGTGATTACTGGTTAGAGACCCTTGTTCTCCGGGGAGTATTTGGGGAAAACAAGTAAATCTCTAACCCTAGTTTTTATATTTATGATTATTCACTGCATGTTGATCTATTTGGGTTATATGATGATATATTTTGGTGGAAGCCGTTTTAATCTCAAGCCCTAGTTTTATATTTGTGATTTATGTATTATATTGTGATCTATTTTGGTGAAAGTTGTTTTAAACCCAAACCCTAGTTTTATATTTGTGATTTATGTGATATATTATGATGTATTTTGGTGGAAGCTGTTTTAAACACAAACCCTAGTTTTATATTTATGATTTATGTGTTATATTCTGATATATTATGGTTGAATCTGTTTTAATCGCATAGGGGGTATGCAAATCCCACCCAACCTGCTATATATGTTATGATATGTTGATATATTCTGATTATCTGCTAGTTTGTGATAATGGTGGAACTGTGGAAGCAGTGTGATTTTGTGATGTCCCTGTAAAAGTTAAAGGTTTAACTATGAAATTATCAAGGTTGAAACTTGAAATTTCCATTTATTGGTGGAAGCCCTTAACTGAAATCCAGATAATGATGAACTGGATAGGTGTTCCTGAATCTGGATTTCTTTGTAATGTAAAAATATGATATGTTTATCAGATTATGGATGTATGACCCGTAAATGTTCTTAACTGTTTGTACAGATGTAAATATGAAGTCTTGATAGATGATGACACAAACAAGTGTCTGAATCTGAATTTCTTTCAATTGTTTGTATGCTTGATCTGTTAATCTGTTATTCTGTTTGACAAACAATTGTTTGAAATCTGAATGTTGTTGATGCCCGTCTTTTTAGATGGAGAGCATTAGTCAACCTAGTTCTGGACCACAACCTTCAACTCAGGAGGGACAACCCCAAGGCACTGAGATACCTCAGCAGCCTCAGGTGACTCCTGTTGTTCCACAGAAAAAGAGAAAAAAGGTTGAGTCCAGATCCAGGGTGTGGGAGCACTTTGAAAAGATACACGATAAAGAGAAAAATCTGATTGAGGGGAGGTGCCTATATTGTTCAAGGGTATATTGTTGTCAGCCAAAAAAACATGGCACTTCATCTTTAAGAAATCATATGGTGGTCTGTATTAAAAATCCTCACTCGAAGGATACAAGGCAGTCACTTCTGACTTTCAATGATGTCTCATCCTCTGCACCAGAGGGTTCTGAAGGGGTAATGGGGGAATTAGGCACATGGGTGTTTAATCAAGAAGCCATTAGGAGGGCTTTATGTGAGATTGTTATAATAGATGAGTTGCCCTTTAGGTTTGTTGATGGGATAGGGTTTAGGAGATTTATTCTAGTTGCCTGCCCTAGGTTCCAAATCCCTTCAAGGTGGACAGTTTCAATGGATATTTTCCAAAGATACCTAGATGAGAGATCAGTCCTTAAACAAAATTTTAAGGGTTGCTCCCAAAGAGTCAGCTTAACCACTAACACATGGACCTCTGTACAGAGGATAAACTACATGTGTATTACTGCACATTTCATTGATGATCAGTCGAAGCTCAACAAAAAGATCATAGCCTTTGTCCCTGTTTCATCTCATAGGAGAGAGTATATAGCCAAGGCCTTGGAGACTTGTCTGGTTGAGTGGGGTATTAAGAATGTCTTTACTGTTACAGTTGACAGTGCCTCTTCCAATGATACTGCCATGGGGTTTTTTTAAGAGTAAGTTGATGTCTTGGGGTACCACTTTTATGGATTGGTTTGATGTGAAAAGCTTGGTAACTCTGCTGAAAACTTTCTATGACATGTGAGAATTTCTGGTTCTCTTTATGTGAGATCTAACACTTTCTTTAGTGAGATCTCTGATCTTAGTTGCATCTTAGATGTCAGATGACATGACTGGTGGATCTGGAAATGAAAAGGTAAATTCCAATCTTGTTAATTTTTAACAAATATGTCTGTGTTTGTTTATTAATATGTTAACTAATTAATTCTTTGCTTTGTTACAGGAAATGGGCACCCAAATGAAAAATAAGTTTCTGAAATATTGGGGGGACCCTGAAAAAATGAACTGTGTGATCTTCTTTGGCACTATTCTGGACCCTAGAGATAAAGTTGAGTACATGCCTGCCCAGTTAAATCAACTTTATGGTGATGATAAAGTCAAAGCCTGTTTTGAGAAGATCCAATCTGCACTTCTTGAACTGTACAATGATTATGCAGCCACTTACTCTGTGGATGTAAACACTGAACCAGCTGTTGTTGCCCAACCTTCTCAACCAGTGACTGTGCAGCCTAGTGCAACAACTGTTGGTAGGCCACAACGTAAGTTGAAAAGTCAATTGAAAAGGCAAAGGATGGAGAGTGGTGGAAGCCTTAAACAGACTGACCTGCAAATATATTTGAGTGAGGTTATTGTGGAAGATAAGGTTGATTTTGATATCTTAAAATGGTGGAAGGTAAACTCTGATAGACTGCCCATTCTCTCTAAAATGGCAAGGGATATTCTTGCAGTTCCAATATCCATTGTGGCTTCTGAAAGTGTTTTTTCAACAAGTGGTAGAGTGTTGGATCCATTTAGGAGTTCCTTAACTCCAAAGATCGTGGAAGCTTTAATTTGTACACAGGATTGGTTGAGATTACCAAATCAACCAATACAAATTGAAGAAAATATTGATGATTGTGAAAGGCTTGAAATAGGTAATTAAGTACTTAAATACTTTGATTATTTAAAACTTTATTGATGATACTTAATATGTGTTTTTTACTTGCAGAGTTGCCTACTGGAGTTAGGAGTGCTGGAACTTCCCTACCAACCATTGCAGTAATGTTCATTCATTCTGCTCTCAGTTTTATATTTAGCTGTTATCCTGTTCTCTTAGAAGATTAGATTATCATTCTGTTATGACTTATGAGTTATGGCTTATTGGCTTATGAATTCGATTATCTAAGTGCATTTTAGTGCCTTGGCCCCTTCCACAGTTCCACTTGATTGAACATCAGGTTACAGCTTTACAGCCTACAGGTATAACAATACCAAATCAGTTTATGCAGTAGCACTTTGCCTTGATTCATTTATGAATCCTGTTTGCAGTTGCATGTTTTGCTAATCTGATACGGTAATCTGGTATTATGATTCTACCTTACTCTTTTACCTATTAATTTTCTTTGGGCTATGATGATGCTTCCACCTTTGTCTGAATCAAAGGACTTTGGGATGGTATGTTGCTCAAGTTTTGAATTTTGTTCTAAAACTTTAGAAGCAATTTCTCTCAATATTAATGATTTGAAAAAACAGCAATCTGAGCCTAATTTGGATTTGTCAGCAAAAAATGTTAAAGTGTATTTTCAATTTTTTTTTTATGTTATTTAAGTTTGCACCTTAAGCAGGAGGATGAGGAATGCTGAGTTGATGGATTCCTGACTGCCTGACTTGCTGTTGCTGCATTTAGTTTTTGGATGATGCCTTAATAGCTGATTTTTTGAGAATTTGAATGTTTAAATCTGTATATCAATTTTTGTAGTATGTTCATGCAATCAGTTGTAACTGTTAAGTTGTAAAGTTTATATAACTTGTTACCTGTTAGGGCTAACTTTTATGTTGTGATTTTGAAGTTGTAAGTTGTTAACTACTACTAGTTACTAGTTACTACTTAGAAGTTAACAAGTTACAACTTACCTTAAACTAGTTTTTGCTGTTTTACTTATTCAGTACGTAATTAGTTAATTTGTAGTTTTTTATAAATTTTTTATTCAAATCCGATGTATTCCGAAATCCGAAATGAACCGTCCGAAATCCGACTTTGACATATTCGACATGTTTAACCCTAAAAAACAAAGGAAAAAGGGGATTAATATGTGTAATCCGAAAATCGAACGGATGACTAGTACCGAAATCCGATCTGTCCGAACCCGTTCGACGCACAACCCTATAGCAAGTGGTTACCAATATTAATATAATTGAAAATTTGTAGGGATTTGGGACAGTGATTCTGCTTGGAGCAGGACTACAAATTGATTGGCAAATGAATTACGTTCCCTTACCAGGACTATGTGGTCCAATGGTACCTGGGTTGGACTTCCATTTGGAAGGTTGTGAGTTCGAGCCTCTATGGAGGTGTTATTAGCTCTTTGTGTTTCAGTAGGTTGAGAAAGTATATGAACAGATACTACAATGTAATAAAACTAGTAGCATTCAAAAAAAAAGAATTACGTTCCCTTAATGATGGGTCGAACTTTGAAGGGCTCAATCTACGGAGGCGTCAGGATTCGATCCGACGTTCCTTCAATCATAAATAAATGCATAAATAAGGTATGCTTTTTCCATAAATCAGCCCACCTGTTTTTTTTTTTAATTATTAATTTTTGTCATATGAAGAAGATCTATTCATGTTCAAAAATCAGAAATATAATTGCAGTTAGTGTTTAATTTGTTTGATCCTACTATTTCCATAAAAAGTTTTCTAATTTATAAAAAAATTAAATTTTTTGCAGGAAATTAAATTAGATGAATTGAGTAGTCAAAAATTTTCACTGCATGAAGCGAACAAAGCATTAGAGTACTTAAAAAATTCAGATTGTGTCAAGGTTTTAATCAAGTTCTAGGGTGGATTTTGAATTCTCAGCTCATGTGCTTTCAACCTCTCCACTCATTATGTTATGGGTACTTAAAATAAAGTTTCAGGACATGATTATCACGGACTTAAATAACATATTTGAGTTGTGGAGAATGAAAATATGTAATGCAATTATGTATCAAAATTGTACCAAACACAATATAATACCATAAATAAAGCATTAAAATAAGTATATAGTTGGAATTTGATAACACAGTTAGAGAACCCCCCTCTAATGGAAAATTATGTTGTGCATCCGTATGCACCATGCATGGTGCATACGGATATAAAAACGACGTTATTTTGCATCAAAACACGCGTCCTACTTAAAAAAGAAAATCAGTTTCGATTTCTAGCAACAACATTATGTTATTCATTTTTTAGTTCATTCATTCTGGATTTTTAGTTATGAAATTCTGGATGTATAGTTATGCAATTCTAGATGTGTAGTTATGAAGTTATGGATGTGTAATTATGCAATTCTGGATTTATAGTTATGAAATTATGGATGTGTAGTTATGCAATTCTGAATGTATAGTTATGATCGAAGTTATAGATGTATAGTTATGCAATTTTGAATTTATAGTTATGAAATTATGGATATGTAGTTATGTAATTCTGGATGTATACTTATGAAATTATGGATGTGTAGTTATGCAATTCTGATTTTTTTTTTTTTAAAGTTAGACGTCAAAACGACGGCGTTTTTGCTTCCGAATGCACCATGCATGTGCATACGGATGCACAACATAACGATTGCCCTCTAATCTGCGAGGCCACGCTCAAAAACTTTTTCATTTAAGATCAACTCACGATTTTTACAATTACAAGGTTCAGTAAATTACAAAACTATGTCTATCACCTATTTAAACATTAACCTTATAAAGCAACTCTTTAACCAACCTGAATTTCAACACAGCTTATATTGATATAAAGTGGTGCAGTTACTCCATATAGTACTCTAGTCTGTCCCTATTTAAAGTTTCTTCACGGCACCTTCAATTAATTTGTCTGATTTATCTCCTTGAAACTTGATTTTAAAAAATCTCCATGAAACTCCAATTTATTTTTATTACATAGTTTCCTATTTATAGTGTTTTAGACACCATAAAATTAGGAAAATTAATCCCATGATCTAACTGCCCTTTCAGGTAAGAATATTGGAGATAAATTCTCAACCACTTGTTTATTTGTTGAGATAATCAAGGAATTTGTTACCAGCTCATCTTGGACTTTATCTTCAATCCAAAAATTGGTCTCCATGAATTACAACCATCACTTTCTTCATCTCACATAATTAGGCTGCTTCAATATCAAATGGACCAACAGGACTACAATATGCAAATAAAAACACTAACATATGCCAATAAAAACAAAATTAATATTTTCATATTAATTATGTACTAACAGAAAAAAATATTATTTTAAGTTGGTAGAAATTTTATTACGAGTTAATCAAGAATGTTGGTTATTTGACCATTTATTTAGAAGAGTTTATCTTCAAAGCGAACGACACAAATGCAAATGCACCACAATCTGCGCTCAAATGCGCCTAAAAATCATGCATGCAAGGATGTATCATTGTACGCTAGTAGTGCAACGACACTATACATGCAGTGCAAACTGAGAAATGTTCACAATCCCAAGCCCCCCCACCCTCCACTACGACGCAACCCCTTCCCTCTAAGAGTGTGTTTGGAAACCAAGAAATGATTTATGGAAAATGTTTTTTTGGAAAATCAGTCATTTTCTAGAAAATAGTTTTATTTTCAGTATTTTGTTGCATTCTGAAAAACTGTCTTGGTATCTTTGGTTCATTTTTTGAAAAATGAGTAGAATTTTATAATTAAACATTTTAATTATTTTATTTAGAATATTAAATTTATAATAATATTAAAATAGTGTTATTTATTAAAAATTATATATATAAAAAAAACCTCTTGTTTTAGGCGCAAACTATACCTATGATTTCTGCCGGAACCAAGCTCGTCGGTGTTGAGATTGGTCTATGGAAAATGACTTCAGCCAAATTTTGGCAGAAGTCATTTTCTTCCAATACAACTATTTTTTTTTTAATGCTACTGACTCTATTACATTGTAGTATGTGTTCAAACATACTTTCTTAACCTAATGAAGCACACAAAGTCAACAACGCCTTCACTGACAATCATATTTTTTTAAGTCAACAAAATATAATTTTCCTTGACTTCATTTTTCAGACACATCCTGTGAGACCCCAAAATTTATTTTACCTAAACTCCTATTATATTTCAAATATTTTAAAACCAAAATTTCTATTTTCTACTCCTACAACGATTTTTCTACTCGAATCCCAATTCCCAATTTAATATTTTAAATCCTCTATTCTAAAGTTTTAATATAAATTAGAACAAATTGCACTTTTGGTCCTGTGAGTATTAGGGTACTGACAATTTGAGTACGTGACTTTCAAAACTCCCAATTTAAACCTTTAACTATGCAATTATTGGCAGATTTGGTCCTCCGGGCCAAATTGCCGGCCAAATGTTACCGGAAAAATGTAAAGATTTTTAAATTGTTTATTTATGGGGGTAAAATAGTCATTTCGGTATTCTTCTTCCTTCTCCTCCCTTCTTCTTCGCCCTTCTTCTTCTTCCTTTGCAGCAATGGCCGAAAATTGCCACCTCCAAGCATCCATTAATTTATTTGCAATGACGGAAATAATTTGGATTATACAAGATTAATTAATTAATTAGTATCATTCTTTGTTCAGCTACTAGAAAATTAGGAAATAATTTGGTAAATCAGAAGCTCTGTTCGAACCCATTTCATGGTTGAGTTTCGCGGATTCTTGCGAAGGCATCAAGATTGTCAACCTGGTTCATGGTTGAGTTTCGCGGGCTTGTTCAGTTCATCTTCTTCCCAATGCAAGCCCCAGTTCGGAGTCTCAGCCTCGCGTTCTTACTGAGCCGTCCATGGTCTAAAGAACCCAGCTTTCGATCATTCTCATCTTCTTCTTCATCAAATTACTCAAACCAATCTCGCGATGGCCTCCCTCGCTTCTACTCCGAAATCCTCCCTTCTTCAGAGGTATCTCCATTTTGCTCAATCTCCCTCTTTTTATCCTCTCCCAAGTCCCAATATACTATTCATTCGTTGAATTTCTTCTTTTTGGCTCAAACCCACTTCGTATTTTACTGTTTTCGTTTATCTTTTATTAAATCATTTTCGCATTTCATTTATTGTTCAGTGTATGTCTGCTCCCAGTGCAAAGATGAAGAAGAAGAAGAACGAAGAAGAAGGGGTGAATGAAGAAGTGAGTGAAATGACTATTTTGCCCCCATAAATAAACAATTTAAAAATCTTTACATTTTTCCGGCAACATTTGGCCGGCAATTTAGCCCGGAGGACCAAATCTGCCAATAATTGCATAGTTAAAGGTTTAAATTGGGAGTTTTGAAAGTCACGTACTCAAATTGTCAGTACCCTAATACTCACAGGACCAAAAGTGCAATTTGTTCTATAAATTATTTATGCAATTAATTATGATTTTGGATACCCTACGTGAGGGATATATTTATTAGCCAAAAATCTTACTTAAAAAGTCAATCTAAGATGAACCTGTGAATCTAATTGAATTGTTTTCAACCCAAAAATGTTTTTAAAATGTACGTAGCCTATTTCTATAATTTTTATATTATATTTATTCCGAGCTTGATCCATCTTTTGACCCAAAATTATAACCTGAAATTTTAATTCGCGAAAAGACCCAATTACCCCTCCAAGCCGTGAAACACTCATAGACCTAGGATTTTATGCCTATTTAAAGGCCCATTTTTCCTGATGAGAGACTTGTTCCCCATTTGCCTCCCTCTTCATTTCACTGTTTCATTCATCCGAGGAAGAAAAACACAAGGAAGAACACCAAGTGTGAGAACATCTTCTCCAGCCTAGCTCAATCTTTAGCTTCTCATCTTTCCCTTTCCATCTCCTTCATCTTTCTTATGTTTGTATGAGTGATTATTGTGCATGTGTATGATAAATATGTGTTGTATGATTTTTGTTGGGATATTAGGAGGTGAAGGAGGAAGTAGCCTTGGTTGAAGAAGAGGGGGAACACAAGCTAGAGAAGCTAAGAGCTCAAGGTATAACCCATGGAAACCCAAAACTCTAATTTTTATCCTAAGTGATGTTATTATGTGTTTTGTGTGATATTTGGTAGATGTTGTGTTGTGAGTGATGAATGTGGCGTATTGATGTTATGTTGATGTATTATTTGTGGTATTATACCTTTGGTATGAATTTGAAGTTCTTAGTTGTGGTTTGGTTGCTCTGTTGTTGCTATCGGAGAAGAACAGGGGATGATGGGCTCCCTCATCCTCCTCAGTTGTACTGGCGGGACTTGTCGCATACCCTCCAGGAGGGTATGCGGCGAAGCCTGCCAGTTCGTGGCAGGGAGTGAAGGGCAGGGCCTTGTGCCCTGCCAGTCACGCCCAATACTACGCAGGGCTTGCGGCGGGGCTTGCAAGCCCTGCCTGCCTGGTCCTACGTGGTATAGGGCCTGGGTGAAATACCCTTTGCCCTTGGGGAGGGTATGCGGCGAAGCCTGCCAGTTCGTGGCAGGGAGTGAAGGGTAGGGCCTTGTGCCCTGCCAGTCACGCCCAATACTACGCAGGGCTTGCGGCGGGGCTTGCAAGCCCTGCCTGCCTGGTCCTACGTGGTATAGGGCCTGGGTGAAATACCCTTTGCCCTTGGGGTCTGGCTACAATTCATTTTCGCAGGTTCGGGTTACTTGTACGGCTCGGGACTTGACATGTTTGGGCCAAAAATATTAAACATGATTGTTTGCAAACCATTTTCAAAAACAAAGCATGATCTATCATTTTTATCAAGTATGTTCAAGTATGATTATTAAATTGTGTTGAGTATGATTACATGAGTGTAAGTTATTATTTGATGAGTCCATTGATGGTATGTTATGGCTTAAAGATGTCTTATGAAAGTTTATGATCATGATTTAGGAATATTTCATACATTTAAAGTATGTGAGCATCCATTCATGGTATTAAGCCATTAATGATTTATTATTTCCCTATTTTCCAAACTTATAACTTTTATGCTGATAAATACCCATTATTTTGAAAACCTACTCTTATATAATTATTCCCATTTCAATATATATATATATATATATATATATATATATATATATATATATATATATATATATATATAGGGCCGGCCCAGAAGGGCGGGCAACATGGGCACCCGCCCAGGGCCCAATGTTGAAAGGGGGCCCCTAATTTGAATTTTTACTTTTTTGATAAAGTTAAGAGAAAAAAAAAATTCTTACATGACCAAAGATTTGAACTTACAACTTCAAAATTATTATTTAACATTAAATCCACTTAACCATTACAATCATTTAATATAATAATTCAATTAATAGATACTCCGTATATATTAGAGAATATTAAATTAATTTATTATTAAACTTCATATAGAGGCCCAAAGTTTGAATGAGCACTATTCCAGGATTAGTCCAATTAATTTTTTAAAAAATAAAGTTAAGAAAAATTATATGTCGATAAAATTCAAAGTTATCCTTGAATTATTTTCAATTTGGGATATACCCACATATATATACAAAATAGTACACCTCCACTAAGGTTCAAGCTCAATACTTCCTACATAAGAGAACAACTTGATACCATTGGACCACAAAATCCTTGGTTATATACATAAACATTTTAACTTTATATATTAAGGGCCCTTGTTTTTACTTTGTCCCGGACCTATAAAATGATAGGACCGGCCCTATATATATATATATATATATATATATATATATATAACATTGCATGCATATATGATTTCCCATCCTTTATCACATGCAACTTATATTTTCATCACCTATCCCTATCCCTATTTTCGAATACTATATCTATATCTTATTTTTAAAATAAGCATCGTGTTTGGAAAGTGTTTTAGAATGGCATGATATCCCTATTTATCCACTTGTGAGGAAAAGTATATTTTTTGAGGTCCCGTTGAAACTCATGTTCCTTCGGAATAAAAATGAATGATGAATGATTTGATGAATGTGGGTCCGGTCAAAAAATCCTGGACAATTAATGTATGAAGTAGCTTGGTCGAAAAATCTTAGACTACTAGGGCTTAGATACTACTCGTTGGGCTTGGAATCCCAATAGGGGGTGTGCACACTAAAGGTACATTCCTGATTCCAAAGATGTATATTTTGTGGGCGAGATGAGATTAGGCCGGCCGATTATTTCCGAGCCCGGATTAGGTTCATTCACGCATGGTGAAATTACTACCTCCCCACCATTATGATGATTCAGATGATATTCATGATACAGTTATGATCTATGAGAATGATTAAGTTACCTCCGGTATTATAATTACCTATTAAATGATTTATTTCTCGAGAGTGATTGTATCTATTCTTATGCAATTATCCCTTTTTAAACCTAAGCTTATGAAGCATGGATCCGTATACTATATTATCTCCTCACTTATGCATTCCCGTCCGGTTATCATTTTCCTTTTTCGCTCTCATCTTAATCTTAATGAGGCATGTTTATAAAGAGGATAGTTGCATTGGTGTAGCATGTGGGTGAGTTTATTTTATACTTGTCTACTTGTAGAATTAGTTGATGTTTGTGCATGTTATAAATGCATAAGTATGTGAATTGTATAATATATATATATATATATATATATATATATATATATATATATATATATGTATATCTATCTATATATATATATGTATATATATATATATACATACATATATATATATATATATATATATATATATATATATAAATACGTATATCTATATTGAGTAGAGGTGGCCACGGGCCAGTTCAAGGTCGAACCAACTCTGAATCGGTCCAAAAAAAAGTGGGTCTAGGTCTCACTGGGCCTGAGCCGGGCTTAGCTCGAACCGGAACTGCCTTGTTAAGGGCCGGTTCAGGTCCTTTTAAAAAAAAATTCGAGGCCCGGCACGGAATCGGCCCACGACCCAGGCCCGGGCAAACACAGCCATGGCAGCAAAGCATGCTAGCTTTGCTTCCATGGCTAAATGCCTAAAATTATTTTTTAAAAAATAGTAATTTTGATTGTGGCAGCTAGACTTATTACTTACTACTCATCCCTGCAACGTGCAATGACCAAATATATTTTGCTGTTGCATGTAGCCTCTGTCGGAGACTAGACTAGGCTTGGCCTCCGATAGAGGCTACTCCTGTTCTCGCCTCTCCGCCAGTGCAACGACTAAATTTTTTTGTTTTTCTTCTTTTTATTTATCATTTTACCCTATAAATACTCTTATCCAATTTATTTTTATCACACAAAAATTCTTAATCCGACACTTTCTTACTTCTACTCATAACAATTCTCCATAAATTAAAAGCAAACCCAATTTAAAAGTCATTTATAAAATTTTAATTTATCATCTAACATAATTTAGTGAGTAAAAATCAAATGAAATTTATAAACTATACTACATTTTATAATTTTTATAATTTATCAAATAATATTAAGTTTATATTAAGTTTTAATAGTACAAGACTACAAGTTCAAATGTATTTAACGTCATTTATAAATTTTAATTTAGTAGAAAATCATGTTAATTTAAATTTTGAAATTAATAACAAAAATATTAATTTTAGAAAAGTGTGTGACTGTGTTTAATGTGTATATATATACATTAATTATTATTAATATACTAAGAATTTGTAGTACCTTAATTGGAAAGAACTTAAATTGGTAATTAGGATTATAAGAGGTTAAGGATTTAAATCTCATTTCAAATAAAAATATATCAATTTATATAAAAATTTATATATTTTAAAAACATAAACAATATAATAAATTACGCGCCTAGTCCGGGATTGGCCCACAAGAAGTCCGAGACCGGCCCGAACTAGGCCTGGCACGGGACCGGCCCTGAATACTATGGGCTGGTCCCGAGCTGTGCTGGCAGAGGCCTGGGACCGGACCGGGCCCAGACTTTGGCCAGCTCTAATATTGCGTTATCCTCTTGATCCTACGTGTAAAGCTTTGCGTATAATTGTTAAAATTACTATTTTTCAAACTTATATTACTTTACAGGGTTGAGTGGTTTATACTTAGCATTTTATGCTAACCGGGTTCCTTTGTATGTTTTTACTTAACCCATTTCAGGTTTTGTTGGTTGATGCTGAGCGCGCATAGAGGAAGTTAGGAATCCTTAGTATTTTGCACCTAGCTCATCGCGTTTAGTTTTTCTTGTTATCTCTAGCTTGCTGTTTAGACTATGAACCTATGGTTGTATATATTATACTTTTGGATAGTGCTTAGACACTTGGGCCTGTTTGCCTCGCTTTACTTGATGAGTTGTGACTCTAGTTTTCGGGTCTGTGAGCCCCTTTTGTTCATTTTGAGGATTTTGACTTAGCAGTTTAGACTAGTAACTATCTCCGTATAGATGGTTACGGTGGTAGCATTCCCAAATTATTAGTAATGAGTGATCTTTTTATCTATCTTTATCTTCATTCCTTTTGGTTAAGTGGTGAATTAACCTAGGCTTAGAAGTATAAATTTGGGGGTGTTACACATCCAAACACAACCTAAAGAAATGGACAATTGGACAAAACATGACACTGATATGCACCACAATAATTGCATATACATCACAATAAAACACCAACGAATGGTGAACCAGTTACAACAATCGAACCAAGACAAGAAAAAAAAAAGTCTAGAAAAATAACAAAACACCACCCACGAAAATTAATTTCACTCAAACACAAAATTAACAGACAATATAGATTAAAAAACAAAAAAAGAACGATGACAGTGAAGGGAAAAAAAAAAAAACTAACATCAAGCTATTAGATATCACCAATGTCACGAACTGAAATCTAGCCAAAAGCCCAAAACTAGTCACCAATGCTAGAAGATTACGAGGAAGAAGAGCTAAAGAATAATACGTTTACAATGCTAAAAAATGAGGACAATTTTAAATTAATCGCAACACTATCATGAAAACATGGCAACAAATAACAAAAATTCCCAACTTAAAAAACAAAAAATACTGCCAAATAATAAATATACCAAAAAAAAAAAAAAAAACTATAACCCACTACAAAAAAACGCCGAAATAACGACGGATTTAGCGACGGACGCGTTCTGTTGCTAAGTTAGCTACGGAATAATGACGAAATAGTGACAGATTTTATTTTTTTTGTTCAATGGAGATTTAGCGACAGACTAGCGACGGACTAGCGACGGCGATTGCGACGGACCATTTCCGTCGTTAAATACGTAGCTAATTTTAGCGCAAAAATTAGAGACGGATTTGCGACATAATTTTCGCGGATTTTTTTCATTACTTTAATTGCTACGAAGTAGCGACGGATATATGAATTCGTCGCTACGTATTCAAGCAGAATATTATTTGTGTTGATATTTTAGCTACGGATTAAAGGATCCGTCGCTAGGTAGCGACAGACCTTCACATCGGTCGCTAGGATTTGTAGAGGGTTGTCTTTAAAATGTAGTAGCGACGGAAATGTGGTTCCGTAGCTAAATTTTGGGTTTTTTTTTTAGCAATGTAGTCTAGCGACGGATTTTTATATCCGTCGCTAACTATGCGGGATTTCTAAAATTAGGCGCAGGGATTTTTTAAAGACATATTAGCGACGGAATTGAGGTTCCGTCGCTAGGCTTTTGGTTGTTCAATAATATAATTTTTTGAAAAAAATAATTTAGCAATGGAATTTAACATCCGTTACTAAAATAACAAGCGGAATTTGTTTTATAAGGTAGCGACGGATAGTGTCCGTAGCTAAATAGGCCAAAACAACGTCATTTTAAAGGTTAAAATTTCTTTTGCTTTTCATTGCTTAAGAAATCTAAACCTATACTAAGTGAAGAGATCTCCTGGCGTCGTTCTCCTCCGCCTAAACCTTCGACTTCGCTTCTCAATCGCTAACTTTGCCTTCTGCGCTTCTCAATCGCTAACTCTGCCTACTGCGCTTCTCAATCGCCAACTCTTCCACCGACTATCGTTCTCCTCCGCCCACCGCCGCCGACTGTGCTTCTCCTCCGCGCCACCGCCGCCGACTGTGCTTCTCTCCGATGGTGCGGCTTGCTCCTCCTACCGCCGCCGACTGCTCTTCTGTCGCCGATTGCCGACGGTGCGGCCTGCTCCGCCCACCGCTGCCTCCCCTCCCACTCTATTCTCTCAGGTTTGGGCTATTGCTCTTCTCTGTTCAAAAAAAAATTCTGCGTGAATATGATTATAGTATTTTAAAATTGAAGGTTATAATATAGGAAAGTTGGTAATCAATCAATAAATATAAGATTATATTAATTTAGGTTTGAATTGTTATTAGGAAAAATAGGTTCAAGAATAGGGTTGGAGTTTAGAATAGGGTTTTTATTCTGCAGAGTTTTTTATTCCGTAGGCTGCAACAAAGTAGGCTGTTGACAAGATTTATGCACAATTACTGATTGATGTTGAATTTAATGCTCATCTATGTTTAGCACATACATTTTAAGTGTTTCTGTTTATGTTTGATACATTTTAAGTACTTCTTTAGCCTCTCAATCTCTTTTGGACTTCCAACAAATATTGGAGTACGCTGATGAATCTGCAACACATTGCAAAATGAGATTATAAGTTGTATTTTTGTGTGATTTTTCCCGCTTTATATACTCATTATTCCTTAAGGACCAAAATTAAGTTGGAAAAGAAGAAATTATTGATCATTGCAGACTACTTCTAAAGTCCCAAATTTTGTTACCATTAACTATTTTGCCATTTAGTATTTATTTTGTATACTATTTGAAGATTGCCTGCTGAAGTACTATCACTGTGGGATAATATTGCGTCTTTTTTAAGATTAGTTTTTCGAAGCACGATTCATTAGTATTGATTTTAGTTTTACCTTCCAATCATTTGATGATTTACTTTTAAGTGTTTTTTTTTTTTATTAAACTTAGGAGCCTATCCATATGCATTTGAAAAAAAAAAAAAAAAGCTTTATGGATCTGTATGTATGTGTCAGTTTTTCATCCCATTTCAGGTTGCTTTTTCACTACTGTGTAATTACTGATATGAAACTAAAAGAATGTGGAAGAGTTGTATGGAACTATATTGCTTGATGGAAATAAAAAAAAAAAAAAAAAACATTATCATGAGCCACTTGCGGTTTAAAATTTTGAATCAAGTCCCTGGTTGTTTAAAACAACCACTCTCAAACTGGATTTTGTCCGATGTCAATTCACAAACTCTAATTACGCAATCGGTTCTCATGTGTTTACTGTGTGCTTCTTCAAACTCATGTCAGTTGCTCTTTACTTTTAATGAATAAATGATAAAAGTATTTTATTTTTGAGTCAAAATATTTTATCCTTTGGCTTTGAAATATTACTCTTTAGTGAATAAACAGATTTGACACTTAGGAAACCCATTAGTTGATTCTCTCCAAATTGTCTATAGTCTTTCTAGCTTTCATAATTTTAACTTAAAAATGCATATTTGTGTGAAACATGAGTGTTTCAATCTTGTCTATATTATGGTTAGCTATTGTGATTTATTTGCTATTTTTTTGAGCTCAAAATGGATGTCTAACCGGCCACAATACTATCGTGGTATAACTGCAGTTTCAAGTCGAGAATCAAAACTATTAGCTAGAAATCACATTACTACACTCAAGATTATTCAAGTTCTGCTTCGATTGATAAGGTTTGAACAATTACAAATTTTTCTTTTGTTCTTTATTTGCTGGCTAAACCGCCTGTGGGTACCAGAGGTTTATGAAAATATGCATGCTTCATTATTTGAATGTCTTTATTGGCCGGCTAAACCGCCTGTGGGTACCGGCACTTTGTTTTCTCCAGCTAAACTGACCGCTTATGGGATGGAGGCTAAACTACAAGCTGCGAGAAATCAAATGCAGGCTCAGATTGCAAGTTTGATAAATGAGTTGCGTCGCAATGGGATGTTATCCACTTCTTGGCCACCACCTCCAACTACTCAAGTTGAACATTCTGCTAAGTGCTAATTCAAATGATGAAAATTTAGGAGATGATTAGGCAATGTTTATTAATATGTTTGATATTGTTGCAAACGATATAACATTATACAGTTCTTTAATTTTGTTATTGTTATGGAGTATGAATGTTTAAATATAATATATTTTATAATTATATTACTTTTTTTTGGAAATTCTAATTATATTATTGTTGTAGTATATTATAAGTTTAATGCAGATATGGTATGCGATATTAATTTAGCGATGGATATTGTCGGCCCTAAACCATAGCTAAATGGCATAAAATTCAAATAATAAAAACAACCTAGCGACGACATATATCCGTCGCTACATCTTAGCGACAGACATTAGCGATGGGCATGTCTGACACTATATTTAGCGACGGAATAATTCCTCGCTAGTCCGTTGTAACATTCGTCACCAGATCGTCGTGGTATGAATCTAGCTAAGAATATTTTGTGGGCTTAGCGACGAATTAGCGACGAAAATATCCGTCATTACTCCGTTGCAATTTTTTACGTCGAAATCGTCGCCATGAAAAATATAGCGACGTATTATTTTTGTTTCGCGATGGAAATATCCGTCGCTAAGTGTAGCGACGGAAATAAATTGCGTCGCTAAATTCTAGCGACGCCCATTATAGCGACGGACAAATTCCGTCACTAAACAGTTTAGCGACGGATTTCACCTGTTTAGCGACGGAAATTATCCGTCGCTATTTTCGCGTTTTTTTGTAGTGACCATCAAACATTCAAACCTAATAAAATCAACAATCATAATTAGACGATACGTTCACATCTAAAGACATTGTAGTAACTTGATTCATATAATCTAAAATATACAGAGTAACTCTTAATCGAATAATGTAATAATATATTCCGATAATCCAAACTAAATACGTAGTATAAAGAGTTAATGAACGATTTGGTCCCTCAATTATTAGCGAACTATCAATGTAGTCACTCAATTGCTTATTCATCGATTTGGTCCCCGAAAATAATTATTTTTAGTCGATTTAGTCCCTCATGCCGTCTTCCGTCGATGGCTGAAGGGACGAAATCGACTAAAAATAATTCTTTTCGGGGACCAAATCGACGGCCATAGAGACTAAATCGACTAAAAATAATTATTTTCGGGGACCAAATCAATGAATAAGCAATTGAGGGACTACATTGACCGTTCGCTAATAATTGAAGGACCAAATCGTTGATTAACTCTAGTATAAATAATCTTATATTATCAACATCTCACATCACAATGTAACAATATACTCCCATACACTTGTGAGGAAAAGTATATTTTTGGAGGTCCCGTTGGAACTCATGTTCCTTCTGAAGAAAAATGAATGATGAATGTGGGTCTGGTCGAAAAATCCTGGACAGTTAATGTATGAAGTAGTTTGGTCGAAAAATCCTGGGCTACTAGGGCTTTGATACTATTCGCTGGGCTTGGAGTCCCAGTAGGAAGTGTGCACACTAAATGTACGGTCCTGATTCCAAAGATGATTATTTTGTGGGCGAGATGAGATTAGACCAGCCGATTATTGCCGAGCCTGAATTAGGTTCATTCACGCATGGTGAAGTTCCTACCTCCCCACCATTATGATGATTCAGATGATATTGATGATACAGTTATGAACTATGAGAATGATTAAGTTACCTCCAGTATTATTATTACCTATTAAATGATTTATTTCTCGAGAGTGAGTGTATCTATTCTTATGCAATTATCCCTTTTTAAACTATGAATCATGGATCCGTGTACTATATTATCTTCTCACTTATGCATTCCAGTCCCGGCAGTCCGGTTATCATTTTCCTTTCTCGCTCTCATCTTAATGAGGCATGTTTATAAAGAGGATAGTTGCATTGGTGTAGCATGTGGGTGAGTTCATTTTATACTTGTCTACTTGTAGAATTAGTTGATGTTTGTGCATGTTATAAATGCATAAGTATGTGAATTGTATATATATATATATATATATATATATATATATATATATACTAACGAGGTTCCTTTGTATATTTTTACTTAACCCATTTAAGATTTTGTTGGTTGATGCTGAGCGTGCATAGAGGAAGTTAGGAATCCTTAGTATTTTGCACCTAGCTTCTCTCGTTTAGTTTTTCTTGTTATCTCTAGCTTGATGTTTAGACTATGAACCTATGGTAGTATATATTATACTTTTGGATAGTGCTTAGACACTTGGGCCTGTGTGTCTTGCTTTACTTATTGATGAGCTATGACTCTAGTTTTCGGGCCTGTGAGCCCCTTTTGTTCATTTTGAGGATTTTGACTTATTTAGTAGTTTAGCATGGTAACTATCTCGGTATAGATGGTTACGGCGGTAACATTCCCAAAGTATTAGTAATGAATGATCTTTTTATCTGTCTTTACCTTCATTCCTTTTGGTTAAGTGGTGAATTAATCTAGGCTTAGAAGTAAAAATTTGGGGGTGTTACGCATCCAAACACAACCTAAAGAAAAGGACAATTGAACAAAACATGACACTGATATGCACCACAATATGACACTACTATGCACCACAATAACTGCATACATATCACAATAAAACACCAACGAATGACGAACCAGTTACAACAATCGAACCGAGACAAGAAAACAAAACATAAAAAAAAAGTCTAGAAAAATAACAAAACACCACCCACGAAAATTAATTTCACTCAAACACGCAAAATTGACAGTCGGCATAGATTTAAAAAAAAAAAAAAACAAAACAAAAAACAAAAAACAAAAAAAACGAACGATGACAGCGAAGGGAAAAAAAAAACTAACATGAAGCTATTAGATACCACAAATATCACGAAGTGCGATCTAACCAAAAGCCCAAAATTGGTCACCAACGCTAGAAGATTACGAGGAAGAAGAGCTAAAGAATAATACGTTTACAATGCTAAAAATGGAGACAATTTTGAATTAAACGCAACACTATCATAGTATCATGAAAACATGGCAACAAATAACGAAAATGCCCCAACTTAGAAAAAGAAAAAAATTACCAAATAATAAATATACCTAAAAAAAAAAAAAACTATAACCATAATCTAATAAAATCAACGATCATAATTAAACGATATGTTCACACCTAAAGACATTGTAGTAATTTGATTCATATAATCAAAATATATGGAGTAACTCTTAACCGAATAATGTAATAATATATTCTCATAATCCAAACCAAATACGTAGTATAAGTACTTTTACATTGTCAACATTTCCCATCATAATGTAACAATATATTCCCATATCCAAATCAAATATAGGTAATATTATATTTTCAACTATTTCTATTTTTACTCTTAAAAATACTACTCCCTATAAAATTCCATATATATATTACTCTGCATATTAAGAGTGGCAGTGTGGCACAGCCCAGTGATCCATCCAGGTAATTTATGCAGTCAACCCACCGTCCATGTTCCTCTTTTCTCAGTCTCTTTCTCTACTTACATGCCCACAAACCATGCACTCATTTCCTTTTCTGGAAGTTAGGGTTTTAATTACTCGGTAACAATTGTGTAAATGATGTTAGTTTTTGTTTCAAGGTTATATGCTATTATCGATATTAAAAAAAATCTGTAGAAGAAACAGAGAAGTGTGTGTTTCGTGTAGATTTTCATAGCCCCAATTTCATTAATCTCACTAGCTTTCTGGTGAATTTGTAGTGATCATGGGAGCTTCAGGTTCGGAAGGCTTCGGGAGCATTTATCCTACCCCAATTGCAGCAAGGTTTCCGGCATTGGGTATGTCTTCGTTTTGTTTATTGTTTTTGGGAATTTGTTTTCGTTATTTGGGATTTTTGGAGTTCATTATTTCTGTTTGAGTAGGGTAGAACTCTTGAATCTGTAAAACAAATGAAAATCATTAGGAAGTAATCTTTGTTCAAATGTTAATGGCGATTGCTTTTTAGACTTTCTGAAACAGTTGAGCTACTGAATGTATGTCATTTAGTTTGATCCTCTCTGTCTCTACTTATTTTGATGTTGTTTCCTTTTCTGATTTTGTTCCCTTACTCCCTGTACACATTACTATGTATTAACACATGGATTATCAATGAGGATTTGACATTGAATCTGATATTGGTTGCTTTAGCTTGCTACATTTGTATGGTAAAAACTTGGATGGTGCAATGCAGTTTAAGAGTAAATGCTTTCTCAAATAGAGTTTAAATTTTGATTTTATTCCCAAATCTCATCACACATTTATTATTTCAATTTTGAAACAGATTCTTTTCCCAAACGAAGGAAAAGGATGAAAACCAATGAAGCTCCAATTAACCAAATGCCTTCTATATATTGGGGCGAGGAACTTGAAGAGAGACTCCTAAAACGCTCTTCAGGAACTTTGGACTATTCTGATCCCTATTATATGCCCAATTTATGGGAAAGTTTCGAATGTGGAAAGTATGGGAGCCTGACAAAAGAAATTGAGGAGCTTATGGCTCAAAGCAGACGTTGCATAGATTCATGCTATGCAAGGGATCCTACACTTCCCCATAAATTCTTAGAGTTGGAAAAGAACCACACCACAGAGTATAAGGGAGACCAGTCTGCAACTATTGTAATTGATTTGGAGGATGAGGATGTTGCAAGAAATGTTCCAGTTGCTCACTTTGTTCCTCCTGCACAGCTTGTCCCATCAGCTGGCCCTCTTGTCATCCTTGATTCAGATGATGAAGACGACAAAAAGCCTAATTGTACTTTCCAGGGAATCCTCTCCATTAATACTGTCGAAGGCTCTTATTTGAAAGAACATTTGGTAAGTATATTCAATGTATATTTATCTATGCAAGTCTTCTTGTGGCGGATAACAGAACAAAGCTGAAAGCCCTTTAATCTTTTGTATTTGATTTTTGGGAAAAATATAAGCTTATGAAGAATAGTGGCTCATTAGGATATGTGTGTGCAAAGGCTCTTGCACCAGTTTTATTTATTTTGGA
The DNA here is from genome assembly GCF_001879475.1 of Ipomoea nil. Taxonomy (NCBI): domain Eukaryota; kingdom Viridiplantae; phylum Streptophyta; class Magnoliopsida; order Solanales; family Convolvulaceae; genus Ipomoea; species Ipomoea nil. Next base: position 2,543,710 of record NW_017617070.1, read on the forward strand.
TTATCCAATTCAATTGCTTTCTCTATATCATGTGAATACGTGTGTGTGTACCCTCTTCTTATGTGTTTGCCATAATTACCTGACATAGGTGCAGGATTCACCTGGAACCAAAACACCTAGAGGAAGTGCAAATCTTGCTTTTGAAACTGAAAAAATTAAAGACAAAGGTGTGTATGTTGGTGTGGAGGATGATTCAGAAACAGAAGATGGAAATGATGCTAATTTTGATGGCTTGGATGATATATGGAATGAGATGTCATTTGCTATAGAATGCTCTAAGGTACAGTTGTTTTATTCTTTACTCAACTACACCAGAAAGTCTTCTTTTTTTGTCTTTTTCCCCTATAATCTGCATTTATTATCTTTTGAGTAGTTCTTGATTTGAGATTTTTAGGCACAGTACTTCAATATAATTGTATATCACATGCATTTCTCATGATGACCTTTTCATTTCTCTATCTTGTATTTTTGTGTCTCACTTTACGTTCCTTTTTGTGTGTTTGTGTTGCATGCTAGAATAAACTTATACACTGTTTTATTCCTGTGCTGTTAGATTGAAGTTTCCTAATGTCAAATAGGATGTTACTGCGGATGCTCCTTCTAACAAGGACAAATCTGAAGATGAAGATGAAGAGTGTGAGCATTCTTACATCTTAAAAGACGATATTGGCTATGTATGTCGCATCTGTGGAATTATAAAGAAAAGCATCGAAAGCATCATCGACTACCCGTATTCAAAGGTGTGGTCTTATCTAATCCATCTATCCTTTCCTTTTGGGCCTTTTTCCATATATTTTTCCGCGATAATACCCAAAATGTTTCATTGATATGCCATAATTCTCAAGTTGGTACTCGACTATCAATTCACCCAAAATGGTCCATCGACTATGTAAAATTTACTCCATTTAATCCTTTGATGTAAGTAACGGAGGATTAAATTTTATAGATTTGTTTCCCTTTCGAAACTTAGATTTCTTTAACTGAAGTGCTTTTTGTCTTCATTTAGAGTGCAAAGAATGCAAGAACTTATCGATACGAAGGTCGAACAACCAAGGATTCAGGGCCAAGTGATACTTTTTTTGAGCCCAACAAATCATCACATGAATTTGAAATAGCTGAAGTTTCTGCTCATCCAAGGCACAAAAAGCAGATGAAACCCCACCAAGTTGAGGGATTCAATTTTTTGCTAAACAACTTGGTGACGGATAACCCAGGGGGGTGTATAATGGCCCATGCTCCTGGATCAGGGAAGACCTTTATGATTATAAGCTTCCTGCAAAGTTTCATGGCTAAGTATCCATTTGCTAGGCCTTTGGTTGTGCTACCAAGAGGAATCCTGGCCACATGGAAGAAAGAATTTCTTAGGTGGCAAGTGGAAGATTTTCCTCTTTATGATTTTTACTCTGTAAAAGCAGATAATCGAGGCCAACAATTAGAAGTTCTAAAGCAATGGGCTGGGGAAAGGAGTATTCTGTTTCTAGGCTACAAACAGTTCTCAGTAATAGTGTGTGACAATGAAGCAAGTAGAGCTGCTGTTGCTTGCCAAGAGATTTTGTTGACGGTTCCATCAATTCTCATTTTGGATGAGGGTCATACACCAAGGAACCAGGATACTGATGTTTTGACTTCATTGGAAAAGGTGCAGACACCTCGTAAGGTTGTGCTATCTGGCACTCTTTACCAAAATCATGTTAAAGAGGTGTTTAATATTTTGAACCTTGTTCGTCCAAAGTTTCTGAAGTTGGAAGATTCTAAAGCAATCAAGAGACGGATATTGAGCAGAGCAGTAATTTCAAGCAATAGGAACCTAATAAAGAAAGGCTCAGATAATGAATTCTTCGAGTTAGTGGAGCACACACTCCTGAAAGATGAGAATGTAACAAGGAAGGCTACGGTTATACAAGATCTGAGGGAGATGACAAGAAAAGTTCTTCACTATTACAAGGGAGACTTTCTGGAAGAACTTCCAGGACTCGTGGATTTCACGGTCATCCTAAAGCTTCATCCGAAACAGAAAAGTGAAGTTGCTGGGTTAAAGAACTTGCGAAGAAAATTCAAAATAAGTGCTGAAGGAAGTGCATTATACGTGCACCCCCAGTTGAAGAGTCTCTCAAAACACTCTGTTAAAGAAAGGATTGATGAAGAGAAAATTGATATGATTGTAGATAATTTGGAGGTACGAGAGGGAGTGAAAGCTAAGTTCTTTCTAAATCTTCTGGCATTGTGCGAATCACACAAGGAAAAACTCCTTGTATTTAGTCAGTACCTATTGCCTTTGAAGTTCCTGGAGCGATTGACCATAAAGTTTAAGGGTTATTGTACTGGAAAGGAAATTTTCATGATTACTGGAGATTCGGATAATGAAGTGAGGGAAGCTTCAATGGAGCGGTTCAACACATCAGCAGATGCACGTGTTTTCTTCGGTTCCATTAAAGCCTGCGGTGAGGGAATATCACTTGTGGGGGCATCCCGTATTATCATATTGGATGTACACTTGAACCCTTCGGTAACTCGCCAAGCAATAGGACGTGCATTCCGGCCTGGTCAGGAGAAGAAAGTATACACCTACAGATTGGTGGCGTCTAGTACACCAGAAGAGGAAGACCATACAACCTGTTTCAGAAAGGAATCTATATCAAAGATGTGGTTCGAGTGGAACCAATATTATGGTCTTGACGATTATGAAATGGAGAAGATGGATCCAAAGCAATGTGGTGATGAATTTCTGGAAACAGCACGGTTTTCTGATGACATCGTTGGTCTCTACAAAAGGTAAGTCATAATACATTCTGGTTGAGTCACTACTGTTTTTCCACATTCTATTGACTCTCTTTGTTTCTCTTTCCAGATAAAACGTAACAAAACAGTAATGCTGACTGTGGCTTTATCCTCCTAGGACGAACCTCATAATGTTAGTTCAAGACTCGGAGTAGAAGGTAGGGTTTGCATGATGTGTATTTAAGCAGTTACTTTACTGATCCTTGTTAGGTTGTAGACTTGTAGTTTGATTCTCTTATCATTTGTAATGTGTGTAAAACACTGGATCCCTAGGTTCATGTTTTTGGATTTAGTGTTTTTTGTTGTGACCCCAAGCTACCCTTTCTTCAATTCTGCTGTACTTTGAGATTTACCCAAATTGATTAGCTATGCTATGCATTTAAATATGAATTTTTCCAGATAAATGACAAGTTTTGATGGGACAAAAGTTCCAAGTTGATCTCTTTGTTCATTATGTTATACCTTATACGGAGTAGTTTATTGGCCTCAGCTCTTTCTGAAGTTTATGTTATGCCAATATAATGTGTAATACCCAATTCAGTCCAAAACGTACTTTGGGAAATGTTTTTGGTGGGCATTAAATTTTCTCAATTATGGGAAATATATCATTGTGTACACTAGTATTTTCGCTCGTGCGATACACGGAATGAATTTGTTATAATATATTAAAAATATTTAGATTGATATATAATTATTTAAATTAGAACATCAAATATTATATAGTGCAATTGAAGATATGGTTTGGATTATTTGAGTCTTGATGTCATCATTGTTTGAATTTGAGCAAATAATTGCTCAAATTAATAGCTAATGTGTAGATGTATCCATTTTACATTTGCTTACAAAATAAGCTTTATTAAATTAGTTGGTAAAAATACAACTACGCATGAAAGACGAATTCAATCTAAAAATGGCAGTTTATTGTTTTCTATGTGTACATGCACACATAAGGATGATGAGTTCTGTTCATATGAAGATAAGATAATATTGATGTAGGTTGATTATTTATAATATATTTGGAAGTAAAATTTGAGCTCTAAAATCATATAGGGCACTATTTGATCCTAGATCTATAAATAATTAGTTATATACACATTTAGCAATACAATGTTATTACTAATACTTTATATATATTTGCAGTATTGAACCTTTATAGCACGTTTGGTTCACGGAATGAATTTTGAGGTAATAGGAATGCTAGTCCATAAGGAATGGAATAGGCAAGGAATAGAATAGGAATTGTATTCTATTGTTTGGTTCGCGAAAGGAATAAACTTTAGGAATTATATTACTGTGTTTGGTTGGTTTAAGGAATAGAAATGAAATATGTTTTAAAAGACATAAATACCCTTATAAAAATATGTGGTGGTGTCGATGGTGGCGGTGTTGCTGGTGGTGGTAGCGGCGGCGGCGACGGGGTGGTGGTGGCAGCGGCAGTGGTGGTGGCGGCGATGGTGGTGGTAGCGGCGGGTGGTGGCGGTGCTGGTGCTGGTGCTGGTGTTGGTGGTGTTGGTGGGGTGGTGGTGCTGGTGGCGGTGGCAGCGGTGCTGGTGGTAGTGGTGGTAGCGGCGGCGGTGGTGGTAGCGACGGTGGTGGCGATGCTGGTGGTGTTGGTGGGGTGGTGGTGCTGGTGGCGGTAGTAGTGGCGGTGGCAGCGGTGGTGGCGGCGGCGGTGGTGGTGGTGGCGGTGCTGGTGCTGGTGTTGGTGCTGGTGTTGGTGGGGTGGTGGTGCTGGTGGTGGCGGCAATGCTGGTAGCGATTGTGGTGGTGGCGACGGTGGTGGTGGTGGTGGCGGCGGCGGCGATGCTGGTGGCGGTGGGGGTGGTGGGGTGCTGGTGCTGGTGGCGGTGGAGTGGTGGTGCTAGTGGTGGTGACGGGGGGTAAAATAGGAAGTAGAAATTTTAGGCTATTCCTGAGAACTCAGTAATAGCCTAATACCAGGGGGGGCCCTGGTAATAGCTATTACCTTATCTGGAGGAATAGGGTATTACCAGGAATATTATTCCCGGTAATAGAAACGGTTACCAAACACATGAATAGGCCTATTACTGGGAATGTTATGCCATTCCCAGCCTATTCTGTGAACCAAACGGGCCATTAATGTGAGATAAGAAAGAAATAATCAGTTAAATGATGCCTTTATTTGGATGCACGGAGACTATTACAATGCTCCATCACTTTGCAAACATGTACAACTTTGGCTTTATTTTATACTTTAGATTATACTTTGCTTATCTTTTGGATTTTAATGTATTATTTTAAGCAAATTTATTTATTAACATTAAAAAAAATACATTTTAAAGTGTGACAATTTATACTAATAAATCATTTTAAAAAGTGGCAAACAATTATTAGAAAATTTGATGCCACTACATCAATTTAAAAAAAAAAATGTTTTATTGCTATATTGTTTACCTCAATCATCTCATAAATATCAATAATGTTTCTTCATATAGGCCAGGTGCACACCAATTGCA
>NW_017617070.1:3153964-3368964 GCF_001879475.1 Ipomoea nil
AGTTGAGTTCTAGTCGCAACATGAAACCTCTCTGTTGTACCGAAAAAGTCTTGAAATTTGAGAGGTTTCATGTTGCGACTAGAACCCAACTCACCAGCCTTACGGCTCAAACAACTCTCAACAGAGTCGTCAGGAGTAGAATATGTATCATTACTCATACACCACCCTCCTCCCTGAATTAAAACTTTATTCAGGGAGGAGGGTGGTGTATGAGTAATGATGCATATTCTACTCCTGATCACTCTAATGAGAGTTGTTTGAGCCGTAAGGCCGGTGAGTTGAGTTCTAGTCGCAACATGAAACCTCTCTGTTGTACCGAAAAAGTCTTGAAATTTGAGAGGTTTCATGTTGCGACTAGAACCCAACTCACCAGCCTTACGGCTCAAACAACTCTCAACAGAGTGGTCAGGAGTAGAATATGTATCATTACTCATACACCACCTCCTCCCTGAATTAAAACTTTGATTCAGGGAGGAGGGTGGTGTATGAGTAATGATGCATATTCTACTCCTGATCACTCTGTTGAGAGTTGTTTGAGCCGTAAGGCTGGTGAGTTGGTTCTAGTCGCAACATGAAACCTCTCAAATCTCAAGACTTTTTCGGTTTCATGTTGCGACTAGAACCCAACTCACCAGCCTTACGGCTCAAACAACTCTCAACAGAGTGATCAGGAGTAGAATATGTATCATTACTCATACACCACCCTCCTCCCTAAATTAAAACTTTGATTCAGGGAGGAGGGTGGTGTATGAGTATGATGCATATTCTACTCCTGATCACTCTTGAGAGTTGTTTGAGCCGTAAGGCCGGTGAGTTGAGTTCTAGTCGCAACATGAAACCTCTCAGTTGTACCGAAAAAGTCTTGAAATTTGAGAGGTTTCATGTTGCGACTAGAACCCAACTGACTGGCCTTACGGCTCAAACAACTCTAAACAAAGTCGTCAGGAGTAGAATATGTATCATTACTCATACACCACCCTCCTCCCTAAATTAAAACTTTGATTCAGGAGGTGTGGTGTATGAGTAATGATGCATATTCTACTCCTGATCACTCTAATGAGAGTTGTTTGAGCCGTAAGGCCGGTGAGTTGAGTTCTAGTCGCAACATGAAACCTCTCTGTTGTACCGAAAAAGTCTTGAAATTTGAGAGGTTTCATGTTGCGACTAGAACCCAACTCACAGCCTTACGGCTCAAACAACTCTCAACAGAGTGTCAGGAGTAGAATATGTATCATTACTCATACACCACCCTCCTCCCTGAATTAAAATTTTATTCAGGGAGGAGGGTGGTGTATGAGTAATGATGCATATTCTACTCCTGATCACTCTTGAGAGTTGTTTGAGCCGTAAGGCCGGTGAGTTGAGTTCTAGTCGCAACATGAAACCTCTCTGTTGTACCGAAAAAGTCTTGAAATTTGAGAGGTTTCATGTTGCGACTAGAACCCAACTCACCAGCCTTACGGCTCAAACAACTCTCAACAGAGTCGTCAGGAGTAGAATATGTATCATTACTCATACACCACCCTCCTCCCTGAATTAAAACTTTATTCAGGGAGGAGGGTGGTGTATGAGTAATGATGCATATTCTACTCCTGATCACTCTAATGAGAGTTGTTTGAGCCGTAAGGCCGGTGAGTTGAGTTCTAGTCGCAACATGAAACCTCTCTGTTGTACCGAAAAAGTCTTGAAATTTGAGAGGTTTCATGTTGCGACTAGAACCCAACTCACCAGCCTTACGGCTCAAACAACTCTCAACAGAGTGGTCAGGAGTAGAATATGTATCATTACTCATACACCACCCTCTCCCTGAATTAAAACTTTGATTCAGGGAGGAGGGTGGTGTATGAGTAATGATGCATATTCTACTCCTGATCACTCTGTTGAGAGTTGTTTGAGCCGTAAGGGGTGAGTTGGTTCTAGTCGCAACATGAAACCTCTCAAATCCAAGACTTTTTGTCATGTTGCGACTAGAACCCAACTCACCAGCCTTACGGCTCAAACAACTCTCAACAGAGTGATCAGGAGTAGAATATGTATCATTACTCATACACCACCCTCCTCCCTGAATTAAAACTTTGATTCAGGGAGGAGGGTGGTGTATGAGTAATGATGCATATTCTACTCCTGATCACTGAGAGTTGTTTGAGCCGTAAGGCCGGTGAGTTGAGTTCTAGTCGCAACATGAAACCTCTCAGTTGTACCGAAAAAGTCTTGAAATTTGAGAGGTTTCATGTTGCGACTAGAACCCAACTCACCAGCCTTACGGCTCAAACAACTCTAACAGAGTGTCAGGAGTAGAATATGTATCATTACTCATACACCACCCTCCTCCCTAAATTAAAACTTTGATTCAGGAGGGGTGGTGTATGAGTAATGATGCATATTCTACTCCTGATCACTCTTGAGAGTTGTTTGAGCCGTAAGGCCGGTGAGTTGAGTTCTAGTCGCAACATGAAACCTCTCTGTTGTCGAAAAAGTCTTGAAATTTGAGAGGTTTCATGTTGCGACTAGAACCCAACTCACGCCTTACGGCTCAAACAACTCTCAACAGAGTCGTCAGGAGTAGAATATGTATCATTACTCATACACCACCCTCCTCCCTGAATTAAAATTTATTCAGGAGGAGGTGGTGTATGAGTAATGATGCATATTCTACTCCTGATCACTCTAATGAGAGTTGTTTGAGCCGTAAGGCCGGTGAGTTGAGTTCTAGTCGCAACATGAAACCTCTCTGTTGTACCGAAAAAGTCTTGAAATTTGAGAGGTTTCATGTTGCGACTAGAACCCAACTCACCAGCCTTACGGCTCAAACAACTCTCAACAGAGTCGTCAGGAGTAGAATATGTATCATTACTCATACACCACCCTCCTCCCTGAATTAAAACTTTATTCAGGGAGGGTGGTGTATGAGTAATGATGCATATTCTACTCCTGATCACTCTAATGAGAGTTGTTTGAGCCGTAAGGCCGGTGAGTTGAGTTCTAGTCGCAACATGAAACCTCTCTGTGTACCGAAAAAGTCTTGAAATTTGAGAGGTTTCATGTTGCGACTAGAACCCAACTCACCAGCCTTACGGCTCAAACAACTCTCACAGAGTGGTCAGGAGTAGAATATGTATCATTACTCATACACCACCCTCTCCCTGAATTAAAACTTTGATTCAGGGAGGAGGGTGGTGTATGAGTAATGATGCATATTCTACTCCTGATCACTCTGTTGAGAGTTGTTTGAGCCGTAAGGTTGGTGAGTTGGGTTCTAGTCGCAACATGAAACCTCTCAAATCTCAAGACTTTTTGTCATGTTGCGACTAGAACCCAACTCACCAGCCTTACGGCTCAAACAACTCTCAACAGAGTGATCAGGAGTAGAATATGTATCATTACTCATACACCACCTCCTCCCTAAATTAAAACTTTGATTCAGGGAGGAGGGTGGTGTATGAGTAATGATGCATATTCTACTCCTGATCACTCTTGAGAGTTGTTTGAGCCGTAAGGCCGGTGAGTTGAGTTCTAGTCGCAACATGAAACCTCTCAGTTGTACCGAAAAAGTCTTGAAATTTGAGAGGTTTCATGTTGCGACTAGAACCCAACTCACCAGCCTTACGGCTCAAACAACTCTCAACAGAGTCGTCAGGAGTAGAATATGTATCATTACTCATACACCACCCTCCTCCCTGAATTAAAACTTTGATTCAGGGAGGAGTGGTGTATGAGTAATGATGCATATTCTACTCCTGATCACTCTAATGAGAGTTGTTTGAGCCGTAAGGCCGGTGAGTTGAGTTCTAGTCGCAACATGAAACCTCTCTGTTGTACGAAAAAGTCTTGAAATTTGAGAGGTTTCATGTTGCGACTAGAACCCAACTCACAGCCTTACGGCTCAAACAACTCTCAACAGAGTGTCAGGAGTAGAATATGTATCATTACTCATACACCACCCTCCTCCCTGAATTAAAACTTTATTCAGGGAGGAGGGTGGTGTATGAGTAATGATGCATATTCTACTCCTGATCACTCTAATGAGAGTTGTTTGAGCCGTAAGGCCGGTGAGTTGAGTTCTAGTCGCAACATGAAACCTCTCTGTGTACCGAAAAAGTCTTGAAATTTGAGAGGTTTCATGTTGCGACTAGAACCCAACTCACCAGCCTTACGGCTCAAACAACTCTCAACAGAGTGTCAGGAGTAGAATATGTATCATTACTCATACACCACCCTCCTCCCTGAATTAAAACTTTATTCAGGGAGGAGGGTGGTGTATGAGTAATGATGCATATTCTACTCCTGATCACTCTAATGAGAGTTGTTTGAGCCGTAAGGCCGGTGAGTTGAGTTCTAGTCGCAACATGAAACCTCTCTGTTGTACCGAAAAAGTCTTGAAATTTGAGAGGTTTCATGTTGCGACTAGAACCCAACTCACCGCCTTACGGCTCAAACAACTCTCAACAGAGTGTCAGGAGTAGAATATGTATCATTACTCATACACCACCCTCCTCCCTGAATTAAAACTTTGATTCAGGGAGGAGGGTGTGTATGAGTAATGATGCATATTCTACTCCTGATCACTCTCTGAGAGTTGTTTGAGCCGTAAGGGGTGAGTTGAGTTCTAGTCGCAACATGAAACCTCTCAAATAAGACTTTTTTCATGTTGCGACTAGAACCCAACTCACCAGCCTTACGGCTCAAACAACTCTCAACAGAGTGATCAGGAGTAGAATATGTATCATTACTCATACACCACCCTCCTCCCTGAATTAAAACTTTGATTCAGGGAGGAGGGTGGTGTATGAGTAAGATGCATATTCTACTCCTGATCACTCTTGAGAGTTGTTTGAGCCGTAAGGCCGGTGAGTTGAGTTCTAGTCGCAACATGAAACCTCTCAGTTGTACCGAAAAAGTCTTGAAATTTGAGAGGTTTCATGTTGCGACTAGAACCCAACTCACTGGCCTTACGGCTCAAACAACTCTCAACAGAGTCGTCAGGAGTAGAATATGTATCATTACTCATACACCACCCTCCTCCCTAAATTAAAACTTTGATTCAGGAGGGGTGGTGTATGAGTAATGATGCATATTCTACTCCTGATCACTCTAATGAGAGTTGTTTGAGCCGTAAGGCCGGTGAGTTGAGTTCTAGTCGCAACATGAAACCTCTCTGTTGTACCGAAAAAGTCTTGAAATTTGAGAGGTTTCATGTTGCGACTAGAACCCAACTCACCAGCCTTACGGCTCAAACAACTCTCAACAGAGTCGTCAGGAGTAGAATATGTATCATTACTCATACACCACCCTCCTCCCTGAATTAAAACTTTATTCAGGGAGGAGGGTGGTGTATGAGTAATGATGCATATTCTACTCCTGATCACTCTAATGAGAGTTGTTTGAGCCGTAAGGCCGGTGAGTTGAGTTCTAGTCGCAACATGAAACCTCTCTGTTGTACCGAAAAAGTCTTGAAATTTGAGAGGTTTCATGTTGCGACTAGAACCCAACTCACCAGCCTTACGGCTCAAACAACTCTCAACAGAGTCGTCAGGAGTAGAATATGTATCATTACTCATACACCACCCTCCTCCCTGAATTAAAACTTTGATTCAGGGAGGAGGTGGTGTATGAGTAATGATGCATATTCTACTCCTGATCACTCTTGAGAGTTGTTTGAGCCGTAAGCCGGTGAGTTGAGTTCTAGTCGCAACATGAAACCTCTCAGTTGTACCGAAAAGTCTTGAAATTTGAGAGGTTTCATGTTGCGACTAGAACCCAACTCACCAGCCTTACGGCTCAAACAACTCTCAACAGAGTGTCAGGAGTAGAATATGTATCATTACTCATACACCACCCTCCTCCCTGAATTAAAACTTTGATTCAGGGAGGGGTGGTGTATGAGTAATGATGCATATTCTACTCCTGATCACTCTGTTGAGAGTTGTTTGAGCCGTAAGGTGGTGAGTTGGTTCTAGTCGCAACATGAAACCTCTCAAATCAAGACTTTTTTTCATGTTGCGACTAGAACCCAACTCACCAGCCTTACGGCTCAAACAACTCTCAACAGAGTGATCAGGAGTAGAATATGTATCATTACTCATACACCACCCTCCTCCCTAAATTAAAACTTTGATTCAGGAGGAGGGTGTGTATGAGTAATGATGCATATTCTACTCCTGATCACTCTGATCAGTTGTTTGACAGGCCTTACGGCTCAAACAACTCTGAGTCGTCAGGAGTAGAATATGTATCATTACTCATACACCACCCTCCTCCCTAAAACTTTGATTCGCATATTCTACTCCTGATCACTCTAATGAGAGTTGTTTGAAAGGCCGGTGAGTTGAGTTCTAGTCGCAACAGTTGTACCGAAAAAGTCTTGAAATTTGAGAGGTTTCATGTTGCGACTAGAACCCAACTCACTTACGGCTCAAACAACTCTAGTCGTCAGGAGTAGAATATGCTCAATGATGCATATTCTACTCCTGATCACTCAGAGTTGTTTCGTCGGTGAGGAGTAGGGATTCAGGGAGGAGGGTGGTGTATGAGTAATGATGCATATTCTACTCCTGATCACTCTAATGAGAGTTGTTTGAGCCGTAAGGCCGGTGAGTTGAGTTCTAGTCGCAACATGAAACCTCTCTGTTGTACCGAAAAAGTCTTGAAATTTGAGAGGTTTCATGTTGCGACTAGAACCCAACTCAGCCTTACGGCCTTACGGCTCAAACAACTCTCAACAGAGTGAGCCGTCAGGAGTAGACATATGTATCATTACTCATACACCACCCTCTCTCCCTGAATTAAAACTTTGATTCAGGGAGGAGGGTGGTGTATGAGTAATGATGCATATTCTACTCCTGATCACTCTAATGAGAGTTGTTTGAGCCGTTAAGGCCGGTGAGTTGATGTTCTAGTCGCAACATGAAACCTCTCAAACCGAAAAAGTCTTGAAATTTGAGACCATGTTGCGACTAGAACCCAACTCACCAGCCTTACGGCTCAAACAACTCTCAACAGAGTGATCAGGAGTAGAATATGTATCATTACTCATACACCACCCTCCTCCCTAAATTAAAACTTTGATTCAGGGAGGAGGGTGGTGTATGAGTATGATGCATATTCTACTCCTGATCACTCGTTGAGAGTTGTTTGAGCCGTAAGGCCGGTGAGTTGAGTTCTAGTCGCAACATGAAACCTCTCAGTTGTACCGAAAAAGTCTTGAAATTGAGAGGTTTCATGTTGCGACTAGAACCCAACTGGCCTTACGGCTACGACTAACAAGTCTTTGATTCAGGAGTGATGTGTCACTCAGTTGTTTGAGCCGTAAGGCGGTGAGTTGAGTTCTAGTCGCAACATGAAACCTCTCTACCGAAAAAGTCTTGAAATTTGAGAGGTTTCATGTTGCGACTAGGCCTTACGGCTCAAACAACTCTCAGACAGAGTAGGTGTGTGGTGTATGAGTAATGATGCATATTCTACTCCTGATCACTCTAATGAGAGTTGTTTGAGCCGTAAGGCCGGTGAGTTGAGTTCTAGTCGCAACATCCCCTTGAGAGGTTTCAGGGGTGTGGTGTATGAGTAATGATGCATATTCTACTCCTGATCACTCTAATGAGAGTTGTTTGAGCCGTAAGGCCGGTGAGTTGAGTTCTAGTCGCAACATGAAACTGTTGTACCGAAAAAGTCTTGAAATTTGAGAGGTTTCATGTTGCGACTAGAGGCTCAAACAACTCTCACGTCAGGAGTAGAATATGCCTTACGGCCCAATGATGCATATTCTACTCCTGATCACTCTAATGAGAGTTCGTTTTGAGCCGTAAGGCCGGTGAGTTGAGTTCTAGTCGCAACATGAAACTCATAATGAGAGTTTTTGACCGTAGCCGGTGAGTGAGTCTAGTCGCAACAACCTCTCTGTGTACCGAAAAAGTCTTGAAATTTGAGAGGTTTCATGTTGCGACTAGAACCCAACTCACCAGCCTTACGGCTCAAACAACTCTCAACAGAGTCGTCAGGAGTAGAATATGTATCATTACTCATACACCACCCTCCTCCCTGAATTAAAACTTTATTCAGGGAGGAGGTGGTGTATGAGTAATGATGCATATTCTACTCCTGATCACTCTAATGAGAGTTGTTTGAGCCGTAAGGCCGGTGAGTGAGTTCTAGTCGCAACATGAAACCTCTCTGCTGTACCGAAAAAGTCTTGAAATTTAAGAGGTTTCATGTTGCTACTAGAACCCAACTCACCAGCCCTACGGCTCAAACAACTCTCAACAGAGTGGTCAGGAGTAGAGTATGTATCATTACTCATACACCACCCTCTTCCCTGAATTAAAACTTTGATTCAGGGAGGAGGGTGGTTATGAGTAATGATGCATATTCTACTCCAGATCACTCTGTTGAGAGTTGTTTCAGCCGCAAGGTTGGTGAGTTGGGTTCTAGTCGCAACATGAAACCTCTCAAATCTCAAGACTTTTTCGGTACAACTGAGAGGTTTCATGTTGCGACTAGAACCCAACTCACCAGCCTTACGGCTCAAACAACTCTCAACAGAGTGATCAGGAGTAGAATATGTATCATTACTCATACACCACCCTCCTCCCTAAATTAAAACTTTGATTCAGGGAGGAGGGTGGTGTATGAGTAGTGATGCATATTCTACTCCTGATCAATCGGTTGAGAGTTGTTTGAGCCGTAAGGCCGGTGAGTTGAGTTCTAGTCGCAACATGAAACCTCTCAGTTGTACCGAAAAGTCTTGAAATTTGAGAGGTTTCATGTTGCGACTAGAACCCAACTGACTGGCCTTACGGCTCAAACAACTCTAAACAAAGTCGTCAGGAGTAGAATATGTATCATTACACATACACCACCCTCCTCCCTAAAATTAAAACTTTGATTCAGGTAGGTGTGTGGTGAATGAGTAATGATGCATATTCTACTCCTGATCACTCTAATGAGAGTTGTTTGAGCCGTAAGGCCGGTGAGTTGAGTTCTAGTCGCAACATGAAACCTCTCTGCTGTACCGAAAAAGTCTTGAAATTTAAGAGGTTTCATGTTGCTACTAGAACCCAACTCACCAACCTTACGGCTCAAACAACTCTCAACAGAGTGGTCAGGAGTAGAGTATGTATCATTACTCATACACCACCCTCTTCCCTGAATTAAAACTTTGATTCAGGGAGGAGGGTGGTGTATGAGTAATGATGCATATTCTACTCCTGATCACTCTGTTGAGAGTTGTTTGAGCCGCAAGGTTGGTGAGTTGGTTCTAGTCGCAACATGAAACCTCTCAAATCTCAAGACTTTTTCGGTACAACCATGTTGCGACTAGAACCCAACTCACCAGCCTTACGGCTCAAACAACTCTCACAGAGTGATCAGGAGTAGAATATGTATCATTACTCATACACCACCCTCCTCCCTAAATTAAAACTTTGATTCAGGGAGGAGGGTGGTGTATGAGTAGTGATGCATATTCTACTCCTGATCAATCGGTTGAGAGTTGTTTGAGCCGTAAGGCCGTGAGTTGAGTTCTAGTCGCAACATGAAACCTCTCAGTTGTACCGAAAAAGTCTTGAAATTTGAGAGGTTTCATGTTGCGACTAGAACCCAACTGACTGGCCTTACGGCTCAAACAACTCTAAACAAAGTCGTCAGGAGTAGAATATGTATCATTACACATACACCACCCTCCTCCCTAAATTAAAACTTTGATTCAGGTAGGTGTGTGGTGTATGAGTAATGATGCATATTCTACTCCTGATCACTCTAATGAGAGTTGTTTGAGCCGTAAGGCCGGTGAGTTGAGTTCTAGTCGCAACATGAAACCTCTCTGTTGTACCGAAAAAGTCTTGAAATTTGAGAGGTTTCATGTTGCGACTAGAACCCAACTCACTAGCCTTACGGCTCAAACAACTCTCAACAGAGTGATCAGGAGTAGAATATGTATCATTACTCATACACCACCCTCCTCCCTGAATTAAAATTTTATTCAGGGAGGAGGGTGGTGTATGAGTAATGATGCATATTCTACTCCTGATCACTCTAATGAGAGTTGTTTGAGCCGTAAGGCCGGTGAGTTGAGTTCTAGTCGCAACATGAAACCTCTCAGTTGTACCGAAAAAGTCTTGAAATTTGAGAGGTTTCATGTTGCGACTAGAACCCAACTGACTGGCCTTACGGCTCAAACAACTCTAAACAAAGTCGTCAGGAGTAGAATATGTATCATTACACATACACCACCCTCCTCCCTAAATTAAAACTTTGATTCAGGTAGGTGTGTGGTGAATGAGTAATGATGCATATTCTACTCCTGATCACTCTAATGAGAGTTGTTTGAGCCGTAAGGCCGGTGAGTTGAGTTCTAGTCGCAACATGAAACCTCTCTGTTGTACCGAAAAAGTCTTGAAATTTAAGAGGTTTCATGTTGCTACTAGAACCCAACTCACCAACCTTACGGCTCAAACAACTCTCAACAGAGTGGTCAGGAGTAGAGTATGTATCATTACTCATACACCACCCTCTTCCCTGAATTAAAACTTTGATTCAGGGAGGAGGGTGGTGTATGAGTAATGATGCATATTCTACTCCTGATCACTCTGTTGAGAGTTGTTTGAGCCGCAAGGTTGGTGAGTTGGGTTCTAGTCGCAACATGAAACCTCTCAAATCTCAAGACTTTTTCGGTACAACCATGTTGCGACTAGAACCCAACTCACCAGCCTTACGGCTCAAACAACTCTCAACAGAGTGATCAGGAGTAGAATATGTATCATTACTCATACACCACCCTCCTCCCTAAATTAAAACTTTGATTCAGGGAGGAGGGTGGTGTATGAGTAGTGATGCATATTCTACTCCTGATCAATCGGTTGAGAGTTGTTTGAGCCGTAAGGCCGGTGAGTTGAGTTCTAGTCGCAACATGAAACCTCTCAGTTGTACCGAAAAAGTCTTGAAATTTGAGAGGTTTCATGTTGCGACTAGAACCCAACTGACTGGCCTTACGGCTCAAACAACTCTAAACAAAGTCGTCAGGAGTAGAATATGTATCATTACACATACACCACCCTCCTCCCTAAATTAAAACTTTGATTCAGGTAGGTGTGTGGTGTATGAGTAATGATGCATATTCTACTCCTGATCACTCTAATGAGAGTTGTTTGAGCCGTAAGGCCGGTGAGTTGAGTTCTAGTCGCAACATGAAACCTCTCTGTTGTACCGAAAAAGTCTTGAAATTTGAGAGGTTTCATGTTGCGACTAGAACCCAACTCACTAGCCTTACGGCTCAAACAACTCTCAACAGAGTCGTCAGGAGTAGAATATGTATAATTACTCATACACCACCCTCCTCCCTGAATTAAAATTTTATTCAGGGAGGAGGGTGGTGTATGAGTAATGATGCATATTCTACTCCTGATCACTCTAATGAGAGTTGTTTGAGCCGTAAGGCCGGTGAGTTGAGTTCTAGTCGCAACATGAAACCTCTCTGTTGTACCGAAAAAGTCTTGAAATTTGAGAGGTTTCATGTTGCGACTAGAACCCAACTCACCAGCCTTACGGCTCAAACAACTCTCAACAGAGTCGTCAGGAGTAGAATATGTATCATTACTCATACACCACCCTCCTCCCTGAATTAAAACATTATTCAGGGAGGAGGGTGGTGTATGAGTAATGATGCATATTCTACTCCTGATCACTCTAATGAGAGTTGTTTGAGCCGTAAGGCCGGTGAGTTGAGTTCTAGTCGCAACATGAAACCTCTCTGCTGTACCGAAAAAGTCTTGAAATTTAAGAGGTTTCATGTTGCTACTAGAACCCAACTCACCAGCCCTACGGCTCAAACAACTCTCAACAGAGTGGTCAGGAGTAGAGTATGTATCATTACTCATACACCACCCTCTTCCCTGAATTAAAACTTTGATTCAGGGAGGAGGGTGGTGTATGAGTAATGATGCATATTCTACTCCTGATCACTCTGTTGAGAGTTGTTTCAGCCGCAAGGTTGGTGAGTTGGGTTCTAGTCGCAACATGAAACCTCTCAAATCTCAAGACTTTTTCGGTACAACTGAGAGGTTTCATGTTGCGACTAGAACCCAACTCACCAGCCTTACGGCTCAAACAACTCTCAACAGAGTGATCAGGAGTAGAATATGTATCATTACTCATACACCACCCTCCTCCCTAAATTAAAACTTTGATTCAGGGAGGAGGGTGGTGTATGAGTAGTGATGCATATTCTACTCCTGATCAATCGGTTGAGAGTTGTTTGAGCCGTAAGGCCGGTGAGTTGAGTTCTAGTCGCAACATGAAACCTCTCAGTTGTACCGAAAAAGTCTTGAAATTTGAGAGGTTTCATGTTGCGACTATAACCCAACTGACTGGCCTTACGGCTCAAACAACTCTAAACAAAGTCGTCAGGAGTAGAATATGTATCATTACACATACACCACCCTCCTCCCTAAATTAAATCTTTGATTCAGGTAGGTGTGTGGTGAATGAGTAATGATGCATATTCTACTCCTGATCACTCTAATGAGAGTTGTTTGAGCCGTAAGGCCGGTGAGTTGAGTTCTAGTCGCAACATGAAACCTCTCTGTTGTACCGAAAAAGTCTTGAAATTTGAGAGGTTTCATGTTGCGGCTAGAACCCAACTCACCAGCCTTACGGCTCAAACAACTCTCAACAGAGTCGTCAGGAGTAGAATATGTATCATTACACATACACCACCCTCCTCCCTAAATTAAAACTTTGATTCAGGTAGGTGTGTGGTGTATGAGTAATGATGCATATTCTACTCCTGATCACTCTAATGAGGGTTGTTTGAGCCGTAAGGCCGGTGAGTTGTGTTCTAGTCGCAACATGAAACCTCTCAGTTCTACCGAAAAAGTCTTTAAATTTGAGAGGTTTCATGTTGCGACTAGAACCCAACTTATCGGCCTTACGGCTTAATCAACTCTCAACAGAGTGGTTAGGAGTAGAATATGCATCGTTACTCATACACCACCCTCCTCCCTGAATTAAAACTTTGATTCAGGGACGAGGGTGGTGTATGAGTAATGATGCATATTCTACTCCTGATCACTCTGTTGAGAGTTGTTTGAGCCGCAAGGCTGGTGAGTTGGGTTCTAGTCGCAACATGAAACCTCTCAAATTTCAAGACATTTTTAGTACAACTGAGAGGTTTCATGTTGCGAATAGAACCCAACTCACCAGCCTTACGGCTGAAACAACTCTCAACAAAGTGGTCAGGAGTAGAATATGTATCATTTCTCATACACCACCCTCCTCCCTGAGTTAAAACTTTGATTCAGGGAGGAGGGTGGTGTATGAGTAATGATGCATATTCTACTCCTGATCACTCTAATGAGAATTTTTTGAGCCGTAAGGCCGCTGAGTTGAGTTCTAGTCGCAACATGAAACCTCTCTGTTGTACCGAAAAAGTCTTGAAATTTTAGAGGTTCACGTTGCGACTAGAACCCTACTCACCAGCCATACGGCTCAAACAACTCTCAACAGAGTGGTCAGGAGTAGAGTATGTGTCATTACTCATACACCACCCTCTTCCCTGAATTAAAACTTTGATTCAGGGAGGAGGGTGGTGTATGAGTAATGATGCATATTCTACTCCTGATCTCTCTGTTGAGAGTTATTTGAGCAGTAAGGACGGTGAGTTGAGTTCTAGTCGCAACATGAAACCTCTCAGTTGTAACGAAAAAGTCTTGAAATTTTAGAGGTTACAAGTTGCGACTAGAACCCAACTCACCAGCCTTACGACTCAAACAACTCTCAACAGAGTGGTCTGGAGTAGAATATGTATCATTACTCATACACCGCCCTCCTCCCTAAATTAAAACTTTGATTAAGGGAGGAGGGTGGTGTATGAGTAGTGATGCATATTCTACTCCTGATCACTCTGTTGACAGTTGTTTGAGCCGTAAGGCCGGTGAGTTGAGTTCTAGTCGCAACATGAAACCTCTCAGTTGTACCAAAAAAGTCTTGAAATTTGAGAGGTTTCATGTTGCGACTAGAACCCAACTGAATGGCCATACGGCTCAAACAACTCTCAACAGAGTCGTCAGGAGTAGAATATGTATCATTACTCATACACCACCCTCCTCCCTGAATTAAAACTTTGATTTAGGGAGGAGTGTGGTGTACGAGTAAGGATGCATATTCTACTCCTAATCTCTCTGTTGAGAGTTGTTTGAGCCGTAAGGCTGGGAGTTGGGTTCTAGTCGCAACATGAAACCTCTCAAATTCCATGACTTTTACGTTACAACTGAGAGGTTTCATGTTGCGACTAGAACTCAACTCACCGGCCTTACGGCTCAACAGAGTGATCAGGAGTAGAATATGCATCATTACTCATACACCCCTCTCCTCCCTGAATCAAAGTTTTAACTCATGGAGGAGGGTGGTGTATGAGAAATGATACATATTCTACTCCTGACCACTCTGTTGAGAGTTGTTTGAGACGTAAGGCTGGTGAGTTGGGTTCTAGTCACAACACGAAACCTCTCAGTTGCACCGAAAAAGTCTTAAAATTTGAGAGGTTTCATGTTGCGACTAGAACCCAACTCACCGGCCTTACGGCTCAAACAACTCTCAACAGAGTGATCAGGAGTAGACTATGCATCATTACTCATACACCACCCTCCTTCCTGAATCAAAGTTTTAATTCAGGGAGGAGGGTGGTGTATGAGTAATGATACATATTCTACTCCTGATCACTCTGTTGAGAGTTGTTTGAGCCGTAAGGCTGGTGAGTTGGGCTCTAGTCGCAACATGAAACCTCTCAATTGTACCGAAAAAGTCTTGAAATTTGAGAGGTTTCATGTTGCGACTAGAACCCAACTCACCGGCCTTACGGCTCAAACAACTCTCAACAGAGTGATCAGGAGTAGAATATGTATCATTACTCATACACCACCCTCCTCCCTAAATTAAAACTTTGATTCAGGAAGGAGGGTGGTGTATGAGTAATGATGCATAGTCTACTCCTGATCACTCTGTTGAGAGTTGTTTGAGCCGTAAGGCCGGTGATTTGGGTTCTAGTCGCAACATGAAACCTCTCAAATTTCAAGACTTTTTCGGTGCAACTGAGAGGTTTCATGTTGCGACTAGAACTCAACTCACCGGCCTTACGGCTCAACAGAGTGATCAGGAGTAGAATATGCATCATTACTCATACACCACCCTCCTCCCTGAATCAAAGTTTTAACTCAGGGAGGAGGGTGGTGTATGAGAAATGATACATATTCTACTCCTGACCACTCTGTTGAGAGTTGTTTAAGCCGTCAGGCTGGTGAGTTGGGTTCTAGTCGCAACATGAAACCTTTCAGTTGCACCGAAAAAGTCTTGAAATTTGAGAGGTTTCATGTTGCGACTAGAACCCAACTCACCGGCCTTACGGCTCAAACAACTCTCAACAGAGTGATCAGGAGTAGACTATGCATCATTACTCATACACAACCCTCCTTCCTGAATCAAAGTTTTAATTCAGGGAGGAGGTTGGTGTATGAGTAATGATACATATTCTACTCCTGATCACTCTGTTGAGAGTTGTTTGAGCCGTAAGGCCGGTGAGTTGGGTTCTATTCGCAACATGAAACCTCTCAAATTTCAAGACTTTTTCGGTACAACTGAGAGGTTTCATGTTGCGACTAGAGCCCAACTCACCAGCCTTACGGCTCAAACAACTCTCAACAGAGTGATCAGGAGTAGAATATGTATCATTACTCATACACCACCCTCCTCCCTGAATTAAAACTCTGATTCAGGAAGGAGGGTGGTGTATGAGTAATGATGCATAGTCTACTCCTGATCACTCTGTTGAGAGTTGTTTGAGCCGTAAGGCCGGTGAGTTGGGTTCTAGTCGCAACATGAAACCTCTCTAATTTCAAGACTTTTCGGTGCAACTGAGAGGTTTCATGTTGCGACTAGAACCCAACTCACCAGCCTTACGGCTCAAACAACTCTCAACAGAGTGGTCAGGAGTAGAATATGTATCATTTCTCATACACCACCCTCCTCCCTGAGTTAAAACTTTGATTCAGGGAGGAGGGTGGTGTATGAGTAATGATGCATATTCTACTCCTGATCACTCTGTTGAGCAGTAAGGCCGGTGAGTTGAGTTCTAGTCGCAACATGAAACCTCTCAGTTGTAACGTAAAAGTCTTGAAATTTGAGAGGTTTCATGTTGCGACTAGAACCCAACTCACCAGCCTTACGGCTCAAACAACTCTCAACAGAGTGATCAGGAGTAGAATATGTATCATTACTCATACTCCACCCTCCTCCCTAAATTAAAACTTTGATTCAGGGAGGAGGGTGGTGTATGAGTAGTGATGCATATTCTACTCCTGATCACTCGGTTGAGAGTTGTTTGAGCCGTAAGGCCGGTGAGTTGAGTTCTAGTCGCAACATGAAACCTCTCAGTTGTATCGAAAAAGTCTTGAAATTTGAGAGGTTTCATGTTGCGACTAGAACCCAACTGACTGGCCTTACGGCTCAAACAACTCTCAACAGAGTCGTCAGGAGTAGAATATGTATCATTACACATACACCACCCTCCTCCCTAAATTAAAACTTTGATTCAGGTAGGTGTGTGGTGTATGAGTAATGATGCATATTCTACTCCTGATCACTCTAATGAGAGTTGTTTGAGCCGTAAGGCCGGTGAGTTGTGTTCTAGTCGCAACATGAAACCTCTCAGTTCTACCGAAAAAGTCTTTAAATTTGAGAGGTTTCATGTTGCGACTAGAACCCAACTTATCGGCCTTACGGCTTAATCAACTCTCAACAGAGTGGTTACGAGTAGAATATGCATCGTTACTCATACATCACCCTCCTCCCTGAATTAAAACTTTGATTCAGGGAGGAGGGTGGTGTATGAGTAATGATGCATATTCTACTCCTGATCACTCTGTTGAGAGTTGTTTGAGCCGCAAGGCTGGTGAGTTGGGTTCTAGTCGCAACATGAAACCTCTCAAATTTCAAGACATTTTTAGTACAACTGAGAGGTTTCATGTTGCGAATAGAACCCAACTCACCAGCCTTACGGCTGAAACAACTCTCAACAAAGTGGTCAGGAGTAGAATATGTATCATTTCTCATACACCACCCTCCTCCCTGAGTTAAAACTTTGATTCAGGGAGGATGGTGGTGTATGAGTAATGATGCATATTCTACTCCTGATCACTCTAATGAGAATTTTTTGAGCCGTAAGGCCGCTGAGTTGAGTTCTAGTCGCAACATGAAACCTCTCTGTTGTACCGAAAATGTCTTGAAATTTTAGAGGTTCACGTTGCGACTAGAACCCTACTCACCAGCCATACGGCTCAAACAACTCTCAACAGAGTGGTCAGGAGTAGAGTATGTGTCATTACTCATACACCACCCTCTTCCCTGAATTAAAACTTTGATTCAGGGAGGAGGGTGGTGTATGAGTAATGATGCATATTCTACTCCTGATCTCTCTGTTGAGAGTTATTTGAGCAGTAAGGACGGTGAGTTGAGTTCTAGTCGCAACATGAAACCTCTCAGTTGTAACGAAAAAGTCATGAAATTTTAGAGGTTACAAGTTGCGACTAGAACCCAACTCACCAGCCTTACGACTCAAACAACTCTCAACAGAGTGGTCTGGAGTAGAATATGTATCATTACTCATACACCGCCCTCCTCCCTAAATTAAAACTTTGATTAAGGGAGGAGGGTGGTGCATGAGTAGTGATGCATATTCTACTCCTGATCACTCTGTTGACAGTTGTTTGAGCCGTAAGGCCGGTGAGTTGAGTTCTAGTCGCAACATGAAACCTCTCAGTTGTACCAAAAAAGTCTTGAAATTTGAGAGGTTTCATGTTGCGACTAGAACCCAACTGAATGGCCTTACGGCTCAAACAACTCTCAACAGAGTCGTCAGGAGTAGAATATGTATCATTACTCATACACCACCCTCCTCCCTGAATTAAAACTTTATTCAGGGAGGAGGGTGGTGTATGACTAATGATGCATATTCTACTCCTGATCACTCTAATGAGAGTTGTTTGAGCCGTAAGGCCGGTGAGTTGAGTTCTAGTCGCAACATGAAACCTCTCAGTTGTACCGAAAAAGTCTTGAAATTTGAGAGGTTTCATGTTGCGACTAGAATCCAACTCACCAGCCTTACGGCTCAAACAACTCTCAATAGAGTGGTCAGGAGTAGAATATGTATCATTACTCATACACCACCCTCCTCCCTGAATTAAAACTTTGATTTAGGGAGGAGTGTGGTGTACGAGTAAGGATGCATATTCTACTCCTAATCTCTCTGTTGAGAGTTGTTTGAGCCGTAAGGCTGGGAGTTGGGTTCTAGTCGCAACATGAAACCTCTCAAATTCCATGACTTTTACGTTACAACTGAGAGGTTTCATGTTGCGACTAGAACTCAACTCACCGGCCTTACGGCTCAACAGAGTGATCAGGAGTAGAATATGCATCATTACTCATACACCACTCTCCTCCCTGAATCAAAGTTTTAACTCATGGAGGAGGGTGGTGTATGAGAAATGATACATATTCTACTCCTGACCACTCTGTTGAGAGTTGTTTGAGACGTAAGGCTGGTGAGTTGGGTTCTAGTCACAACATGAACCCTCTCAGTTGCACCGAAAAAGTCTTAAAATTTGAGAGGTTTCATGTTGCGACTAGAACCCAACTCACCGGCCTTACGGCTCAAACAACTCTCAACAGAGTGATCAGGAGTAGACTATGCATCATTACTCATACACCACCCTCCTTCCTGAATCAAAGTTTTAATTCAGGGAGGAGGGTGGTGTATGAGTAATGATACATATTCTACTCCTGATCACTCTGTTGAGAGTTGTTTGAGCCGTAAGGCTGGTGAGTTGGGCTCTAGTCGCAACATGAAACCTCTCAATTGTACCGAAAAAGTCTTGAAATTTGAGAGGTTTCATGTTGCGACTAGAACCCAACTCACCGGCCTTACGGCTCAAACAACTCTCAACAGAATGATCAGGAGTAGAATATGTATCATTACTCATACACCACCCTCCTCCCTAAATTAAAACTTTGATTCAGGAAGGAGGGTGGTGTATGAGTAATGATGCATAGTCTACTCCTGATCACTCTGTTGAGAGTTGTTTGAGCCGTAAGGCCGGTGATTTGGGTTCTAGTCGCAACATGAAACCTCTCAAATTTCAAGACTTTTTCGGTGCAACTGAGAGGTTTCATGTTGCGACTAGAACTCAACTCACCGGCCTTACGGCTCAACAGAGTGATCAGGAGTAGAATATGCATCATTACTCATACACCACCCTCCTCCCTGAATCAAAGTTTTAACTCAGGGAGGAGGGTGGTGTATGAGAAATGATACATATTCTACTCCTGACCACTCTGTTGAGAGTTGTTTAAGCCGTAAGGCTGGTGAGTTGGGTTCTAGTCGCAACATGAAACCTTTCAGTTGCACCGAAAAAGTCTTGAAATTTGAGAGGTTTCATGTTGCGACTAGAACCCAACTCACCGGCCTTACGGCTCAAACAACTCTCAACAGAGTGATCAGGAGTAGACTATGCATCATTACTCATACACAACCCTCCTTCCTGAATCAAAGTTTTAATTCAGGGAGGAGGGTGGTGTATGAGTACTGATACATATTCTACTCCTGATCACTCTGTTGAGAGTTGTTTGAGCCGTAAGGCCGGTGAGTTGGGTTCTAGTCGCAACATGAAACCTCTCAAATTTCAAGACTTTTTCGGTACAACTGAGAGGTTTCATGTTGCGACTAGAGCCCAACTCACCAGCCTTACGGCTCAAACAACTCTCAACAGAGTGATCAGGAGTAGAATATGTATCATTACTCATACACCACCCTCCTCCCTGAATTAAAACTCTGATTCAGGAAGGAGGGTGGTGTATGAGTAATGATGCATAGTCTACTCCTGATCACTCTGTTGAGAGTTGTTTGAGCCGTAAGGCCGGTGAGTTGGGTTCTAGTCGCAACATGAAACCTCTCTAATTTCAAGACTTTTTCGGTGCAACTGAGAGGTTTCATGTTGCGACTAGAACCCAACTCACCAGCCTTACGGCTCAAACAACTCTCAACAGAGTGGTCAGGAGTAGAATATGTATCATTTCTCATACACCACCCTCCTCCCTGAGTTAAAACTTTGATTCAGGGAGGAGGGTGGTGTATGAGTAATGATGCATATTCTACTCCTGATCACTCTGTTGAGCAGTAAGGCCGGTGAGTTGAGTTCTAGTCGCAACATGAAACCTCTCAGTTGTAACGTAAAAGTCTTGGAATTTGAGAGGTTTCATGTTGCGACTAGAACCCAACTCCCAGCCTTACGGCTCAAACAACTCTCAACAGAGTGGTCAGGAGTAGAATATGTATCATTACTCATACACCACCCTCTTCCCTGAATTAAATCTTTGATTCAGGGAGGAGGATGGTGTATGAGTAATGATGCATATTCTACTCCTGATCACTCTGTTGAGAGTTGTTTGAGCCGTAAGGCCGGTGAGTTGGCTTCTAGTTGCAACACGAAAACTCTCAAATTTCAAGACTTTTTCGGTGCAACTGAGAGGTTTCGTGTTGCGACTAGAACCCAACTCACCAGCTTTACGGATCAAACAACTCTCAACAGAGTGGTCAGGAGTAGAATATGTATCATTTCTCATACACCACCCTCCTCCCTGAGTTAAAACTTTGATTCAGGGAGGAGGGTGGTGTATGAGTAATGATGCATATTCTACTCCTGATCACTCTGTTGAGCCGTAAGGCCGGTGAGTTGAGTTCTAGTCGCAACATGAAACCTCTCTGTTGTCCCGAAAAAGTCTTGAAATTTGAGAGGTTTCATGTTGCGACTAGAACCCAACTCACCAGCCTTACGGCTCAAACAACTCTCAACAGAGTCGTCAGGAGTAGAATATGTATCATTACTCATACACCACCATCCTCCCTAATTTAAAACATTATTCAGGGAGGAGGGTGGTGTATGAGTAATGATACATATTCTACTCCTGATCACTCTGTTGAGAGTTGTTTGAGCCGTAAGGCTGGTGAGTTGGGTTCTAGTCGCAACATGAAACCTCTTAGTTGCATCGAAAAAGTCTTGAAATTTGAGAGGTTTCATGTTGCGACTAGAACCCAACTCACCGGCCTTGCGGCTCAAACAACTCTCTACAGAGTGATCAGGAGTAGACAATGCATCATTACTCATACACCACCCTCCTCCCTGAATCGAAGTTTTAATTCAGGGAGGAGGGTGGTGTATGAGTAATGATACATAATCTACTCCTGATCACTCTGTTGAGAGTTGTTTGAGCCGTAAGGCTGGTGAGTTGGGTTCTAGTCGCAACATGAAACCTCTCAAATTTCAAGACTTTTTCGGTACAACTGAGAGGTTTCATGTTGCGACTAGAGCCCAACTCACCAGCCTTACGGCTCAAACAACTCTCAACAGAGTGATCAGGAGTAGAATATGTATCATTACTCATACACCACCCTCCTCCCTGAATTAAAACTTTGATTCAGGGAGGAGGGTGGTGTATGAGTAATGATGCATTGTCTACTCCTGATCACTCTGTTGAGAGTTGTTTGAGCCGCAAGGCCGGTGAGTTGGGTTCTAGTCGCAACATGAAACCTCTCAAATTTCAAGACATTTTCGATGCAACTAAGAGGTTTCATGTTGCGACTAGAACCCAACTCACCAGCCTTACGGCTCAAACAACTCTCAACAGAGTGATCAGGAGTAGAATATTTATCATTACTCATACACCACCCTCCTCCCTGAATTAAAACTTTGATTCAGGGAGGAGGGTGGTGTATGAGTAATGATGCATACTCTACTCCTGATCACTCTGTTGAGAGTTGTTTGAGCCGCAAGGCCGGTGAGTTGGGTTCTAGTCGCAACATGAAACCTCTCAAATTTCAAGACTTTTTCGGTGCATCTGAGAGGTTTCATGTTGCGACTAGAACCCAACTCACCAGCCTTACGGCGCAAACAACTCTCAACAGAGTGGTCAGGAGTAGAATATGTATCATTTCTCATACACCACCCTCCTCCCTGAGTTAAAACTTTGATTCTGGGAGGAGGGTGGTGTATGAGTAATGATACATATTCTACTCCTGATCACTCTGTTGAGAGTTGTTTGAGCCGTAAGGCTGGTGAGTTGGGTTCTAGTCGCAACATGAAACCTCTCAGTTGTACCGAAAAAGTCTTGAAATTTGAGAGGTTTCATGTTGCGACTAGAACCCAACTGACTGGCCTTACGGCTCAAACAACTCTCAACAGAGTCGTCAGGAGTAGAATATGTATCATTACTCATACACCACCCTCCTCCCTAAATTAAAACTTTATTCAGGGAGGAGGGTGGTGTATGACTAATGATGCATATTCTACTCCTTATCAATCTAATGAGAGTTGTTTGAGCCGTAAGGCCGGTGAGTTGAGTTCTAGTCGCAACATGAAACCTCTCAGTTGTACCGAAAAAGTCTTGAAATTTGAGAGGTTTCATGTTGCGACTAGAACCCAACTCCCAGCCTTACGGCTCAAACAACTCTCAACAGAGAGGTCAGGAGTAGAATATGTATCATTACTCATACACCACCCTCTTCTCTAAATTAAAACTTTGATTCAGGGAGGAGGGTGGTGTATGAGTAATGATGCATACTCTACTCCTGATCACTCTGTTGAGAGTTGTTTGAGCCGCAAGGCCGGTGAGTTGGGTTCTAGTCGCAACATGAAACCTCTCAAATTTCAAGACTTTTTCGATGCAACTAAGAGGTTTCATGTTGCGACTAGAACCCAACTCACCAGCCTTACGGCTCAAACAACTCTCAACAGAGTGGTCAGGAGTAGAATATGTATCATTTCTCATACACCACCCTCCTCCCTGAGTTAAAACTTTGATTCAGGGAGGAGGATGGTGTATGAGTAATGATGCATATTCTACTCCCGATCACTCAGTTGAGAGTTGTTTGAGCCGCAAGGCTGGTGAGTTGGGTTCTAGTCGCAACATGAAACCTCTCAAATTTCAAGACTTTTTCGGTACAACTGAGAGGTTTCATGTTGCGACTAGAACCCAACTTACCAGCCTTACAGCTCAAACAACTCTCAACAGAGTGATCAGGAGTAGAATATGTATCATTACTCATACACCACCCTCCTCCCTAAATTAAAACTTTGATTAAGGGAGGACGGTGGTGTATGAGTAGTGATGCATATTCTACTCCTGATCACTCTGTTGAGAGTTGTTTGAGCCGTAAGGCCGGTGAGTTGAGTTCTAGTCGCAACATGAAACCTCTCAGTTGTACCGAAAAAGTCTTGAAATTTGAGAGGTTTCATGTTGCGACTAGAACCCAACTCCCAGCCTTACGGCTCAAACAACTCTCAACAGAGTGGTCAGGAGTAGAATATGTATCATTACTCATACACCACCCTCTTCCCTAAATTAAATCTTAGATTCAGGGAGGAGGATGGTGTATGAGTAATGATGCATATTCTACTCCTGATCACTCTGTTGAGAGTTGTTTGAGCCGTAAGGCCGGTGAGTTGGGTTCTAGTCGCAACACGAAAACTCTCAAATTTCAAGACTTTTTCGGTGCAACTGAGAGGTTTCATGTTGCGACTAGAACCCAACTCACGAGCTTTACGGCTCAAACAACTCTCAACAGAGTGGTCAGGAGTAGAATATGTATCATTACTCATACACCACCCTCCTCCCTGAATTAAAACTTTGATTCAGGGAGGAGGGTGGTGTATGAGTAATGATGCATAGTCTACTCCTGATCACTCTGTAGAGAGTTGTTTGAGCCGCAAGGCCGGTGAGTTGGTTTCTAGTCGCAACATGAAACCTCTCAAATTTCAAGACTTTTTCGATGCAACTAAGAGGTTTCATGTTGCGACTAGAACCCAACTCACCAGCCTTACGGCTCAAACAACTCTCAACAGAGTGGTCAGGAGTAGAATATGTATCATTTCTCATACACCACCCTCCTCCCTGAGTTAAAACTTTGATTCAGGGAGGAGGGTAGTGTATGAGTAATGATGCATATTCTACTCCTGATCACTCTGTTGAGCCGTAAGGCCGGTGAGTTGAGTTCTAGTCGCAACATGAAACCTCTCAGTTGTAACGTAAAAGTCTTGGAATTTGAGAGGTTTCATGTTGCGACTAGAACCCAACTCCCAGCCTTACGGCTCAAACAACTCTCAACAGAGTGGTCAGGAGTAGAATATGTATCATTACTCATACACCACCCTCTTCCCTGAATTAAATCTTTGATTCAGGGAGGAGGATGGTGTATGAGTAATGATGCATATTCTACTCCCGATCACTCAGTTGAGAGTTGTTTGAGCCGCAAGGCTGGTGAGTTGGGTTCTAGTCGCAACATGAAACCTCTCAAATTTCAAGACTTTTTCGGTACAACTGAGAGGTTTCATGTTGCGACTAGAACCCAACTTACCAGCCTTACAGCTCAAACAATTCTCAACAGAGTGATCAGGAGTAGAATATGTATCATTACTCATACACCACCCTCCTCCCTAAATTAAAACTTTGATTAAGGGATGAGGGTGGTGTATGAGTAGTGATGCATATTCTACTCCTGATCACTCTGTTGAGAGTTGTTTGAGCCGTAAGGCCGGTGAGTTGAGTTCTAGTCGCAACATGAAACCTCTCAGTTGTACCGAAAAAGTCTTGAAATTTGAGAGGTTTCATGTTGCGACTAGAACCTAACTGAATGGCCTTACGGCTCAAACAACTCTCAACAGAGTCGTCAGGAGTAGAATATGTATCATTACTCATACACCACCCTCCTCCCTGAATTAAAACTTTATTCAGGGAGGAGGGTGGTGTATGACTAATGATGCATATTCTACTCCTTATCACTCTTATGAGAGTTGTTTGAGCCGTAAGGCCGGTGAGTTGAGTTCTAGTCGCAACATGAAACCTCTCAGTTGTACCGAAAAAGTCTTGAAATTTGAGAGGTTTCATGTTGAGACTAGAACCCAACTCCCAGCCTTACGGCTCAAACAACTCTCAACAGAGTGGTCAGGAGTAGAATATGTAACATTACTCACACACCACCCTCTTCCCTAAATTAAATCTTAGATTCAGGGAGGAGGATGGTGTATGAGTAATGATGTATATTCTACTCCTGATCATTCTGTTGAGAGTTGTTTGTGCCGTAAGGCCGGTGAGTTGGGTTCTAGTCGCAACACGAAAACTCTCAAATTTCAAGACTTTTTCGGTGCAACTGAGAGGTTTCATGTTGCGACTAGAACCCAACTCACGAGCTTTACGGCTCAAACAACTCTCAACAGAGTGGTCAGGAGTAGAATATGTATCATTACTCATACACCACCCTCCTCCCTGAATTAAAACTTTGATTCAGGGAGGATGGTGGTGTATGAGTAATGATGCATAGTCTACTCCAGATCACTCTGTTGAGAGTTGTTTGAGCCGCAAGGCCGGTGAGTTGGTTTCTAGTCGCAACATGAAACCTCTCAAATTTCAAGACTTTTTCGGTGCAACTGAGAGGTTTCATGTTGCGACTAGAACCCAACTCACGAGCTTTACGGCTCAAACAACTCTCAACAGAGTGGTCAGGAGTAGAATATGTATCATTACTCATACACCACCCTCCTCCCTAAATTAAAACTTTGATTAAGGGAGGAGGGCGGTGTATGAGTAGTGATGCATATTCTACTCCTGATCACTCTGTTGAGAGTTGTTTGAGCCGTAAGGCCGGTGAGTTGAGTTCTAGTCGCAACATGAAACCTCTCAGTTGTACCGAAAAAGTCTTGAAATTTGAGAGGTTTCATGTTGCGACTAGAACCTAACTGAATGGCCTTACGGCTCAAACAACTCTCAACAGAGTCGTCAGGAGTAGAATATGTATCATTACTCATACACCACCCTCCTCCCTGAATTAAAACTTTATTCAGGGAGGAGGGTGGTGTATGACTAATGATGCATATTCTACTCCTTATCACTCTTATGAGAGTTGTTTGAGCCGTAAGGCCGGTGAGTTGAGTTCTAGTCGCAACATGAAACCTCTCAGTTGTACCGAAAAAGTCTTGAAATTTGAGAGGTTTCATGTTGTGACTAGAACCCAACTCCCAGCCTTACGGCTCAAACAACTCTCAACAGAGTGGTCAGGAGTAGAATATGTATCATTACTCACACACCACCCTCTTCCCTAAATTATATCTTAGATTCAGGGAGGAGGATGGTGTATGAGTAATGATGCATATTCTACTCCTGATCACTCTGTTGAGAGTTGTTTGAGCCGTAAGGCCGGTGAGTTGGGTTCTAGTCGCAACACGAAAACTCTCAAATTTCAAGACTTTTTCGGTGCAACTGAGAGGTTTCATGTTGCGACTAGAACCCAACTCACGAGCTTTACGGCTCAAACAACTCTCAACAGAGTGGTCAGGAGTAGAATATGTATCATTACTCATACACCACCCTCCTCCCTGAATTAAAACTTTGATTCAGGGAGGAGGGTGGTGTATGAGTAATGATGCATAGTCTACTCCAGATCACTCTGTTGAGAGTTGTTTGAGCCGCAAGGCCGGTGAGTTGGTTTCTAGTCGCAACATGAAACCTCTCAAATTTCAAGACTTTTTCGATGCAACTAAGAGGTTTCATGTTGCGACTAGAACCCAACTCACCAGCCTTACGGCTCAAACAACTCTCAACAGAGTGGTCAGGAGTAGAATATGTATCATTTCTCATACACCACCCTCCTCCCTGAGTTAAAACTTTGATTCAGGGAGGAGGGTAGTGTATGAGTAATGATGCATATTCTACTCCTGATCACTCTGTTGAGCCGTAAGGCCGGTGAGTTGAGTTCTAGTCGCAACATGAAACCTCTCAGTTGTAACGTAAAAGTCTTGGAATTTGAGAGGTTTCATGTTGCGACTAGAACCCAACTCCCAGCCTTACGGCTCAAACAACTCTCAACAGAGTGGTCAGGAGTAGAATATGTATCATTACTCATACACCACCCTCTTCCCTGAATTAAATCTTTGATTCAGGGAGGAGGATGGTGTATGAGTAATGATGCATATTCTACTCCCGATCACTCAGTTGAGAGTTGTTTGAGCCGCAAGGCTGGTGAGTTGGGTTCTAGTCGCAACATGAAACCTCTCAAATTTCAAGACTTTTTCGGTACAACTGAGAGGTTTCATGTTGCGACTAGAACCCAACTCACCAGCCTTACGGCTCAAACAACTCTCAATAGAGTGATCAGGAGTAGAATATGTATCATTACTCATTCACCACCGTCCTCCCTGAATTAAAACTTTGATTCAGGGAGGAGGGTGGTGTATGAGTAATGATGCATAGTCTACTCCTGATCACTCTGTTGAGAGTTGTTTGAGCCGTAAGACCGGTGAGTTGGGTTCTAGTCGCAACATGAAACCTCTCAGTTGTAACGTAAAAGTCTTGGAATTTGAGAGGTTTCATGTTGCGACTAGAACCCAACTCCCAGCCTTACGGCTCAAACAACTCTCAACAGAGTGGTCAGGAGTAGAATATGTATCATTACTCATACACCACCCTCTTCCCTGAATTAAATCTTTGATTCAGGGAGGAGGATGGTGTATGAGTAATGATGCATATTCTATTCCTGATCACTCTGTTGAGAGTTGTTTGAGCCGCAAGGCTGAAGTGTTGGGTTCTAGTCGCAACATGAAACCTCTCAAATTTCAAGACTTTTTCGGTACAACTGAGAGGTTTCATGTTGCGACTAGAACCCAACTTACCAGTCTTACGGCTCAAACAACTCTCAACAGAGTGATCAGAAGTAGAATATGTATCATTACTCATACACCACCCTCCTCCCTAAATTAAAAATTTGATTAAGGGATGAGGGTGGTGTATGAGTAGTGATGCATATTCTACTCCTGATCACTCTGTTGAGAGTTGTTTGAGCCGTAAGGCCGGTGAGTTGAGTTCTAGTTGCAACATGAACCTCTCAGTTGTACCGAAAAAGTCTTGAAATTTGAGAGGTTTCATGTTGCGACTAGAACCCAACTGAATGGCCTTACGGCTCAAACAACTCTCAACAGAGTCGTCAGGAGTAGAATATGTATCATTACTCATACACCACCCTCCTCCCTGAATTAAAACTTTGATTTAGGGAGGAGTGTGGTGTATGAGTAATGATGCATATTCTACTCCTGATCACTCTGTTGAGAGTTATTTGAGCCGTAAGGCTGGTAAGTTGGGTTATAGCCGCAACATGAAACCTCTCAGTTGTACCGAAAAAGTCTTGAAATTTTAGAGGTTACATGTTGCGACTATAACCCAACTCACCAGCCTTATGACTCAAACAACTCTCAACAGAGTGGTCTGGAGTAGAATATGTATCATTACTCATACACCACCCTCTTCCCTGAATTAAATCTTTGATTCAGGGAGGAGGATGGTGTATGAGTAATGATGCATATTCTACTCCTGATCACTCTGTTGAGAGTTGTTTGAGCCGCAAGGCTGGTGAGTTGGGTTCTAGTCGCAACATGAAAACTCTCAAATTTCAAGACTTTTTCGGTACAACTGAGAGGTTTCATGTTGCGACTAGAACCCAACTCACCAGCCTTACGGCTCAAACAACTCTCAACAGAGTGGTCAGAAGTAGAATATGTATCATTACTCATACACCACCCTCCTCCCTGAGTTAAAACTTTGATTCAGAGAGGAGGGTGGTGTATGAGTAATGATGCATATTCTACTCCTGATCACTCTAATGCGAATTGTTTGAGCCGTAAGGCCAGTGAGTTGAGTTCTAGTCGCAATATGAAACCTCTCTGTTGTACCGAAAAAGTCTTGAAATTTGAGAGGTTTCATGTTGCGACTAGAACCCAACTCACCAGCCTTACGGGTCAAACAACTCTCAACAGAGTGGTCTGGAGTAGAATATGTATCATTACTCATACACCACCCTCTTCCCTGAATTAAATCTTTGATTCAGGGAGGAGGATGGTGTATGAGTAATGATGCATATTCTACTCCTGATCACTCTGTTGAGAGTTGTTTGAGCCGCAAGGCTGGTGAGTTGGGTTCTAGTCGCAACATGAAACCTCTCAAATTTCAAGACTTTTTCGGTACAACTGAGAGGTTTCATGTTGCGGCTATAACCCAACTTACCAGCCTTACGGCTCAAATAACTCTCAACAGAGTGATCAGGAGTAGAATATGTATCATTTCTCATACACCACCCTCCTCCCTAAATTAAAACTTTGATTCAGGGAGGAGGGTGGTGTATGAGAAGTGATGCATATTCTACTCCTGATCACTCTGTTGAGAGTTGTTTGAGCCGTAAGGCCGGTGAGTTGAGTTCTAGTCGCAACATGAAACCTCTCAGTTGTACCGAAAAAGTCTTGAAATTTGAGAGGTTTCATGTTGCGATTAGAACCCAACTGACTGGCCTTACGGCTCAAACAACTCTCAACAGAGTGGTCAGGAGTAGAATATGTATCATTACTCATACACCACCCTCCTCCCTGAATTAAAACTTTATTCAGGGAGGAGGGTGGTTGTAACACCCCAGATTTTCAAGACATTTAAAACTTATAAAATAAAGGTGAAATCCCATTAAATCCCAAAACATAATACAAGAGTATGGGGTGCTATGCCACACCTGAGCTAGAGAACTCAGGTGCATAGGCTAACTAACTAATATCCTCAATAATGTAAAGGCATGAGCATGGCACGCAGGCCGAAAAGGGAAACTATCTACTTCTACGTTCCAAGTTCTAGCGCGCTCCAGTGACTTATCCTTCTGTGCCTGAAAGCCAAATATATCTGTTCAGCGAGAGATGCTGGTAACCCACTCCAACGCGTTGAAATACAATACATATAGAGATATATATAGATATACGAAAACCATTTTGAGCATGAAGATATATCCTATGAACTCTAGCTTTAAAACCGGGAATGACTCGACAGATAAGGCCAGACACAAGCAACAGTTATAACGAGCATATGTAGTTCACAACAGATAAGGCAGATAAGGCAAAGCATAAACAATAATCATAACCCAATATGAACAATCCCCAATATAAATCCCATAGTCACATCCCCCAAGACACTCGTAATCACAACTCATCCATGTCACTACACATAACATTCTTTGTTGGCGCCACAGGACCAATCACATGCCCATACATGAGGGTCAGCGCATATAGCTCTGACACGGCCCCGCAGCACCCTGCCCCGTATCGCAACACGGAGGGGTCGATGCAACCGACCGATGAACCGCAGCTCATCATAGTGTTTGATCGCAACCAAACAGTGGACCGCAGCCCAAGAGAATGTCATCTGACCGCAGCCAGGAAAAAGGACGAACCGCAGCTCGTATAGAAACGTTTGATCGCAACCAAACGGTGGACCGCAGCCCAAGAGTATCAATCTGACCGCAGCCAGCTTCTGAACCGCAGCTCAGGATAACCAATCCGATCGCAACCGAATTGGGGTAACACACACACATAACACATAGCAAGCACATGCAAACCATATTACACATTGGGAAGGGGGAGAAAGCGCATAACAAAACCTATGCGTGATCCATCACATACTAAAAATTGTCCTAAGGGGTTCATATTTCTTCCACCTGGGTCAACGGGATACCAATTCAACTAGCATGCAATATAATAGACTCATAAACCTACGAACGGTACCCGAAACATCAAACTAGACATAGGCACGATAAACGGAGTCCGTTGGGACACCACGCGGGACAGGGGAACATCAAACGGGGAAGCCGGGATCCCGGGGTGGGGGAATTACCAGCGGGTGGCCGGTGGGTGGGGGCCACCCGCCGGCTGCCCGCCGGATAATACTGTTCCGGGCAGCGGGTCGCCAGCGGGCAGCTGCCCACCGGCCGGCTGCCCGCTGCCGGGAAAGTGATTCTCGGCCGTGGGTTGGTGGCGGGTCCCCTACCCCCCACCTACCCCCCACTGACTCTTATCACACAATACGCCCCGGGAACCGTTTGTGGAACCCGAAACCATGCTTAGACACTTTACAACGCAATTAACGATAGCACGTAGACAATTAACGGATCAAATACGAGAAACGGACGGCACATAACCTATCATACTTTTCTAAACATAATCAACACCCAAACATGCGATTTCCCCACCCGATAATCCAAGAATAAGATCATACGATACAACCTAGGGTTCTAATCACTTTTATATCAACAAGAATACGGTTCGTCTTCTAATTGCAAGATTCGGTAAGAATAACACATAAACATCAAGAACTCCATATCATCATCAAGAATATCATAATTATCAAGAATCTCCCAATATCAAGATTATCAAGATCCCTCATGGGATCATCACGTCAAGCATCAATAATAATCAACAGATCTCGCCATTCACAATAATATGGGGGAAACCCTAAGGGGGAATCATAGCTATGAAAATAGGTTTTGTTGAGACATGAGTTACCTCTTAGCCTTAATTAATTTCTTGGCTATGAAGGGTCTTTCTTTAAGCTTTCTTGCTTTCTTGATTTCTTCTAAGGGAATTCTTGGAGCTCTTTTGGGATGGTGAGTCGTTTATTGTGGTGGGGGTTCTAGGTGCCTCTTAAGTCCCCTATTTATATATTTAGGAATCCTAATTAGGAACTAATATTATAGGCTTGCTAATTCTATTCCTTTTGGGACTAAGGATTGGGTTCCATGGTCCATAGTGGACCATATTA
Source organism: Ipomoea nil (assembly GCF_001879475.1). NCBI lineage: Eukaryota > Viridiplantae > Streptophyta > Magnoliopsida > Solanales > Convolvulaceae > Ipomoea > Ipomoea nil. The sequence goes on from NW_017617070.1 coordinate 3,185,666, forward strand.
ATTAATTAAACAGAATCCTAATCATAATCTGAATAGTAAAAGACCTACTTCCTTTATTCCTAATAGATAACTAGGTCTAGGATTCCTAATCAGGATCTGAATAGTAAAGGGTTTACTTTCTTTATTCCTAATAGGCTTAAGGCTCTAATTTAGGCAAGGGCCCACAGTTCATGGTGGGCCTTATTAATTAATTAAAGGGAAACCTAACCGAATTAAATCATATTTAATTATTATTAACGGGACTAATTAACTAATTAATCCGGGATTGAAGGCCGTAACACGGGGTGTTACACTCTCCCCCCCTTACGAGAAGCTCCGTCCCCGAAGCTTGGAAATCATTGCAGGGTTAACGAGTCAAGAGAAGAACCGTGGTCCTATAGAGAAGGTATTCCATGGGGAAATTGTATACTCGCACGCCTATGTGTGTTGGGTTTTTGGGAACGATTAGGTTTACAGGGCTAAGAGAGTGGGTTTCAAACTTGAGGACACGGTGAATTCAGGAATTTAGGATCTAGTTTTCGAGGTTGCAACTTAAGTTGTGAGGTTGCCACTTGTATGGAATCGTTAAAACATGGGATTGAGAATGGGGTCTGAAGGGTAGAAAGGGTTTTGAAATAAGGAAGGGGCCGATTTTCCGAGGGAGGTAAAGGAATTCGGCTAGGATGGGTTAAGGTTTCTCGATCCCAAGTGAATAATCTGGTTAGATGCTTTGATCACGATGCGCCGACGAGCTGATGATCCTCCTTCCTTGGTGTTGGTGCTTGCTTGACCTTAAGGTCCTTGTTAGACCTTGTTTCCCAGGCTAAGGTTTCATCCTTCTCTTCTTTCTTGAGGGAATTTCCCGTGGTGATTCAACACTTACTTCTTTAATGCGCCTAAGGTCTTGACCGAGTTGGGTCAACCAAGCCAATCTCTTAGGGCGCACTTCCCAAATTCTTCCCAAAGTCTCTTGGGAGTCGATGGACTTTGGGTCGAATTTCTCTTCTTATTGAATTTCATCTCCTCTTTAGTGGATGAAATTCTTAGTAAGACTTCATGTCTTACCCGAGGTTCGGCATTGTTGTGCCCTGTTTGTGTTATTTTTAATGATGAAGGTGTCCTTGCGTGCCCTTTTTCTTTTAAAGCGCAGTCGGTTACCAAATTTCGTTGTGGGATGACTCGGCGACTTTACGAGTCACCTCATTTCCTTGTGGGTCCTTAATGACCCTTGAAGTCTTGGCGCGAATATGTTCTACACCCTTTTGCTTAGCACCATGGGCTACGTAGTTCTTGATTCCATACAACTTGTAAGGAGTCCTCTGATTTGCTCGAACGATGTCCATGGTTTGGAGGAGTCCCGATCCCTCCTTAGCATTTTGACTTTTAAGGTTTTCGTGGGTTCTTAGTACGAGTTCCCAACTCGCCTCCTTGGTTTGCGCAATCCTTTACGCCAAACATCCCTAGTCGGTTGTATCGTAGGATACGATTTCAATTACTCGTGCAATGTAATTGATTGTGATTTCCCGATGGTATCTCGTGCGTCAAGGTCTTTTACGTAGGACACTATGTTTGGGTGGTCCATGGTTCCTTACCCAAGACTCACATTCCTCAATCGAGGCACACAAGTGCGCCACAAATCAATAAAATGAGGGGTTAAGAAATCAGCACATTGTACCAGTGGGTGCGAGGTGGGCGGTCGTCCGCCTGCCAAGCTCCTGCCAAGGACCCGCCAAGGTCCCGTCAAGGACCCGTTGGGGACCCGCGGGAAAGTGACTAGGAATAGTCCATTCCTTCGGGAAAGACCCCAAAAATGCACAGATTCATGTCCTGACAAGTCCCATGCCCTTGTGCACAATAAAAGGGACTTGGATACATAGGATGACCCATCGTACAATGTTCATTAATCCTTAAGCACGAGTTCTAGAGGTAGATATACATACATATATATATCTATGTTTTCTTGGTCTGGGTTTAAAGAGGTGTAAGAAGTGCAAGGGTTAGGTTTCAAAGTCGAGGGGCGGATAGGGTTGATGTCTCAAGGTCGTAATACAGGAAGGAAGGTTGCCACCTTGTACGGGTTTGTCTGTAATGAGGGATCAAGAGCGAGGTTTGGAGTGATAGGACGGATTCTTTAACGAAATGGTACTTGATTGGCAAGGGGAGGGAAAGGGGCTAAGGACTCTTGGCTTCGAGTGATTATGCCTGTTTGGGGCTTGGTTGTGGCGTGCAGTCGAACTGGTGATCCCTTTTCCTTGGCTTTGTTTGATTTTAAGATTTTCGTTTGATCTTCTCTTTCCCGTGTCGAAGTCCCCTTCGTCTCTATGGCTTCCAGGGGAATTCTCGTGATGGTTTCCGTGCACGTTCCCCTCGCATGTCCAGAAGTCTGGACCCAGTCGGTTTAGTGGGTCAAACCCCTAGGTCTTGACTCCTAATCTTTGCCGAGGGTTCTTAAGGGTAAGGGGGGTTTCGGGTTAGTCTTTCTTGTTCTATTGGGTTTCATCCCTTCCTTGGTGGATGAAATTCTTAGCAAGGCTTTATGTCCTCCTTGAGGTTCAGCCTGTTGCACCTATTTGACGATGTTTTCTGTAGCGAGGGCCCCTGACACATTGAACGTATTTGTTTGCCCGCTCTTGTCAACGCATGGCGTTCTTCGGTGGCGTACGTACAGGCTATGGTTTCTCGTGAAGCCTTCACGGTTTTCGTGCAAGGGTGGGGTGATGCGTATTCGTAACCTCCACCTACTTCGCCGATTCCTATCTAACAACTTATTTTAATATTGAATCAATGTATGTCGGTTCTTCACGCCCCTGGGCAGGGTAAGGGCCTTATGCTGCTGTACGGTTTTTAACAGGGTTTCCAAACAGAGTGGGGATATGAACTTAGAGTAAGGCAATAACAATTTAGGGTTTCCGAGGGTTTTGGTTAAGCGCAACAAAGGGTGAGCAAGGTCATGACGGTTGCGAATTTGCTCTTAAGGTAATTAAGGATTCGGGGTGGGAGTTTTCAACAAATAGGGGTATCAAGATGCTGGGGTTTCCGGGCGGATGATGTTTTAAATTGGGGTGGTGGGGTCGCATGGTGTCGCGATATACTTACCTTGCACCCAAGGATTCGACTAATGGTGTCGTTCCTTCGCTACTTTAATAGGTGTCCTAGTTCTCCTTCCTGTTTGTTGTAGCCACAACCCTGGTTTGCCGAGATAAGGCAACTTGTCGGAAGGTGCATGTCATTTGTCTGACTCGGGGGTTATCGTGGTTACCCTGGGTTGGTGCATATTGCAGTCCGTCCCTTTTAGCAGTCCTGACTGTAACGCCTCTTCTTAGTAGTCATCCAAATCTTCCTTTTCTTTGGTCAGGGTCCTTGTCAAGTCTTTTGACGGGAGTTAGGATGAGGCGATTTATCGGGTAAGTGTACGTTACCCAGTTGTGGAAGTAAACTTATCTATTCGCACCCTTATCTGGTGTGGTAAGCGTATGGGGAGGTACCTTTAAGTTAGAGAGGGATGAAGTGAGGGGAGGTTATGTGTAGGTTTCACAATCTCACTGCGCGTCCTAAGATTCCTGGATCCTATGTTCCTAAGTACCTAGAGTTCAAGCCTAGTGTCCTAAAGTCCGGTCTTAAGAGTCTTATCCTAGGGTCAAATTTAAGCTCTGATACCAACTGTAACACCCCTGATTTTCAAGACATTTAAAACTTATAAAATAAAGGTGAAATCCCATTAAATCCAAAACATAATACAAGAGTATGGGGTGCTATGCCACACCTGAGCTAGAGAACTCAGGTGCACAGGCTAACTAACTAATATCCTCAATAATGTAAAGGCATGAGCATGGCACGCAGGCCGAAAAGGGAAACTATCTACTTCTACGTTCCAAGTTCTAGCGCGCTCCAGTGACTTATTCTTCTATGCCTGAAAGCCAAATATATCTGTTCAGCGAGAGATGCTGGTAACCCACTCCAACGCGTTGAAATACAATACATATAGAGATATATATAGATATACGAAAACCATTTTGAGCATGAAGATATATCCTACGAACTCTAGCTTTAAAACCGGGAATGACTCGACAGATAAGGCCAGACACAAGCAACAGTTATAACGAGCATATGCAGTTCACAACAGATAAGGCAGCTAAGGCAAAGCATAAACAATAATCATAACCCAATATGAACAATCCCCAATATAAATCCCATAGTCACATCCCCCAAGACCCTCGTAATCACAACTCATCCATGTCACTACACATAACACACTTTGTTGGCGCCACAGGACCAATCGCATGTCCATACATGAGGGTCAGCGCATATAGCTCTGACACGGCCACGCAGCACCCTGCCCTGTATCGCAACACGGAGGGGTCGATCGCAACCGACCGATGAACCGCAGCTCATCATAGTGTTTGATCGCAACCAAACAGTGGACCGCAGCCCAAGAGAATGTCACCTGACCGCAGCCAGGAAAAAGGACGAACCGCAGCTCGTATAGAAACGTTTGATCGCAACCAAACGGTGGACCGCAGCCCAAGAGTATCAATCTGACCGCAGCCAGCTTCTGAACCGCAGCTCAGGATAACCAATCCGATCGCAACCGAATTGGGGTGACACACACACATAACACATAGCAAGCACATGCAACCCATATTACACATTGGGAAGGGGGAGAAAGCGCATAACAAAACCTATGCGTGATCCATCACATACTAAGAATAGTCCTAAGGGGTTCGTATTTCTTCCACCTAGGTCAACGGGATACCAATTCAACTAGCATGCAATATAATAGACTCATAAACCTACGAACGGTACCCGAAACATCAAACTAGACATAGGCACGATAAACGGAGTCCGTTGGGACACCACGGGGGGACAGGGGAACATCAAACGGGGAAGCCGGGATCCCGGGGTGGGGGAATTTCCAGCGGGTGGCCGGTGGGTGGGGGCCACCCGCCGGCTGCCCGCCGGATAATACTGTTCCGGGCAGCGGGTCACCGGCGGGCAGCTGCCCGCTGCCGGGAAAGTGATTCTCGGCCGTGGGTAGGTGGCGGGTCCTCTACCCCCCACTGACTCTTATCACACAATACGCCCCGGGAACCGTTTGTGGAACCCGAAACCATGCTTAGACACTTTACAACGCAATTAACGATAACACGTAGACAATTAACGGATCAAATACGAGAAACGGACGGCACATAACCTATCATACTTTTCTAAACATAATCAACACCCAAACATGCGATTTCCCCACCCGATAATCCAAGAATAAGATCATACGATACAACCTAGGGTTCTAATCACTTTTATATCAACAAGAATACGGTTCGTCTTCTAATTGCAAGATTCGGTAAGAATATCACATAAACATCAAGAGCATCACCCAATTATCAAGAACAACACATAATCATCAAGAACTCCATATAATCATCAAGAATATCATAATTATCAAGAATCTCCCAATATCAAGATTATCAAGATCCCTCATGGGATCATCACGTCAAGCATCAATAATAATCAACAGATCTCGCCATTCACAATAATATGGGGGAAACCCTAAGGGGGAATCATAGCTATGAAAATAGGTTTTGTTGAGAGATGGGTTACCTCTTAGCCTTAATTTATTCCTTGGCTATGAAGGGTCTTTCTTTAAGCTTTCTTGCTTTCTTGATTTCTTCTAAGGGAATTCTTGGAGCTCTTTTGGGATGGTGAGTCGTTTATTGTGGTGGGGGTTCTAGGTGCCTCTTAAGTCCCCTATTTATATATTTAGGAATCCTAATTAGGAACTAATATTATAGGCTTGCTAATTCTATTCCTTTTGGGACTAAGGATTGGGTTCCATGGTCCATAGTGGACCATATTAATTAATTAAACAGAATCCTAATCATAATCTGAATAGTAAAAGACCTACTTCCTTTATTCCTAATAGATAACTAGGTCTAGGATTCCTAATCAGGATCTGAATAGTAAAGGGTTTACTTTCTTTATTCCTAATAGGCTTAAGGCTCTAATTTAGGCAAGGGCCCACGGTTCATGGTGGGCCTTATTAATTAATTAAAGGGAAATCTAACCGAATTAAATCATATTTAATTATTATTAACGGGATTAATTAACTAATTAATCCGGGATTGAAGGCCGTAACACGGGGTGTTACAGTGGTGTATGACTAATGATGCATATTCTACTCCTGATCACTCTAATGAGAGTTGTTTGAGCCGTAAGGCCAGTGAGTTGAGTTCTAGTCGCAACATGAAACCTCTTAGTTGTACCGAAAAAGGTCTTGAAATTTGAGAGGTTTCATGTTGCGATAGAACCCAACTCACCAGCCTTACGGCTCAAATAACTCTCAACAGAGTGGTCAGGAGTAGAATATGTATCATTACTCATACACCACCCTCCTCCCTGAATTAAAACTTTAATTTAGGGAGGAGTGTGGTCTATGAGTAATGATGCATATTCTACTCCTAATCTCTCTGTTGAGAGTTGTTTGAGCAGTAAGGACGGTGAGTTGAGTTCTAGTCGCAACATGAAACCTCTCAGTTTAACGAAAAAGCCTTGAAATTTTAGAGGTTACATGTTGCGAATAGAACCTAACTCACCAGCCTTACGACTCAAACAACTCTCAACAGAGTGGTCTGGTGTAGAATATGTATCATTACTCATACACCACCCTCCTCCCTGAATTAAAACTTTGATTCAGGGAGGAGGGTGGTGTATGAGTAATGATGCATATTCTACTCCTGATCACTTTGTTGAGAGTTGTTTGAGCCGCAAGGCTGGTGAGTTGGGTTCTAGTCGCAACATGAAAACTCTCAAATTTCAAGACTTTTCCGGTACAACTAAGAGGTTTCATGTTGCGACTAGAACCCAACTCACCAGCCTTACGGCTCAAACAACTCTCAACAGAGTGGTCAGGAGTAGAATATGTATCATTTCTCATACACCACCCTCCTCCCTGAGTTAAAACTTTGATTCAGAGTGGAGGGTGGTGTACGAGTAATGATGCATATTCTAATCCTGATCACTCTAATGAGAATTGTTTGAGCTGTAAGGCCGGTGAGTTGAGTTCTAGTCGCAATATGAAACCTCTCTGTTGTACCGAAAAAGTCTTGAAATTTGAGAGGTTTCATGTTGCGACTAGAACCCAATTCACCAGCCTTACGGGTCAAACAACTCTCAACAGAGTGGTCAGGAGTAGTTTATGTATCATTACTCATACACCACCCTCTTCCCTTTATTAAAACTTTGATTCAGGGAGGAGGGTGGTGTATGAGTAATGATGCATATTCTACTCCTGATCACTCTGTTGAGAGTTGTTTGAGCAGCAAGGCTGGTGAGTTGGGTTCTAGTCGCATCATGAAACCTCTCAAATTTCATGACTTTTTGGGTAAAACTGAGAGGTTTCATGTTGCGACTAGAACCCAACTCACCAGCCTTACGGGTCAAACAACTCTCAACAGAGTGGTCAGGAGTAGAGTATGTATCATTACTCATACACCACCCTCTTCCCTGAATTAAAATTTGATTCAGGGAGGAGGGTGGTGTATGAGTAATGATGCATAGTCTACTCCTGATCACTCTGTTGAGAGTTGTTTGTGCCGTAAGGCCGGTGAGTTGGGTTCTAGTCGCAACATGAAACCTCTCAAATTTCAAGACTTTTTCGGTGCAACTGAGAGGTTTCATGTTGCGACTAGAACCCAACTCACCAGCCTTACGGCTCAAACAACTCTCAACAGAGTGGTCAGGAGTAGAATATGTATCAATTCTCATACACCACCCTCCTCCCTGAGTTAAAACTTTGATTTAGGGAGGAGGGTGGTGTATGAGTAATGATGCATATTCTACTCCTGATCACTCTGTTGAGCCGTAAGGCCGGTGAGTTGAGTTCTAGTCGCAACATGAAACCTCTCAGTTGTAACGTAAAAGTCTTAGAATTTGAGAGGTTTCATGTTGCGACTAGAACCCAACTCCCAGCCTTACGGCTCAAACAACTCTCAACAGAGTGGTCAGGAGTAGAATATGTATCATTAATCATACACCACCCTCTTCCCTGAATTAAATCTTTGATTCAGGGAGGAGGATGGTGTATGAGTAATGATGCATATTCTACTCCTGATCACTATGTTGAGAGTTGTTTGAGCCGCAAGGCTGGTGAGTTGGGTTCTAGTCGCAACATGAAAACTCTCAAATTTCAAGACTTTTTCGGTACAACTGAGAGGTTTCATGTTGCGACTAGAACCCAACTCACCAGCCTTACGGCTCAAACAACTCTCAACAGAGTGGTCAGAAGTAGAATATGTATCATTACTCATACACCACCCTCCTCCCTGAGTTAAAACTTTGATTCAGGGAGGAGGGTGGTGTATGAGTAATGATGCATATTCTACTCCTGATCACTCTAATGCGAATTGTTTGAGCCGTAAGGCCAGTGAGTTGAGTTCTAGTCGCAATATGAAACCTCTCTGTTGTACCGAAAAAGTCTTGAAATTTGAGAGGTTTCATGTTGCGACTAGAACCCAACTCACCAGCCTTACGGGTCAAACAACTCTCAACAGAGTGGTCTGGAGTAGAATATGTATCATTACTCATACACCACCCTCCGCCCTGAATTAAAACTTTATTCAGGGAGGTGGGTGGTGTATGACTAATGATGCATATTCTACTCCTGATCACTCTAATGAGAGTTGTTTGAGCCGTAAGGCCGGTGAGTTGAATTCTAGTCGCAACATGAAACCTCTCAGTTGTACCGAAAAAGTCTTTAAATTTGAGAGGTTTCATGTTGCGACTAGAACCCAACTCACCAGCCTTACGGCTCTAACAACTGTCAACAGAGTGGTCAGGAGTAGAATATGTATCATTACTCATACACCACCCTCCTCCCCGAATTAAAACTATGATTTAGGGAGGAGTGTGGTGTATGAGTAATGATGCATATTCTACTCCTAATCTCTCAATTGAGAGTTGTTTGAGCAGTAAAGACGGTGAGTTGAGTTCTAGTCGCAACATGAAACCTCTCAGTTGTAATGAAAAATTCTTGAAATTTTAGAGGTTACATGTTGCGACTAGAACCCAACTCACCAGCCTTACGACTCAAACAACTCTCAATAGAGTGGTCTGGAGTAGAATATGTATCATTACTCATACACCACCCTCTTCCCTGAATGAAATCTTTGATTCAGGGAGGAGGATGCTGTATGAGTAATGATGCATATTCTACTCCTTATCACTCTGTTGAGAGTTGTTTGAGCCGCAAGGCTGGTGAGTTGGGTTCTAGTCGCGACATGAAACCTCTCAAATTTCAAGACTTTTTCGGTACAACTGAGAGGTTTCATGTTGCGACTAGAACCCAACTTACCAGCCTTACGGCTCAAACAACTCTCAACAGAGTGATCAGGATTAGAATATGTATCATTACTCATACACCACCCTCCTCCCTAAATTAAAACTTTGATTCAGGGAGGAGGGTGGTGTATGAGTAGTGATGCATATTCTACTCCTAATCACTCTATTGAGAGTTGTTTGAGCCGCAAGGCTGGTGAGTTGAGTTCTAGTCGCAACATGAAATCTCTCAGTTGTACCGAAAAAGTCTTGAAATTTGAGAGGTTTCATGTTGCGACTAGAACCCAACACACCAGCCTTACGGCTCAAACAACTCTCAACAGAGTCGTCAGGAGTAGAATATGCATCATTACTCATACACCACCCTCCTCCCTGAATTAAAACTTTATTCAGGGAGGAGGGTGGTGTATGAGTAGTGATGCATATTATACTCTTGATCACTCTAATGAGAGTTGTTTGAGCCGCAAGGCTGGTGAATTGAGTTCTAGTCGCAACATGAAACCTCTCAGTTGTACCGAAAAAGTCTTGACATTTTAGAGGTTTCATGTTGCGACTAGAACCCAACTCACCAGCCTTACGGGTCAAACAACTCTCAACAGAGTGGTCAGGAGTAGAGTATGTATCATTACTCATACACCACCCTCTTCCCTGAATTAAAACTTTGATTCTGGGAGGAGGGTAGTGTATGAGTAATGATGCATATTCTACTCCTGATCACTCTGTTGAGAGTTGTTTGAGTCGCAAGGCTGGTGAGTTGGGTTCTTGTCGCAACATGAAACCTCTCAAATTTCAAGACTTTTTCGGTACAACTGAGAGATTTCATGTTGCGACTAGAACCCAACTCACCAGCCTTACGGCTCAAACAACTCTCAACAGAGTGATCAGGAGTAGAATATGTATCATTACTCATACACCACCCTCCTCCCTGAATTAAAACTTTGATTCAGGGAGGAGGGTGGTGTATGAGTAATGATGCATAGTCTACTCCTGATCACTCTGTTGAGAGTTGTTTGAGCCGTAAGGCCGGTGAGTTGGGTTCTAGTCGCAACATGAAACCTCTCAAATTTCAAGACTTTTTCGGTGCAACTGAGAGGTTTCATGTTGCGACTAGAACCCAACTCACCAGCCTTACGGCTCAAACAACTATCAACAGAGTGGTCAGGAGTAGAATATGTATCATTTCTCATACACCAGCCTCCTCCCTGAGTAAAAACTTTGATTCAGGGAGGAAGGTGGTCTATGAGTAATGATGCATATTCTACTCCTGATCACTCTGTTGAGCCGTAAGGCCGGTGAGTGAGTTCTAGTCGCAACATGAAACCTCTCTGTTGTACCGTAAAAGTCTTGAAATTTGAGAGGTTTCATGTTGCGACTTGAACCCAACTCACCAGCCTTACGGCTCAAACAACTCTCAACAGAGTGGTCAGGAGTAGAGTATGTATCATTACTCATACACCACCCTCCTCCCTAAATTAAAACTTTGATTCAGGGAGGAGGGTGGTGTATGAGTAATGATGCATATTCTACTCCTGATCACTCTAATGAGAATTGTTTGAGCCGTAAGGCCGGTGAGTTGAGTTCTAGTCGCAATATGAAACCTCTCTGTTGTACCGAAAAAGTCTTGAAATTTGAGAGGTTTCATGTTGCGACTAGAACCCAACTCACCAGCCTTACGGGTCAAACAACTCTCAACATAGTGGTCAGGAGTAGAATATGTATCATTACTCATACACCACCCTCCTCCCTAAATTAAAACTTTGATTCAGGGAGGAGGGTGGTGTATGAGTAATGATGCATATTCTACTCCTGATCACTCTGTTGAGAGTTGTTTGAGCCGCAAGGCTGGTGAGTTGGGTTCTAGTCGCAACAAGAAACCTCTCAAATTTCAAGACTTTTTCGGTACAACTGAGAGGTTTCATGTTGCGACTAGAACCCAACTCACCAGCCTTACGGCTCAAACAACTCTCAACAGAGTGATCAGGAGTAGAATATGTATCATTACTCATACACCACCCTCCTCCCTGAATTAAAACTTTGATTCAGGGAGGAGGGTGGTGTATGAGTAATGATGCATATTCTACTCCTGATCACTCTAATGAGAATTGTTTGAGCCGTAAGGCCGGTGAGTTGAGTTCTAGTCGCAATATGAAACCTCTCTGTTGTACCGAAAAAGTCTTGAAATTTGAGAGGTTTCATGTTGCGACTAGAACCCAACTCACCAGCCTTACGGGTCAAACAACTCTCAACAGAGTGGTCAGGAGTAGAATATGTATCATTACTCATACACCACCCTCCTCCCTGAATTAAAACTTTGATTTAGGGAGGTGTGTGGTGTATGAGTAATGATCCATATTCTACTCCTAATCTCTCTGTTGAGAGTTGTTTGAGCAGTAAAGACGGTGAGTTGAGTTCTAGTCGCAACAAGAAACCTCTCAGTTGTAACGAAAAAGTCTTGAAATTTTCGAGGTTACATGTTGCGAATAGAACCGAACTCACCAGCCTTACGACTCAAACAACTCTCAACAGAGTGGTCTGGAGTAGAATATGTATCATTACTCATACACCACCCTCTTCCCTGAATGAGATCTTAGATTCAGGGAGGAGGATGGTGTATGAGTAATGATGCATATTCTACTCCTGATCACTCTGTTGAGAGTTGTTTGAGCCGCATGGCTGGTGAGTTGGGTTCTAGTCGCAACATGAAACCTCTCAAATTTCAAGACTTTTTCGGTGCAACTGAGAGGTTTCATGTTGCGACTAGAACCCAACTCACCAGCCTTACGGCTCAAACAACTCTCAACAGAGTGGTCAGGAGTAGAATATGTATCATTTCTCATACACCAGCCTCCTCCCTGAGTAAAAACTTTGATTCAGGGAGGAAGGTGGTCTATGAGTAATGATGCATATTCTACTCCTGATCACTCTGTTGAGCCGTAAGGCCGGTGAGTGAGTTCTAGTCGCAACATGAAACCTCTCTGTTGTACCGTAAAAGTCTTGAAATTTGAGAGGTTTCATGTTGCGACTTGAACCCAACTCACCAGCCTTACGGCTCAAACAACTCTCAACAGAGTGGTCAGGAGTAGAGTATGTATCATTACTCATACACCACCCTCTTCCCAGAATTAAAACTTTGATTCAGGGAGGAGGGTGGTGTATGAGTAATGATGCATATTCTACTCCTGATCACTCTGTTGAGAGTTGTTTGAGCCGCAAGGCTGGTGAGTTGGGTTCTAGTCGCAACAAGAAACCTCTCAAATTTCAAGACTTTTTCGGTACAACTGAGAGGTTTCATGTTGCGACTAGAACCCAACTCACCAGCCTTACGGCTCAAACAACTCTCAACAGAGTGATCAGGAGTAGAATATGTATCATTACTCATACACCACCCTCCTCCCTGAATTAAAACTTTGATTCAGGGAGGAGGGTGGTGTATGAGTAATGATGCATATTCTACTCCTGATCACTCTAATGAGAATTGTTTGAGCCGTAAGGCCGGTGAGTTGAGTTCTAGTCGCAATATGAAACCTCTCTGTTGTACCGAAAAAGTCTTGAAATTTGAGAGGTTTCATGTTGCGACTAGAACCCAACTCACCAGCCTTACGGGTCAAACAACTCTCAACAGAGTGGTCAGGAGTAGAATATGTATCATTACTCATACACCACCCTCCTCCCTGAATTAAAACTTTGATTTAGGGAGGTGTGTGGTGTATGAGTAATGATCCATATTCTACTCCTAATCTCTCTGTTGAGAGTTGTTTGAGCAGTAAAGACGGTGAGTTGAGTTCTAGTCGCAACAAGAAACCTCTCAGTTGTAACGAAAAAGTCTTGAAATTTTCGAGGTTACATGTTGCGAATAGAACCGAACTCACCAGCCTTACGACTCAAACAACTCTCAACAGAGTGGTCTGGAGTAGAATATGTATCATTACTCATACACCACCCTCTTCCCTGAATGAGATCTTAGATTCAGGGAGGAGGATGGTGTATGAGTAATGATGCATATTCTACTCCTGATCACTCTGTTGAGAGTTGTTTGAGCCGCATGGCTGGTGAGTTGGGTTCTAGTCGCAACATGAAACCTCTCAAATTTCAAGACTTTTTCGGTACAACTGAGAGGTTTCATGTTGCGACTAGAACCCAACTTACCAGCCTTACGGCTCAAAAACCTCTAAACAGAGTGATCAGGAGTAGAATATGTATCATTACTCATACACCACCCTTCTCCCTAAATTAAAACTTTGATTCAAGGAGGAGGGTGGTGTATGAGTAGTGATGCATATTCTACTCCTGATCACTCTGTTGAGAGTTGTTTGAGCCGTAAGACCGGTGAGTTGAGTTCTAGTCGCAACATGAAACCTCTCAGTTGTACCGAAAAAATCTTGAAATTTGAGAGGTTTCATGTTGCGACTAGAACCCAACTGACTGGCCTTACGGCTCAAACAACTCTCAACAGAGTCTTCAGGAGTAGAATACGTATCATTACTCATACACCACCCTCCTCCCTGAATTAAAACTTTATTCAGGGAGGAGGGTGGTGTATGACTAATGATGCATATTCTACTCTTGATCACTCTAATGAGAGTTGTTTGAGCCGTAAGGCCGGTGAGTTGAGTTCTAGTCGCAACATGAAACCTCTCAGTTGTACCGAAAAAGTCTTGAAATTTGAGAGGTTTCATGTTGCGACAAGAACCCAACTCACCAGCCTTACGGCTCAAACAACTCTCAACAGAGTGGTCAGGAGTAGAATATGTATCATTTCTCATACACCAGCCTCCTCCCTGAGTTAAAACTTTGATTCAGGGAGGAGGGTGGTGTATGAGTAATGATGCATATTCTACTCCTGGTCACTCTGTTGAGCCGTAAGGCCGGTGAGTTGAGTTCTAGTCGCCACATGAAACCTCTCTGTTGTACCGAAAAAGTCTTGAAATTTGAGAGGTTTCATGTTGCGACTAGAACCCAACTCACCAGCCTTACGGCTCAAACAACTCTCAACAGAGTCGTCAGGAGTAGAATATGTATCATTACTCATACACCACCCTCCTCCCTAAATTAAAACTTTGATTCAGGGAGGAGGGTGGTGTATGAGTAGTGATGCATATTCTACTCCTGATCAATCGGTTGAGAGTTGTTTGAGGCGTAAGGCCGGTGAGTTGAGTTCTAGTCGCAACATGAAACCTCTCAGTTGTACCGAAAAAGTCTTGAAATTTGAGAGGTTTCATGTTGCGACTAGAACCCAACTGACTGGCCTTACGGCTCAAACAACTCTAAACAAAGTCGTCAGGAGTAGAATATGTATCATTACACATACACCACCCTCCTCCCTAAATTAAAACTTTGATTCAGGTAGGTGTGTGGTGTATGAGTAATGATGCATATTCTACTCCTGATCACTCTAAGGAGAGTTGTTTGTGCCGTAAGGCCGGTGAGTTGAGTTCTAGTCGCAACATGAAACCTCTCTGTTGTACCGAAAAAGTCTTGAAATTTGAGAGGTTTCATGTTGCGACTAGAACCCAACTCACTAGCCTTACGGCTCAAACAACTCTCAACAGAGTGGTCAGGAGTAGAATATGTATCATTTCTCATACACCAGCCTCCTCCCTGAGTTAAAACTTTGATTCAGGGAGGAGGGTGGTGTATGAGTAATGATGCATATTCTACTCCTGGTCACTCTGTTGAGCCGTAAGGCCGGTGAGTTGAGTTCTAGTCGCCACATGAAACCTCTCTGTTGTACCGAAAAAGTCTTGAAATTTGAGAGGTTTCATGTTGCGACTAGAACCCAACTCACCAGCCTTACGGCTCAAACAACTCTCAATAGAGTCGTCAGGAGTAGAATATGTATCATTACTCATACACCACCCTCCTCCCTGAAACTAAACTTTATTCAGGGAGGAGGGTGGTGTATGAGTAATGATGCATATTCAACTCCTGATCACACTAATGAAAGTTGTTTGAGCCGTAAGGCCGGTGAGTTGAGTTCTAGTCGCAACATGAAACCTCTATGTTGTACCGAAAAAGTCTTGAAATTTGAGAGGTTTCATGTTGCGACTAGAACCCAACTTACCAGCCTTACGGCTCAAACAACTCTAAACAGAGTGATCAGGAGTAGAATATGTATCATTACTCATACACCACCCTTCTCCCTAAATTAAAACTTTGATTCAGGGAGGAGGGTGGTGTATGAGTAGTGATGCATATTCTACTCCTGATCACTCTGTTGAGAGTTGTTTGAGACGTAAGGCCGGTGAGTTGAGTTCTAGTCGCAACATGAAACCTCTCAGTTGTACCGAAAAAGTCTTGAAATTTGAGAGGTTTCATGTTGCGACTAGAACCCAACTGACTGGCCTTACGGCTCAAACAACTCTCAACAGAGTCGTCAGGAGTAGAATATGTATCATTACTCATACACCACCCTCCTCCCTGAATTAAAACTTTATTATGGGAGGAGGGTGGTGTATGACTAATGATGCATATTCTACTCTTGATCACTCTAATGAGAGTTGTTTGAGCCGTAAGGCCGGTGAGTTGAGTTCTAGTCGCAACATGAAACCTCTCAGTTGTACCGAAAAAGTCTTGAAATTTGAGAGGTTTCATGTTGCGACAAGAACCCAACTCACCAGCCTTACGGCTCAAACAACTCTCAACAGAGTGGTCAGGAGTAGAATATGTATCATTTCTCATACACCAGCCTCCTCCCTGAGTTAAAACTTTGATTCAGGGAGGAGGGTGGTGTATGAGTAATGATGCATATTCTACTCCTGATCACTCTGTTGAGCCGTAAGGCCGGTGAGTTGAATTCTAGTCGCAACATGAAACCTCTCTGTTGTACCGAAAAAGTCTTGAAATTTGAGAGGTTTCATGTTGCGACTTGAACCCAACTCACCAGCCTTACGGCTCAAACAACTCTCAACAGAGTGGTCAGGAGTAGAGTATGTATCATTACTCATACACCACCCTCTTCCCTGAATTAAAACTTTGATTCAGGGAGGAGGGTGGTGTATGAGTAATGATGCATATTCTACTCCTGATCACTCTGTTGAGAGTTGTTTGAGCCGCAAGGCTGGTGAGTTGGGTTCTAGTCGCAACAAGAAACCTCTCAAATTTCAAGACTTTTTCGGTACAACTGAGAGGTTTCATGTTGCGACTAGAACCCAACTCACCAGCCTTACGGCTCAAACAACTCTCAACAGAGTGATCAGGAGTAGAATATGTATCATTACTCATACACCACCCTCCTCCCTGAATTAATACTTTGATTCAGGGAGGAGGGTGGTGTATGAGTAATGATGCATAGTCTACTCCTGATCACTCTGTTTAGAGTTGTTTGAGCCGTAAGGCCGGTGAGTAGGGTTCTAGTCGCAACATGAAACCTCTCAAATTTCAAGACTTTTTCGGTGCAACTGAGAGGTTTCATGTTGCGACTAGAACCCAACTCACCAGCCTTACGGCTCAAACAACTCTCAACAGAGTGGTCAGGAGTAGAATATGTATCAATTCCCATACACCACCCTCCTCCCTGAGTTAAAACTATGATTCAGGGAGGAGGTTGGTGTATGAGTAATGATGCATATTCTACTCCTGATCACTCTGTTGAGCCGTAAGGCCGGTGAGTTGAGTTCTAGTCGCAACATGAAACCTCTCAGTTGTAACGTAAATGTCTTGGAATTTGAGAGGTTTCATGTTGCGACTAGAACCCAACTCCCAGCCTTACGGCTCAAACAACTCTCAACAGAGTGGTCAGGAGTAGAATATGTATCATTTCTCATACACCAGCCTCCTCCCTGAGTTAAAACTTTGATTCAGGGAGGAGGGTGGTGTATGAGTAATGATGCATATTCTACTCCTGATCACTCTGTTGAGCTGTAAGGCCGGTGAGTTGAGTTCTAGTCGCAACATGAAACCTCTCTGTTGTACCGAAAAAGTCTTGATATTTGAGAGGTTTCATGTTGCGACTAGAACCCAACTCACCAGCCTTACGGCTCAAACAACTCTCAATAGAGTCGTCAGGAGTAGAATATGTATCATTACTCATACACCACCCTCCTCCCTGAAACTAAACTTTATTCAGGGAGGAGGGCGGTGTATGAGAAATGATGCATATTCAACTCCTGATCACACTAATGGAAGTTGTTTGAGCCGTAAGGCCGGTGAGTTGAGTTCTAGTCGCAACATGAAACCTCTATGTTGTAACGAAAAAGTCTTGAAATTTGAGAGGTTTCATGTTGCGACTTGAACCCAACTCACCAGCCTTACGGCTCAAACAACTCTCAACAGAGTGGTCAGGAGTAGAGTATGTATCATTACTCATACACCACCCTCTTCCCTGAATTAAAACTTTGATTCAGGGAGGAGGGTGGTGTATGAGTAATGATGCATATTCTACTCCTGATCACTCTGTTGAGCCGTAAGGCCGGTGAGTTGAGTTCTAGTCGCAACATGAAACCTCTCTGTTGTGCCGAAAAAGTCTTGATATTCGAGAGGTTTCATGTTGCGACTAGAACCCAACTCACCAGCCTTACGGCTCAAACGACTCTCAATAGAGTCGTCAGGAGTAGAATATGTATCATTACTCATACACCACCCTCCTCCCTGAAACTAAACTTTATTCAGGGAGGAGGGTGGTGTATGAGTAATGATGCATATTCAACTCCTGATCACACTAATGAAAGTTGTTTGAGCCGTAAGGCCGGTGAGTTGAGTTCTAGTCGCAACATGAAACCTCTATGTTGTACCGAAAAAGTCTTGAAATTTGAGAGGTTTCATGTTGCGACTAGAACCGAACTTACCAGCCTTACGGCTCAAACAACTCTAAACAGAGTGATCAGGATTAGAATATGTATCATTACTCATACACCACCCTTCTCCCTAAATTAAAACTTTGATTCAGGGAGGAGGGTGGTGTATGAGTAGTGATGCATATTCTACTCCTGATCACTCTGTTGAGAGTTGTTTGAGCCGTAAGGCCGGTGAGTTAAGTTCTAGTCGCAACATGAAACCTCTCAGTTGTACCGAAAAAGTCTTGAAATTTGAGAGGTTTCATGTTGCGACTAGAACCCAACTGACTGGCCTTACGGCTCAAACAACTCTCAACAGAGTCGTCAGGAGTAGAATATGTATCATTACTCATACACCACCTTCCTCCCTGAATTAAAACTTTATTCAGGGAGGAGGGTGGTGTATGACTAATGATGCATATTCTACTCTTGATCACTCTAATGATAGTTGTTTGAGCCGTAAGGCCGGTGAGTTGAGTTCTAGTCGCAACATGAAACCTCTCAGTTGTACCGAAAAAGTCTTGAAATTTGAGAGGTTTCATGTTGCGACAAGAACCCAACTCACCAGCCTTACGGCTCAAACAACTCTCAACAGAGTGGTCAGGAGTAGAATATGTATCATTTCTCATACACCAGCCTCCTCCCTGAGTTAAAACTTTGATTCAGGGAGGAGGGTGGTGTATGAGTAATGATGCATATTCTACTCCTGATCACTCTGTTGAGCCGTAAGGCCGGTGAGTTGAATTCTAGTCGCAACATGAAACCTCTCTGTTGTACCGAAAAAGTCTTGAAATTTGAGAGGTTTCATGTTGCGACTTGAACCCAACTCACCAGCCTTACGGCTCAAACAACTCTCAACAGAGTGGTCAGGAGTAGAGTATGTATCATTACTCATACACCACCCTCTTCCCTGAATTAAAACTTTGATTCAGGGAGGAGGGTGGTGTATGAGTAATGATGCATATTCTACTCCTGATCACTCTGTTGAGAGTTGTTTGAGCCGCAAGGCTGGTGAGTTGGGTTCTAGTCGCAACAAGAAACCTCTCAAATTTCAAGACTTTTTCGGTACAACTGAGAGGTTTCATGTTGCGACTAGAACCCAACTCACCAGCCTTACGGCTCAAACAACTCTCAACAGAGTGATCAGGAGTAGAATATGTATCATTACTCATACACCACCCTCCTCCCTGAATTAAAACTTTGATTCAGGGAGGAGGGTGGTGTATGAGTAATGATGCATAGTCTACTCCTGATCACTCTGTTGAGAGTTGTTTGAGCCGTAAGGCCGGTGAGTAGGGTTCTAGTCGCAACATGAAACCTCTCAAATTTCAAGACTTTTTCGGTGCAACTGAGAGGTTTCATGTTGAGACTAGAACCCAACTCACCAGCCTTACGGCTCAAACAACTCTCAACAGAGTGGTCAGGAGTAGAATATGTATCAATTCCCATACACCACCCTCCTCCCTGAGTTAAAACTATGATTCAGGGAGGAGGTTGGTGTATGAGTAATGATGCATATTCTACTCCTGATCACTCTGTTGAGCCGTAAGGCCGGTGAGTTGAGTTCTAGTCGCAACATGAAACCTCTCAGTTGTAACGTAAATGTCTTGGAATTTGAGAGGTTTCATGTTGCGACTAGAACCCAACTCCCAGCCTTACGGCTCAAACAACTCTCAACAGAGTGGTCAGGAGTAGAATATGTATCATTTCTCATACACCAGCCTCCTCCCTGAGTTAAAACTTTGATTCAGGGAGGAGGGTGGTGTATGAGTAATGATGCATATTCTACTCCTGATCACTCTGTTGAGCTGTAAGGCCGGTGAGTTGAGTTCTAGTCGCAACATGAAACCTCTCTGTTGTACCGAAAAAGTCTTGATATTTGAGAGGTTTCATGTTGCGACTAGAACCCAACTCACCAGCCTTACGGCTCAAACAACTCTCAATAGAGTCGTCAGGAGTAGAATATGTATCATTACTCATACACCACCCTCCTCCCTGAAACTAAACTTTATTCAGGGAGGAGGGTGGTGCATGAGAAATGATGCATATTCAACTCCTGATCACACTAATGGAAGTTGTTTGAGCCGTAAGGCCGGTGAGTTGAGTTCTAGTCGCAACATGAAACCTCTATGTTGTACCGAAAAAGTCTTGAAATTTGAGAGGTTTCATGTTGCGATTTGAACCCAACTCACCAGCCTTACGGCTCAAACAACTCTCAACAGAGTGGTCAGGAGTAGAGTATGTATCATTACTCATACACCACCCTCTTCCCTGAATTAAAACTTTGATTCAGGGAGGAGGGTGGTGTATGAGTAATGATGCATATTCTACTCCTGATCACTCTGTTGAGCCGTAAGGCCGGTGAGTTGAGTTCTAGTCGCAACATGAAACCTCTCTGTTGTACCGAAAAAGTCTTATTATTTGAGAGGTTTCATGTTGCGACTAGAACCCAACTCACCAGCCTTACGGCTCAAACGACTCTCAATAGAGTCGTCAGGAGTAGAATATGTATCATTACTCATACACCACCCTCCTCCCTGAAACTAAACTTTATTCAGGGAGGAGGGTGGTGTATGTGTACTGATGCATATTCAACTCCTGATCACACTAATGAAAGTTTGAGCCGTAAGGCCGGTGAGTTGAGTTCTAGTCGCAACATGAAACCTCTATGTTGTACCGAAAAAGTCTTGAAATTTGAGAGGTTTCATGTTGCGACTAGAACCCAACTTACCAGCCTTACGGCTCAAACAACTCTAAACAGAGTGATCAGGAGTAGAATATGTATCATTACTCATACACCACCCTTCTCCCTAAATTAAAACTTTGATTCAGGGAGGAGGGTGGTGTATGAGTAGTGATGCATATTCTACTCCTGATCACTCTGTTGAGAGTTGTTTGAGCCGTAAGGCCGGTGAGTTAAGTTCTAGTCGCAACATGAAACCTCTCAGTTGTACCGAAAAAGTCTTGAAATTTGAGAGGTTTCATGTTGCGACTAGAACCCAACTGATTGGCCTCACGGCTCAAACAACTCTCAACAGAGTCGTCAGGAGTAGAATATGTATCATTACTCATACACCACCCTCCTCCCTGAATTAAAACTTTATTCAGGGAGGAGGGTGGTGTATGACTAATGATGCATATTCTACTCTTGATCACTCTAATGATAGTTGTTTGAGCCGTAAGGCCGGTGAGTTGAGTTCTAGTCGCAACATGAAACCTCTCAGTTGTACCGAAAAAGTCTTGAAATTTGAGAGGTTTCATGTTGCGACAAGAACCCAACTCACCAGCCTTACGGCTCAAACAACTCTCAACAGAGTGGTCAGGAGTAGAATATGTTTCATTTCTCATACACCAGCCTCCTCCCTGAGTTAAAACTTTGATTCAGGGAGGAGGGTGGTGTATGAGTAATGATGCATATTCTACTCCTGATCACTCTGTTGAGCCGTAAGGCCGGTGAGTTGAATTCTAGTCGCAACATGAAACCTCTCTGTTGTACCGAAAAAGTCTTGAAATTTGAGAGGTTTCCTGTTGCGACTTGAACCCAACTCACCAGCCTTACGGCTCAAACAACTCTCAACAGAGTGGTCAGGAGTAGAGTATGTATCATTACTCATACACCACCCTCTTCCCTGAATTAAAACTTTGATTCAGGGAGGAGGGTGGTGTATGAGTAATGATGCATATTCTACTCCTGATCACTCTGTTGAGAGTTGTTTGAGCCGCAAGGCTGGTGAGTTGGGTTCTAGTCGCAACTAGAAACCTCTCAAATTTCAAGACTTTTTCGGTACAACTGAGAGGTTTCATGTTGCGACTAGAACCCAACTCACCAGCCTTACGGCTCAAACAACTCTCAACAGAGTGATCAGGAGTAGAATATGTATCATTACTCATACACCACCCTCCTCCCTGAATTAAAACTTTGATTCAGGGACGAGGGTGGTGTATGAGTAATGATGCATACTCTACTCCTGATCACTCTGTTGAGAGTTGTTTGAGCCGTAAGGCCGGTGAGTAGGGTTCTAGTCGCAACATGAAACCTCTCAAATTTCAAGACTTTTTCGGTGCAACTGAGAGGTTTCATGTTGCGACTAGAACCCAACTCACCAGCCTTACGGCTCAAACAACTCTCAACAGAGTGGTCAGGAGTAGAATATGTATCAATTCCCATACACCACCCTCCTCCCTGAGTTAAAACTATGATTCAGGGAGGAGGTTGGTGTATGAGTAATGATGCATATTCAACTCCTGATCACTCTGTTGAGCCGTAAGGCCGGTGAGTTGAGTTCTACTCGCAACATGAAACCTCTCAGTTGTAACGTAAATGTCTTGGAATTTGAGAGGTTTCATGTTGCGACTAGAACCCAACTCCCAGCCTTACGGCTCAAACAACTCTCAACAGAGTGGTCAGGAGTAGAATATGTATCATTTCTCATACACCACCCTCTTCCCTGAGTTAAAACTTTGATTCAGGGAGGAGGGTGGTGTATGAGTAATGATGCATATTCTACTCCTGATCACTCTAATGAGAATTGTTTGAGCCGTAAGGCCGGTGAGTTGAGTTCTAGTCGCAACATGAAACCTCTCAGTTGTACCGAAAAAGTCTTGAAATTTGAGAGGTTTCATGTTGCGACTAGAACCCAACTCACCAGCCTTACGGGTCAAACAACTCTCAACAGAGTAGTCAGGAGTAGAATATGTATCATTACTCATACACCACCCTCCTCCCTGAATTAAAACTTTGATTTAGGGAGGTGTGTGGTGTATGAGTAATGATCCATATTCTACTCCTAATCTCTCTGTTGAGAGTTGTTTGAGCAGTAAAGACGGTGAGTTGAGTTCTAGTCGCAACATGAAACCTCTCAGTTGTAACGAAAAAGTCTTGAAATTTTAGAGGTTACATGTTGCGAATAGAACCCAACTCACCAGCCTTACGACTCAAACAACTCTCAACAGAGTGGTCTGGAGTAGAATATGTATCATTACTCATACACCACCCTCTTCCCTGAATGAAATCTTAGATTCAGGGAGGAGGATGGTGTATGAGTAATGATGCATATTCTACTCCTGATCACTCTGTTGAGAGTTGTTTGAGCCGCATGGCTGGTGAGTTGGGTTCTAGTCGCAACATGAAACCTCTCAAATTTCAAGACTTTTTCGGTACAACTGAGAGGTTTCATGTTGCGACTAGAACCCAACTTACCAGCCTTACGGCTCAAACAACTCTAAACAGAGTGATCAGGAGTAGAATATGTATCATTACTCATACACCACCCTTCTCCCTAAATTAAAACTTTGATTCAGGGAGGAGGGTGGTGTATGAGTAGTGATGCATATTCTACTCCTGATCACTCTGTTGAGAGTTGTTTGAGCCGTAAGGCCGGTGAGTTGAGTTCTAGTCGCAACATGAAACCTCTCAGTTGTACCGAAAAAGTCTTGAAATTTGAGAGGTTTCATGTTGCGACTAGAACCCAACTGACTGGCCTTACGGCTCAAACAACTCTCAACAGAGTCGTCAGGAGTAGAATATATATCATTACTCATGCACCACCCTCCTCCCTGAATTAAAACTTTATTCAGGGAGGAGGGTGGTGTATGACTAATGATGCATATTCTACTCTTGATCACTCTAATAAGAGTTGTTTGAGCCGTAAGGCCGGTGAGTTGAGTTCTAGTCGCAACATGAAACCTCTCAGTTGTATCGAAAAAGTCTTGGAATTTGAGAGGTTTCATGTTGCGACAAGAACCCAACTCACCAGCCTTACGGCTCAAATAACTCTCAACAGAGTGGTCAGGAGTAGAATATGTATCATTACTCATACACCACCCTCCTCCCTGAATTAAAACTTTGATCTAGGGAGGAGTGTGGTGTATGAGTAATGATGCATATTCTACTCCTAATCTCTCTGTTGAGAGTTGTTTGAGCAGTAAGGACGGTGAGTTGAGTTCTAGTCGCAACATGAAACCTCTCAGTTGTAACGAAAAAGTCTTGAAATTTTAGAGGTTACATGTTGCGACTAGAACCCAACT
Organism: Ipomoea nil; assembly: GCF_001879475.1. Lineage (NCBI taxonomy): Eukaryota > Viridiplantae > Streptophyta > Magnoliopsida > Solanales > Convolvulaceae > Ipomoea > Ipomoea nil. Next base: position 3,209,770 of record NW_017617070.1, read on the forward strand.
CACCAGCCTTACGACTCAAACAACTCTCAACAGAGTGGTCTGGAGTAGAATATGTATCATTACTCATACACCACCCTCCTCCCTAAATTAAAACTTTGATTCAGGGAGGAGGGTGGTGTATGAGTAATGATGCATATTCTACTCCTGATCACTCTGTTGAGCCGTAAGGCTGGTGAGTTGAGTTCTAGTCGCAACATGAATCCTCTCTGTTGTACCGAAAAAGTCTTGATATTTGAGAGGTTTCATGTTGCGACTAGAACCCAACTCACCAGCCTTACGGCTCAAACAACTCTCAATAGAGTCGTCAGGAGTAGAATATGTATCATTACTCATACACCACCCTCCTCCCTGAAACTAAACTTTATTCAGGGGGGAGGGTGGTGTATGAGTAATGATGCATATTCAACTCCTGATCACACTAATAAAAGTTGTTTGAGCCGTAAGGCCGGTGATTTGAGTTCTAGTCGCAACATGAAACCTCTATGTTGTACCGAAAAAGTCTTGAAATTTGAGAGGTTTCATGTTGCGACTAGAACCCAACTCACCAGCCTTACGGGTCAAACAACTCTCAACAGATTGGTCAGGAGTAGAATATGTATCATTTCTCATACACCAGCCTCCTCCCTGAGTTAAAACTTTGATTCAGGGAGGAGGGTGGTGTATGAGTAATGATGCATATTCTACTCCAGATCACTCTGTTGAGCCGTAAGGCCGGTGAGTTGAATTCTAGTCGCAACATGAAACCTCTCTGTTGTACCGAAAAAGTCTTGAAATTTGAGAGGTTTCATGTTGCGACTTGAACCCAACTCACCAGCCTTACGGCTCAAACAACTCTCAACAGAGTGATCAGGAGTAGAGTATGTATCATTACTCATACACCACCCTCCTCCCTGAATTAAAACTTTGATTCAGGGAGGAGGGTGGTGTATGAGTAATGATGCATAGTCTACTCCTGATCACTCTGTTGAGAGTTGTTTGAGCCGCAAGGCTGGTGAGTTGGGTTCTAGTCGCAACAAGAAACCTCTCAAATTTCAAGACTTTTTCGGTACAACTGAGAGGTTTCATGTTGCGACTAGAACCCAACTCACCAGCCTTACGGCTCAAACAACTCTCAACAGAGTGATCAGGAGTAGAATATGTATCATTACTCATACACCACCCTCCTCCCTGAATTAAAACTTTGATTCAGGGAGGAGGGTGGTGTATGAGTAATGATGCATAGTCTACTCCTGATCACTCTGTTGAGAGTTGTTTGAGCCGTAAGGCCGGTGAGTAGGGTTCTAGTCGCAACATGAAACCTCTCAAATTTCAAGACTTTTTCGGTGCAACCGAGAGGTTTCATGTTGCGACTAGAACCCAACTCACCTGCCTTACGGCTCAAACAACTCTCAACAGAGTGGTCAGGAGTAGAATATGTATCAATTCCCATACACCACCCTCCTCCCTGAGTTAAAACTATGATTCAGGGAGGAGGTTGGTGTATGAGTACTGATGCATATTCTACTCCTGATCACTCTGTTGAGCCGTAAGGCCGGTGAGTTGAGTTCTAGTCGCAACATGAAACCTCTCAGTTGTAACGTAAATGTCTTGGAATTTGAGAGGTTTCATGTTGCGACTAGAACCCAACTCCCAGCCTTACGGCTCAAACAACTCTCAACAGAGTGGTCAGGAGTAGAATATGTATCATTTCTCATACACCACCCTCTTCCCTGAGTTAAAACTTTGATTCAGGGAGGAGGGTGGTGTATGAGTAATGATGCATATTCTACTCCTGATCACTCTAATGAGAATTGTTTGAGCCGTAAGGCCGGTGAGTTGAGTTCTAGTCGCAATATGAAACCTCTCTGTCGTACCGAAAAAGTCTTGAAATTTGAGAGGTTTCATGTTGCGACTAGAACCCAACTCACCAGCCTTACGGGTCAAACAACTCTCAACAGAGTGGTCAGGAGTAGAATATGTATCATTACTCATACACCACCCTCCTCCCTGAATTAAAACTTTGATTTAGGGAGGTGTGTGGTGTATGAGTAATGATCCATATTCTACTCCTAATCTCTCTGTTGAGAGTTGTTTGAGCAGTAAAGACGGTGAGTTGAGTTCTAGTCGCAACATCAAACCTCTCAGTTGTAACGAAAAAGTCTTGAAATTTTAGAGGTTACATGTTGCGACTAGAACCCAACTCACCAGCCTTACGACTCAAACAACTCTCAACAGAGTGGTCTGGAGTAGAATATGTATCATTACTCATACACCACCCTCCTCCCTAAATTAAAACTTTGATTCAGGGAGGAGGGTGGTGTATGAGTAATGATGCATATTCTACTCCTGATCACTCTGTTGAGCCGTAAGGCCGGTGAGTTGAATTCTAGTCCAACATGAAACCTCTCTGTTGTACCGAAAAAGTCTTGATATTTGAGAGGTTTCATGTTGCGACTAGAACCCAACTCACCAGCCTTACGGCTCAAACAACTCTCAATAGAGTCGTCAGGAGTAGAATATGTATCATTACTCATACACCACCCTCCTCCCTGAAACTAAACTTTATTCAGGGGGGAGGGTGGTGTATGAGTAATGATGCATATTCAACTCCTGATCACACTAATGAAAGTTGTTTGAGCCGTAAGGCCGGTGAGTTGAGTTCTAGTCGCACCATGAAACCTCTATGTTGTACCGAAAAAGTCTTGAAATTTGAGAGGTTTCATGTTGCGACTAGAACCCAACTCACCAGCCTTACGGGTCAAACAACTCTCAACAGAGTGGTCAGGAGTAGAATATGTATCATTTCTCATACACCAGCCTCCTCCCTGAGTTAAAACTTTGATTCATGGAGGAGGGTGGTGTATGAGTAATGATGCATATTCTACTCCTGATCACTCTGTTGAGCCGTAAGGCCGGTGAGTTGAGTTCTAGTCGCAACATGAAACCTCTCTGTTGTACCGAAAAAGTCTTGAAATTTGAGAGGTTTCATGTTGCGACTTGAACCCAACTCACCAGCCTTACGGCTCAAACAACTCTCAACAGAGTGGTCAGGAGTAGAGTATGTATCATTACTCATACACCACCCTCTTCCCTGAATTAAAACTTTGATTCAGGGAGGAGTGTGGTGTATGAGTAATGATGCATATTCTACTCCTAATCTCTCTGTTGAGAGTTGTTTGAGCAGTAAGGACGGTGAGTTGAGTTCTAGTCGCAACATGAAACCTCTCAGTTGTAACGAAAAAGTCTTGAAATTTTAGAGGTTACATGTTGCGACTAGAACCCAACTCACCAGCCTTACGGCTCAAACAACTCACAACAGAGTCGTCAGGAGTAGAATATGTATCATTACCCATACACCACCCTCCTCCCTGAATTAAAGTTTTAATTCAGGGAAGAGGGTGGTGTATGAGTAATGATACATACTCTACTCTTGACCACTCTGTTGAGAGTTGTTTGAGCCGTAAGGCTGGTGAGTTGGGTTCAAGTCGCAACATGAAACCTCTCAAATTTCAAGACTTTTTCGGTACAACAGAGAGGTTTCATGTTGCGACTAGAACTCAACTCACTGGCCTTACGGCTCAACAGAGTGATCAGGAGTAGAATATGCATCATTACTCATACACCACCCTCCTCCATGAATCAAAGTTTTAACTCAGGGAGGAGGCTGGTGTATGAGAAATGATACATATTCTACTCCTGACCACTCTGTTGAGAGTTGTTTGACCAGTAAGGCTGGTGAGTTGGGTTCTAGTCGCAACATGAAACCTCTCAAATTTCAAGACTTTTTCGGTACAACATAGAGGTTTCATGTTGCGACTAGAACTCAACTCACCGGCCTTACGGCTCAAACAACTTTCATTAGTGTGATCAGGAGTTGAATATGCATCATTACTCATACACCACCCTCCCCCCTGAATAAAGTTTAGTTTCAGGGAGGAGGGTGGTGTATGAGTAATGATACATATTCTACTCCTGACGACTCTATTGAGAGTTGTTTGAGCCGTATTCTACTCCTGACCACTCTGTTAAGAGTGGTGTATGATTAATGATGCATATTCTACTCCTGACCACTCTGTTGAGAGTTGATTAAGCCGTATGGCCGGTAAGTTGGGTTCTAGTCGCAACATGAAACCTCTCAAATTTAAAGACTTTTTCAGTACAACTGAGAGGTTTCATGTTGCGACTAGAACCCAACTCACCAGCCTTACGGCTCAAACAACTCTCAACTGAGTGATCAGGAGTAGAATATGTATCATTACTCATACACCACCCTCCTCCCTTAATTAAAACTTTGATTCAGGGAGGAGGGTGGTGTATGAGTAATGATGCATAGTCTACTCTTGATCACTCTGTTGAGAGTTGTTTGAGCCGTAAGGCCGGTGAGTTGGGTTCTAGTCGCAACATGAAAACTCTCAAATTTCAAGACTTTTTCGGTGCAACTGAGAGGTTTCATGTTGCGACTGGAACCCAACTCACCAGCCCTACGGCTCAAACAACTCTCAACAGAGTGGTCAGGAGTAGAATATATATCATTTCCCATACACCACCCTCCTCCCTGAGTTAAAACTTTGATTCAGGGAGGAGGGTGGTGTATGAGTAATGATGCATATTCTACTCCTGATCACTCTGTTGAGCCGTAAGGGCGGTGAGTTGAGTTCTAGTCGCAACATGAAACCTCTCTGTTGTACCGAAAAAGTCTTGAAATTTGAGAGGTTTCATGTTGCGACTAGAACCCAACTCACCAGCCTTACGGCTCAAACAACTCTCAACAGAGTCGTCAGGAGTAGAATATGTATCATTACTCATACACCACCCTCCTCCTTGAATTAAAACTTTATTCAGGGAGGAGGGTGGTGTATGAGTAATGATGCATATTCTACTCCAGATCACTCTAATGAGAGTTGTTTGAGCCGTAAGGCCGGTAAGTTGAGTTCTAGTCGCAACATGAAACCTCTATGTTGTACCGAAAAAGTCTTGAAATTTGAGAGGTTTCATGTTGCGACTAGAACCCAACTCACCAGCCTTACGGGTCAAACAACTCTCAACAGAGTGGTCAGGAGTAGAATATGTATCATTTCTCATACACCAGCCTCCTCCCTGAGTTAAAACTTTGATTCATGGAGGAGGGTGGTGTATGAGTAATGATGCATATTCTACTCCTGATCACTCTGTTGAGCCGTAAGGCCGGTGAGTTGAGTTCTAGTCGCAACATGAAACCTCTCTGTTGTACCGAAAAAGTCTTGAAATTTGAGAGGTTTCATGTTGCGACTTGAACCCAACTCACCAGCCTTACGGCTCAAACAACTCTCAACAGAGTGGTCAGGAGTAGAGTATGTATCATTACTCATACACCACCCTCTTCCCTGAATTAAAACTTTGATTCAGGGAGGAGTGTGGTGTATGAGTAATGATGCATATTCTACTCCTAATCTCTCTGTTGAGAGTTGTTTGAGCAGTAAGGACGGTGAGTTGAGTTCTAGTCGCAACATGAAACCTCTCAGTTGTAACGAAAAAGTCTTGAAATTTTAGAGGTTATATGTTGCGACTAGAACCCAACTCACCAGCCTTACGGCTCAAACAACTCACAACAGAGTCGTCAGGAGTAGAATATGTATCATTACCCATACACCACCCTCCTCCCTGAATTAAAGTTTTAATTCAGGGAAGAGGGTGGTGTATGAGTAATGATACATACTCTACTCCTGACCACTCTGTTCAGAGTTGTTTGAGCCGTACGGCTGGTGAGTTGGGTTCAAGTCGCAACATGAAACCTCTCAAATTTCAAGACTTTTTCGGTACAACAGAGAGGTTTCATGTTGTGACTAGAACTCAACTCACTGGCCTTACGGCTCAACAGAGTGATCAGGAGTAGAATATGCATCATTACTCATACACCACCCTCCTCCATGAATCAAAGTTTTAACTCAGGGAGGAGGCTGGTGTATGAGAAATGATACATATTCTACTCCTGACCACTCTGTTGAGAGTTGTTTGACCCGTAAGGCTGGTGAGTTGGGTTCTAGTCGCAACATGAAACCTCTCAAATTTCAAGACTTTTTCGGTACAACATAGAGGTTTCATGTTGCGACTAGAACTCAACTCACCGGCCTTACGGCTCAAACAACTTTCATTAGTGTGATCAGGAGTTGAATATGCATCATTACTCATACACCACCCTCCCCCCTGAATAAAGTTTAGTTTCAGGGAGGAGGGTGGTGTATGAGTAATGATACATATTCTACTCCTGACGACTCTATTGAGAGTTGTTTGAGCCGTATTCTACTCCTGACCACTCTGTTAAGAGTGGTGTATGATTAATGATGCATATTCTACTCCTGACCACTCTGTTGAGAGTTGATTAAGCCGTATGGCCGGTAAGTTGGGTTCTAGTCGCAACATGAAACCTCTCAAATTTAAAGACTTTTTCGGTACAACTGAGAGGTTTCATGTTGCGACTAGAACCCAACTCACCAGCCTTACGGCTCAAACAACTCTCAACTGAGTGATCAGGAGTAGAATATGTATCATTACTCATACACCACCCTCCTCCCTTAATTAAAACTTTGATTCAGGGAGGAGAGTGGTGTATGAGTAATGATGCATAGTCTACTCTTGATCACTCTGTTGAGAGTTGTTTGAGCCGTAAGGCCGGTGAGTTGGGTTCTAGTCGCAACATGAAAACTCTCAAATTTCAAGACTTTTTCGGTGCAACTGAGAGGTTTCATATTGCGACTGGAACCCAACTCACCAGCCCTACGGCTCAAACAACTCTCAACAGAGTGGTCAGGAGTAGAATATATATCATTTCCCATACACCACCCTCCTCCCTGAGTTAAAACTTTGATTCAGGGAGGAGGGTGGTGTATGAGTAATGATGCATATTCTACTCCTGATCACTCTGTTGAGCCGTAAGGCCGGTGAGTTGAGTTCTAGTCGCAACATGAAACCTCTCTGTTGTACCGAAAAAGTCTTGAAATTTGAGAGGTTTCATGTTGCGACTAGAACCCAACTCACCAGCCTTACGGCTCAAACAACTCTCAACAGAGTCGTCAGGAGTAGAATATGTATCATTACTCATACACCACCCTCCTCCTTGAATTAAAACTTTATTCAGGGAGGAGGGTGGTGTATGAGTAATGATGCATATTCTACTCCAGATCACTCTAATGAGAGTGATTTGAGCCGTAAGGCCGGTAAGTTGAGTTCTAGTCGCAACATGAAACCTCTCAAATTTCAAGACTTTTTCGGTGCAACTGCGAGGTTTCATGTTGCGACTAGAACCCAACTCACCAGCCTTACGGCTCAAACAACTCTCAACAGAGTGGGCAGGAGTAGAATATGCATCATTACTCATACACCACCCTCCTCCCTGAGTTAAAACTTTGATTCAGGGAGGAGGGTGGTGTATGAGTAATGATGAATATTCTACTCCTGATCACTCTGTTGAGAGTTTTTTGAGCCGCAAGGCTGGTGAGTTGGGTTCTAATCGCAACATGAAACCTCTCAAATTTCAAGGGTTTTTTGGTAGAACTGAGAGGTTTCGTGTTGCGACTAGAACCCAACTTACCAGCCTTACGGCTCAAACAACTCTCAACAGAGTGATCAGGAGTAGAATATGAATCATTACTCATACACCACCCTCTTCCCTAAATTAAAACTTTGATTCAGGGAGGAGGGTGGTGTATGAGTGGTGATGCATATTCTACTCCTGATCACTCTGTTGAGAGTTGTTTGAGCCGTAAGGCCGGTGAGTTGGGTTCTAGTCGTAACATGAAACCTCTTAAATTTCAAGACTTTTTCGGTACAACTGAAAGGTTTCGTGTTGCGACTAGAACCCAACTCACCATCCTTACGACTCAAACAACTCCCAACAGAGTGGTAAGGAGTAGAATATCTATCATTACTCATACACCACCCTCCTCACTAAATTAAAACTTTGATTCAAGGGGGAGGGTGGTGTATGAGTATTGATGCATATTCTACTCCCGAACACTCTGTTGAGAGTTGTTTGAGCCGCAAGTCTAGTGAGTTGGCTTCTAGTCGCAACGTGAAACCTCTCAAATTTCAAGACTTTTTCGGTACAACTGAGAGGTTTCATGTTGCGACTAGAACCCAATTTACCAGCCTTACGGCTCAAACAACTCTCAACAGAGTGATCAGGAGTAGAATATGTATCATTACTCATACACCACCCTCCTCCCTGAATCAAAGTTTTAATTCTGGGAGGAGGGTGGTGTATGAGTAATGATAGATATTCTACTCCTTACCACTCTGTTGAGAGTTGTTTGAGCCGTAAGGCTGGTGAGTTGGGTTCTAGTCGCAACATGAAACCTCCCTGTTGTACCGAAAAAATCTTGAAATTTGAGAGGTTTCATGTTGCGACTAGAACCCAACTCACCAGCCTTACAGCTCAAACAACTCTCAACAGAGTGGTCAGGAGTAAAATATGTATCATTACTCATACACCACCCTCCTCCCTGAATTAAAACTTTGAGTTAGGGAGGAGTGTGGTGTATGAATAATGATACATATTCTACTCCGAACCACTCTGTTGAGAGTTGTTTGAGTCATAAGGCTGGTGAGTTGGGTTCTAGCCGCAACATGTAACCTCTCAAAGGTCAGGAGTAGAATATGTATCATTACTCATACACCACCCTCCTCCCTGAATTAAAACTTTGATTCAGGTAGGTGTGTGGTGTATTAGTAATGATGCATATTCTACTCCTGATCACTCTGTTGAGAGTTGTTTGAGCCGTAAGGCCGGTGAGTTGAGTTCTAGACGCAACATGAAACCTCTCAGTTCTACCGAAAAAGTCTTGAAATTTGAGAGGTTTAATGTTGCGACTAGAACCCAACTCACCGGCCTTACGGCTTAATCAACTCTGAACAGAGTGGTCAGGAGTAGAATATGAATCATTAGTCATACACCACCCTCCTCCCTGAATTAAAACTTTGATTCAGGGAGGAGGGTGGTGTATGAGTAATGATGCATATTCTACTCCTGATCACTCTGTTGAGAGTTGTTTGAGCCGTAAGGTCGGTGAGTTGAGTTCTAGTTGCAACATGAAACCTCTAAGTTGTACCGAAAAAGTTTTGAAATTTGAGAGATTTCATGTTGCGACTAGAACCCAACTCACCAGCCTTACGGCTCAAACAACTCTCAACAGAGTGGTCAGGAGTAGAATATGTATCATTACTCATACACCACCCTCCTCCCTAAATTAAAACTTTGATTCAGGGAGGAGGGTGGTGTATGAATAATGATAGATATTCTACTCCTAACCACTCTGTTGAGAGTTGTTTGAGTCATAAGGCTGGTGAGTTGGGTTCTAGTCGCAACATGTAACCTCTCAAAGGTCAGGAGTAGAATATGTATCATTACTCATACACCACCCTCCTCCCTGAATTAAAACTTTGATTCAGGTAGGTGTGTGGTGTATTAGAAATGATGCATATTCTACTCCTGATCACTCTGTTGAGAGTTGTTTGAGCCGTAAGGCCGGTGAGTTGAGTTCTAGACGCAACATGAAACCTCTCAGTTCTACCGAAAAATTCTTGAAATTTGAGAGGTTTCATGTTGCGACTAGAACCCAACTCACCGGCCTTACGGCTTAATCAACTCTGAACAGAGTGGTCAGGAGTAGAATATGAATCATTAGTCATACACCACCCTCCTCCCTGAATTAAAACTTTGATTCAGGGAGGAGGGTGGTGTATGAGTAATGATGCATATTCTACTCCTGATCACTCTGTTGAGAGTTGTTAGAGCCGTAAGGCCGGTGAGTTGAGTTCTAGTCGCAACATGAAACCTCTAAGTTGTACCGAAAAAGTCTTGAAATTTGAGAGATTTCATGTCGCGACTAGAACCCAACTCACCAGCCTTACGGCTCAAACAACACTCAATAGAGTGGTCAGGAGTATAATATGTATCATTACTCATACACCACCCTCCTCCCTAAATTAAAACTTTGATTCAGGGAGGAGGGTCGTGTATGAATAATGATACATATTCTACTCCTAACCACTCTGTTGAGAGTTGTTTGAGCCGTAAGGCCGGTGAGTTGAGTTCTAGTCACAACATGAAACCTCTAAGTTGTACCGAAAAAGTCTTGAAATTTGAGAGATTTCATGTTGCGACTAGAACCCAACTCACCAGCCTTACGGCTCAAACAACTCTCAACAGAGTGGTCAGGAGTAGAATATGTATCATTACTCATACACCACCCTCCTCCCAGAATTAAAACTTTGATTCAGGGAGGTGGGTGGTGTATTAGTAATGATGCATAGTCTACTCCTGATCACTCTGTTGAGAGTTGTTTGAGCCGTAAGGCCGGTGAGTTGAGTTATAGTCGCAACATGAAACCTCTCAGTCGTACTGAAAAATTCTTGAAATTTCAGAGGTTTCATGTGTCGAGTAGAACCCAACTCACCAGCCTTATGGCTCAAACAACTCTCAACAGAGTGGTCAGGAGTAGAATATGTATCATTACTCATACACCACCCTCTTCCCTGATTTAAAACTTTGATTCAGGGAGGAGGGTGGTGTATGAGTAATGATGCATATTCTACTCCTGATCACTCTGTTGAGAGTTGTTTGAGCCGTAAGGCCGGTGAGTTGGGTTCTAGCCGCAACATGAAACCTCTCAAATTTCAAGACTTTTTCGGTACAACTGAGAGGTTTCATGTTGCGACTAGAACCCAACTCACCATCCTTACGGCTCAAACAACTCTCAACAGAGTGGTCAAGAGTAGAATATGTATCATTCCTCATACACCACCCTCCTCCCTGAGTTAAAACTTTTATTCAGGGAGGAGGGTGGTGTATGAGTAATGATGCTTATTCTACTCCTGATCACTCTGTTGAGAGTTGTTTGAGCCGTAAGGCCGGTGAGTTGGGTTCTAGTTGTAACATGAAACCTCTTAAATTTCAAGCCTTTTTCGGTACAACTGAGAGGTTTCGTGTTGCGACTAGAACCCAACTCAGCAGCCTTACGGCTCAAACAACTCTCAACAGAGTGGTAAGGAGTAAAATAAGCATCATTACTCATACACCACCCTCCTCCCTGAATCAAAGTTTTAACTCAGGGAGGAGGGTGGTGTATGAGAAATGATACATATTCTACTCTTGACCACTCTGTTGAGAGTTGTTTGAGCCGTAAGGCTGGTGAGTTGGGTTCTAGTCGCAACGTGAAACCTCTCAAATTTCAAGACTTTTTCGTTACAACTAAGAGGTTTCATGTTGCGACTAGAACCCAACTCACCAGCCTTACAGGTCAAACAACTCTCAACAGAGTGGTCAGGAGTAGAATATGTATCATTACTCATACACCACCCTCCTCCTTGAATTAAAACTTTGATTCAGGGAGGAGGGTGGTGGACCGGCCTTACAGCTCAAACAACTCTCAACAGAGTGATCATGAATAGAATATGCATCATTACTCATACACCACCCTCCTCCCTGAATCAAAGTTTTAATTCAGGGAGGAGGGTGGTGTATGAGTAATGATACAAATTTTACTCCTGACCACTCTGTTGAGAGTTGTTTGAGCCGTAAGGCTGGTGAGTTGGGTTCTAGTCGCAACATGAAACCTTTCAAATTTCAAGACTTTTTCGGTACAACTGAGAGGTTTCATGTTGCGACTAGAACTCAACTCACTGGCCTTACGGCTCAAACCACTCTCAACAGAGTGATCAGGTGTAGAATATGCATCATTACTCATACACCACCCTCCCTGAATCAAAGTTTTAATTTAGGGAGGAGGGTGGTGTATGAGTAATGATACATATTCTACTCCTGACCACTCTGTTGAGAGTTGTTTGAGCCGTAAGGCTGGTGAGTTGGGTTCTAATCGCAACATGAAACCTCTTAAATTTATAGACTTTTTCGGTACAACTGAGAGGTTTCATGTTGCGACTAGAACTCAACTCACCGGCCTTACGGCTCAAACCACTCTCAACAGAGTGATCAGGTGTAGAATATGCATCATTACTCATACACCACCCTCCCTGAATCAAAGTTTTAATTCAGGGAGGAGGGTGGTGTATGAGTAATGATACATATTCTACTCCTGACCACTCTGTTGAGAGTTGTTTGAGCCGTAAGGCTGGTGAGTTGGGTTCTAATCGCAACATGAAACCTCTCAAATTTCAAGACTTTTTCGGTACAACTGAGAGGTTTCATGTTGCGACTATAACTCAACTCACCGGCCTTACGGCTCAAACAACTCTCAACAGAGTGATCAGGAGTAGAATATGCATCACTACTCATACACCACCCTCCTCTATGATGATGCGTTTGAATTGAAAAGTGAACTGTGACCTTAGATGTGCACTCCTTATGATGTTATCTCTACTTAACTGTTTATTACTGTTTGATGTGCTTGTCCCCACTTGCTGAGTCTATTCCCGGTTTTAAAAGCTAGAGTCCCCTAAGTATATATCTTCCTGCTTCAAAATGGTTTTCCTATATCTATATCTATATATATATATACCTATATTGTATTTCAACGCGTTGGAGTGGGTTACCAGCATCTCTCGCTAAACAGATATATTTAGCTTTCAGGCACGGATGAATAGACACCGGAGCGCGCTAGAGATCTGAAGGATAGAGTAGCTAGTTTCCTTTTCGGCTTGCGTGCCATGATTATGTATTGACATTATTCAAGGATTTTAGTTTGTTAGCCTGTGTACCTGAGTTCTCTAGCTCAGGTGTGGCATAGCACCCCATACTTTTATGCTTGATTTTGAGATTTAATGATGAATTACCTTTATTATATAAGTTTTAGAAGGTCCAAAATTTTGGGGTGTTACAGGTTTCCCCGTTTGATGTTTTCCCGACCCTCGTGGTGTCCCAACGGACTCCGTTTATCGTGCCTGAGTCTAGTTTGATATTTTAGGTACCGTTCTTAAGATAAAAGGGTCTTGTATATTGCATGCTAGTTGAATTGGTACCCCGTTGGCCTAGGTGAAAGGAGTATGAACCCTTAGGATTATTCCTAGTATGTGGATGACCATGCATAGGTTTCTTTATACGTTTTCTCCCCTTTCCCAATGTGTTAATGTAGGTTGCATGTGCTTGCTATGTGTTATGTGGGCATGATACCCCAATTTAGTTGCGATCAAATTGGCTATACATGAGCTGCGGTTCATAAGCTGGCTGCGGTCAGAAATACACATTTGGGTTGTGGTCCACCGTTTAGTTGCGATCAAACGTTTTACATGAGCTGCGATTCATAATCCTGGCTGCGGTCAGAGATACACTTTTGGGCTACGGTCCACCGTTTGGCTGCGGTCAAACGTTTTGATGAGCTGCGGTTCATCGGTTGGCTGCGGCGGTCAACCCCTTCGTGCTGCGCTACGAGGCAGGGTGCTGCGGGGCCGTGTTAGCGCTATATGCGCTGACCCTCATGTATGGGCATGCGATTGGTCCTGTGGCACCACCAAAGTGTGCTTATATGATAAGATAGTGATTGAATGATGACATGAATGATGTGAAATAAACTTGTGACCTTAGGATATATGCTAGTATCTTTATATACTTGATTATAACTGCTGAATGTGCTTGTCCCTACTTGTCGAGTCTATTCCTGATTTTAAAGCTAGAGCCTCCTAAGTATATATCTTCCTGCTTCAAAATGGTTTTCCTATATATATATATATATATATATATATATATATATATATATATATATATATATATATATATGATAGTACTAATTCCACGTGTTAAGCGGTCAAGGTACTTAAATGAGATCAAGTAATAACAAATAAAGTATTTTATTGATCAAGAAGAACCTAATACAATCTAAGTGATTATCCCGAGGGCCGACTGACTGCGGTCGGGCAGCTCTGTAGATAATCTGTCGATCGTTCAAAAGTCCCTCACACTTTAACCGTTGTGGGTACTTATAGCCGCTGGACCGGAGACATAGCTCCGGCCGGCCGGCATGTGACCCACGTAGCATCCACGCGTCTTCATCCGGCGAGCCCTATCTGTCAACGTGTAACGTTGCCACGTGCCTCTTCTTGAGATCCTTGACTCTCCGTGAGATAAGACCCACCGAGCGGGTAATAAAAGCCCGGTCGCGAAGTTTGTCGGCCGGGTCCGACCGACTTTCCTTAAGAATGTACAACCTGCAAAACCTGCACAAAGAACGAGAGAAGCAAAGGAGTGTCGGTTGAGATATATCCTACCAAGAGCCCCCAGCCCGTGCCTTTTTTACCGCTCGAAAAAAAATGGGACGGGATGAAAAGGTCTAATCACTCGCCCTTCGCTCCCGACCGTATAGCTGTCGTCTGTCATGCCACGTGTCGGCCTCTGCGCGTCTTGGAGTCTGCAACGGTCAAATTGCGCAAGTGGTCTGTTTCCCGCCTAAATTTTTCCTATAAATGGGCCCTTCTGAGGTTCATTTGAACTTTTACCAACCCGTGAGAATGAACCGGAGCCTCCCGAGCGAGCAGCACTGTGCATCAATCGAGCAACAGCTTTCAACGTCTTCAGTAGACACTACTCAATCGGTGAGTCTCTCTTTTCCCTACTCTTTCCTTCCTTCCTTTATCCCTTCGCACAACGGCCGACTTCGGCACCCAACTAACCCCGACCGAACCATAACCGACCCCATCTACTGAAAACACAACCGTCTCCTTTAGGAAAGGGACATGTCGGATTCTGAAAGCCAGAACATCTCGGGGGCGGATTACGACGATGCAGTCGAGAAGTTTAGCGAGGAAATAGAAATAGAAGCGTCCTCGCCTGAAGACGTCGAGGTCGTTCAACGAACGCGCAAGGTTCCCAAGCGACAAAGCTCTTCCAACTCAGAGAGCTCATCAGGGTCGAGTGGTTCAAGCAGCGGCAGGGGCAGCGAGAGCAGCACCTCAACGAGCGGTAGCGAACCTCCGACCGAAGACGTTGGAGAAACGCCTACAAGGACAATAGGGGCTGACCACGGGGCTTCTATCCCTACACATAGCCGAGAAGCCACACTGGGCCCGATCGAGGAAGAAACGACCGCACCAGCCGCCGGGCCGGAGTTCATCTTCCTCAACAGCGAGAGCGTCGAGCAACAAGAATGCCTGCTGACGACCCACGAAGCGGCAAAGATCACCGCAAGGTTAAACGGTCGGGTGCAATTCGATACCCGATGGTGCCTAGGGCATATAAAGGAACGCCACCAAGGGAAGTGGATCTGGATGCATTTCGATTCGCTGCAAGCCCCGATCACTTTCCCTTTCTGCCCTCTTTACTGCGTTCCTAGGCTATTACCGGTTATTACCCGACAAAATATGCCCGAACGCGCATCGCATCCTGGCATGCTTTCCGCAAATCTACGCTCGGCACAACGTTGCGTGTTCGATGGAGCTCTTCAACTTCATCTACCAGGTCAAGCCCTTGGCGGCCAAGTATGGGGGTGGCTTCTTAATGATTCAGTCCCGAGCTGATTTGTGCTCGATCGAGGATCTGCCCGGGAACAACAAAGGGTGGAAGAACCGGATATTCTCGGTCAAATACGACTCGTGCATTCTCCCGGTCGACCGGACGTGGGGGACGTACTACAGGAAACAAGTGCAGCCGGACGAGACCCAAGCCCTCCGCGAAGCGACTTTCTGGATATCTAGTGAGATTTACGAGTATAAGATATTCCGGACGAGGGAGACCTACGACGCTGCCTGATTACCGCCACCTCGATACGACCTGGAACAGAAGTACAAACCTCGACCAACGGGCGTATCGGTTGCGTAGCGGCTCCTCAGGCCGAGCCGGTCAATGAAGGTCTAACGCTAACCTAGCTTTCCCGACCATAACTCTCCCGATCATAATCTGATCTGCTTTTTTTACCACATGGCTTTTGTTTGCAGAGATAGGTCCGCCACGCAACTTCAAAGATACCGTCTCGCCCCGAGCCAAAGATAGTGCTCGGGAAGAAGAAGAATGATGCCGGGTTATACAGCGATAAGGAGACCGAAGGTGGCCCTATCCCGGACGCTCGTCCGCTGGGCGCTTCGACAATAACTACGGCTGAAGGGGCCGTGGTCGTGGAGACGACCGACGCTCTGGCTCCCCGAGCCCCCATTCACAAGGGCAAAGAGAAGATGTCCGGGAAGGACTTGGAAGAAGGGGGCGCTCAAACGCCGCCGCAAGCAGAACAGACCCCCGAGTGGGGCCGTTATGGGGGATGAGTCTATCCTCACCCGGATCGGTAATCTCCGACCGATCAAGGAGGATCTCAGCAAGCTTACGCCCGGGCAGGTGGCCGAGAAGAGCGGCCAAGACTTGGTCGAGGTATGATTTCGTTACTTTTTTAGTTTTAGCAAACTATAGTCGCTCGAGCTAATGTGTTTTCTTTTGGAGCTGTCCCGAGCGATCAAATATCTCCAGCACCGGGCGCTATTGGCCAATGAGGTCGACGCTCTGAGGAAGGTCGCCGAGCGGCGGGGAGAAGAAAATGCCGAGCTCCGTTACAGCCTGAAGGCGTCTAAGGACGCTCTGGATATCGCCAAGAAAGCCGCTCGGGCAGCACTGGCAGAGGCGGCCGAGCTGAAGGCCCGACTGGGCAATCTCGAAGGCCTGGCAAGGTTCCTTTGCTGGGATGAGGCCTCGGCCGAGAAATTCTTCAAGGAGTTGAAGAAGAATAAGCTCGGGGAGGACATGATCTGGACCTTTGGGCACTGGGCGTTCAAGTCCGATCAGCGGACTATGCGGGAGGAGACCCGATCCATTATGAAGGAGGCCTTCGAGGGCGATGATTTGAAGTCCGTCCTGTCGACCCTTCCCGACGAGGTTCCTGACCCCAGCCCAGCCCCTTTCACCGATCCATCTACCCCCGAAGCCACGGCCGAGCCGAGCACCGGTGAGAAGAATGTAGATAAGGTCGTGTAGTTACCGACCATTGATGTAATTATTTTTTACTTTTTATGAAGTGTACTCCATCGGGAGCCCGGTCCCGCTTGTACCGGGCAACTTTTGATGTTAATTAAATTAAATTTTTGGTCTGTATTCGCATTTGTTACGTTTTACACGCATGCATTTTTTAACCAGTCGTTTTGCTCAACCTTTTCTTGTTCGAGTTTCTACCCGACCTCTTGGCCTATTGGCCTTTATTCCCTTCACACTAGCCCCCACACTGCCGTGCACATGAGGCACGAGTGAGTGCGACAGTGGAAAGAAGTGAAGCTGATCGGGTATATATCTTGAAGCTCTGCTTTCCCCGATCGATGGCGTGACCCGATTGTCCGCCGAAGATGAGCGTTATAGGCCGGCCTTTATCAATTGTCCGGCTGGTATGTAGATGGATTTAAAAGCCAATTAGGTTTATACCCCTATCGGTCGGGACCGATGGAGAGGTGTGTACCTTTATCAGTTGTAACTGAGATTAGATCCCGGTATAATCGGGCAAGTTTAAGTGACATTGCGGTCATGAGGCTTTCGCCCCTCCCGATCGTTGATGCTGAGTCTCGGTGGGTCGAAACACGATCAAGGCAAACTTCCGAAGTAGATTTCACCAAACTACTTAATATTTACATAAATCATAAGCCGACCGAGCCGCCGTGTACAAACAGTCGAGCAATCATCGATCGCCGATACATTATTTATTCACGTACACAGACGGTTATATATTTACAAAGTTTACAAAGCTGATCAATGATGGACATGCCCACTCGCAGGTTGAGCCCCCCCTCCATCTAAAGTTACATCAATGCCTAAATAGGACTAAGTTCTCTAAATTCCATGTGCCCTCGATCACTCTCCGGTCGTTGTCTCTAACCGGTAAGTGCCCGGGTAGCTAGTTTCTCGACGTCGTAGCACGTAATCTCCGACTTGAAAATATCGTGGATGAACCCTGACGTCCTTTGTGCTCTTGACCCTCTTCTGATACTCGGCCATGCGCCGAGTCGCGATCTCCCTCTTTTCTTCAACGTCGTCTAGATCCACGGCCATAGAGTGTTCATTCTCTTCCGCATTATAGGATCGCTCTCTGGTGGTCAGGATCCATGCTTTGATCGGTAACCGTGCTTCAGCGCCATAAACTAAAGCAAACGGTGTCTCCAACGTTGCCTCTCTAGGGGTCGTGCAGTATGTCCAAAGCACATACGGGAGCACATCAGCCCAGCTACGACCGGCCGAGTGCAACTTTTTCTTCAAGCCCTCCAAGATAGTTCGGTTGGCGTTTTCTACTTGGCCATTGCCCTGCGGGTAAGCCATAGCCGATCGGATTGAGGTTGTCCCGATCGTTGCCAAGAAATTTTGAAAATATTGGCTTATGAACTGCCGGCCGTTGTCACTGATCAGATGAACGGGCACACCGAACCGGGAAATAACATTACGCCATAGAAACTTGGCACACTGTTGAGAAGTGATCATGGCTAAGGGCTCGGCTTCGATCCATTTGGGGAAATAGTCTATGGCCACAATGACAAAACGCCTTCGACCAGGTAACTGCGGGAAGGGTCCCAAGATGTCTACCCCCCAACAGGCAAATGGAATCGCGGTCGTGACCGGCTGATAGAATGTTGTTGGACGTCCAGGCATCCGGGCATATAGCTGACACGTCTCACACCCTCTGGCTAGCTTTTTACAATCCAACTGAATAGACGGCCAATAGTACCCGATCACCATGATGCGTCGGGCAAGTGACCGGCCCCCCTGGTGCGACGAGCACATGCCCGAATGCAATTCGTTCATCACTAGGTCCGCTTCAAAGGAAGTCAAACACCGCATCAATGGACCTCCATACGACCGCCTATATAAACGACCCTCTTGAACTTGAAATCTTGGTGCTCTTAACTTAGCCTTCCGGGCACGCTGAGGATCATCCGGTAACCGACCGTGTTGAAGATACTCCATTAAATCGGAAATCCAAGTTTTCTCGGCCGGTTGGATAGGTGCGACCGGCAATCGGTGAATACTGTGTCTTAGAATCATCAGAATCCGAGCGATCTTCGACATGTGTTCAGGGGCATCCTGTGCCAACTTGGATAAGATGTCTGCATCGGCATTATCTAATCGGGGAACGTGGCGGACGGTATACGCCCGGAACAAAGTGAGCTTCTCCATGGCGAGATCTCGATAGGCTTGTAGCCGTTCTCCGTTGACCTCGTAATCGCCCAGGACTTGTCCGACCACCAATGCAGAGTCAATTTGTGCCCGGATGTATTCAGCCCCCAATTCTCGAGCGCATTGCAAGCCATTAACAAACGCTTCATACTCGGCTTCATTGTTTGTCAGGTTGAACTGATACATCAAGGCATAGTAAACATTGAAGCCCTCCGGGCTTGTTATCACGACTCCTCCATCCGCTCCTTTCTTGCTACTCGACCCATCGGTGGCCAACGAGCACAATGCCGCCTCAGGATCTTCGACCTCCGGAGGTCGTGTTTCCCGAGAGGTACACTCGACCAAAAAATCTGCCAAAGATTGGCCCTTTATAACTGGTCTCGATCGGTATTCAATAGCATACTGAGTCAGCATCAACGCCCACTTGACCAGGCGTTCGGAAGAAGAAGCGGTACGGAGAACTGCCCCGATTGGCTGGTCGGTTAACACATGAATGGCTCGACCTTGGAAATAGGGAGCCAACTTCTTTGCTACTGTCTACAAAGCGTAGACTATCTTTTCCAACCGGGAGTAGCGGAGCTCAGGACCATGGAGCGCGTGGCTCACATAGTAAACCGGTCACTGCACCCCCTCCGAATCTGTTCGGCACAACACCGCACTGACAGCTCGATCGGAAACGGCCAAATAGACGTCTAGCTCCTCCCCGAGCTCGGGCTTTGACAAGACGATCGGCGACATCAGATACTCTTTCAGCTCGTCAAAAGGCGCTCGACATTCATCATCCCATACGAATACATCGGCCAATTTTGAAAGAAATCGGCTTAGGGCCGCCAACCTCCCGGTCAGTTGTTGCACCTCCCGAACGGTCGTGGTCGACTGCATATCGAAAATTGCCTTGACATTGGCGGGGTTGGGCTCGATTCCTCTTTTCGTCATCATGTAACCAAGGAACTTTCTCGATTGCATAGCAAACGTGCAGTTGTTGGGATTCAAACGTAGCTGGTATTTCCGCATGATTTGAAAGCACTGTCGGAGATCCCGAGTATGATCTGCTCGCTCCCGACTCTTCACCAGCATGTCGTCAATGTAAGCTTCCATCGTTCGGCCTAGCAGGTCTTCAAAGAGCATATTGATCATCTGCTGATAAGTTGCTCCTACATTTCGGAGGCCGTCTTACTCTCGTCTTCATAGTTCATCATAATTTGATGATAACCTTTAAATGCGTCCATGAAGCTCATCAGCTCGGCCCCGGCCGTCTCATCAACCATCTGATGGATACTCGGCAACGGGTATAGATCCAACGAGCATGCGTTGTTTAGGTCGGTGAAGTCGATGCACATCCTCCAAGATGGAGGCTTCAGAACAAGTACAATGTTGGTCACCCATTCGGGATAAGTGACCGGGCGGATATGTCCAATTGCCACCATTTTCTTCACCTTCTCTCAGACAAACTCTCGGCTATCAGATGATAGGTGCCGAGTCTTCTGAACGATCAGTTTCGTCGCGGGATCTACAGCTAACTTGTGACAGATTACAGTTCGATCAATCCCGGGCATGTCTTTAGGCCCCCATGCAAATATATTAGCGAATTCCCGGGGGATCGCTAACACTTCCAATCGTAACTCGGGGGTGAGGGCCCGACTGATCTTTATCTTCCTTTCTGATCGCTCCTCAAACAAAGGAACCTCCTCTATTTCCTTAGAGGGCTCGGGTTGTTCATTCTGATCTCCGACGGCTTCCTTGATAATGGTGTTCACTCGGGAAGAACCGGCATCACGCCGATTGACTGCCCGGGAATAGCATTTTCTCGCCGATTGGACATCGCCTCGCACAACTCCGACCCCAGCGGGGGTGGGGAACTTCGTGCACAAGTGAGGCATCGATATGATTCCGCCGACCCTCATAATGGCCGGTCGGCCCAAGATGACGTTATGGACACAATGTAAGTTGACCACAACAAATTCCAGCTCTGTCTTTACTGATCTTGGTGAAGTACCAATCTCAACCAGGAGCACAATTTTTCCCTAGGGGCGTATGGTGGCCCTAGTAAATCCTGACAAGGGTACGCCGACCGGAATCAACTCCCGCTTGTCCAACTTCAGCTTTTCAAACACGTCCAAATAAAGGACGTTCAAACTGCTCCCGGTGTCCACCATTACTCTTTGGACATCGGTTCCCATGATATCAATCGTGAGAACAAGGGCTTCTATCCCATGGTCTCCGCTTTCCTGCTGGTCTTCCAGAGATAAGGTAATTGGTTCCATCTTTTGCCTCTTACCGGTTTTCCGGGAGTCGACGATTGCGACCGGGCAACTTTCTCGAGGCCGGGAAGCATCTTCCAAACCTCCGAATATAACGTGAATGGTCAGTTTGGATGCCGGTCGGCTACTAGATGGGGGATCGGGATCTCTACGGTCTTGATCCGATCGGTCAGAGCGATGATGGGACCATCTATAATCTTTCCGGTCGCTTGCTCTTTTGCTCTCTTCTCTTTTGCCAACACATTTATCCAATTTCCCCAATTGAAACAAGTCTTCCAATAGCTGTTTCAAGTGCGTGCACTCCTCCGTGTCATGCTCAGCACACCGATGATAAGAGCAATGTTTGGACTTATCCTTCCCATCCGGTCCGGGATGAGGTAGACGAATAAGGTTGCAGGACTGAGCATATTGCATGGCCTCTGCCGCTGATAGGTTCAACGCCATGAACTCTCCTGGTCGGGTTCGGGGTCGGGGATGGTCGTCACCCGACCGATGACCCGCCCGACCGAAAGGCTTTCGGGATGATGTGCCGACCTCTTGACGGCATTTGCCTCACCAGCGTTGGCATAATCCGTCACTCTACGGAGGGCTTCTTCATAAGTGGCAGGCGGGTGGAGTATAAAATCCTGGTACAGATAACCGGCCCGGAGGTAGATGTGCAGCATGTGAATGGCCGTCAGGTCGTCCATAGGCTCGACCTCCCCGACCGCCGCTTTCCACTTGACTAGAAATTCGGTCAAGCTCTCCCCCTCCAATTGCTTGGCCTTCTTGAGGTACATGTAGGGCTTCCGGATAACCTTGGAGGTGACGAACTTCCGGTTGAACTTCATCGCCAGACTGGCAAAATCAGAGATATAGACCGGTTGCAGTGTTCTAAACCACTCCGTCGCCCGACCAGTGAGCGTGGAGTAGAAAATCCTGCACATCACGGTGTCAGATACGCCCATCATCAGCATGTTGCCATAGTAGGTGTTGACATGAACTTCTGGGTCTATCCGCCCATCATATTCCTTGTTTCCGGGGATGCGCAAATCGAGCGGGTAAGGCTGAGCCATAATCTCCGCCGTGAAGGGTGTCCTCAATAGAAAGGCTGTATGATTGGTGGGAGGCCTCACAGCGTGCTCGTTTTGCCAACCAGTGAATTCCGCCCGGAGATCGTTTAACATTCCTCGGGTCTCGTCCTGTTCGACCGTCCGGGCTTGTTCCCGAGCACGGCGTTGTCGATGTGATTTAGACCCACTATGCCCATACGATCCCTCTTGGTTGGCCGCTTGCATGGGCGAATCAACCGAGCGCCTGTCTGGATCCTGCGGTCCCAATCTTTGCTGCATTGCTGGTCGGAGCCGCTCGAATGCCATCGCCCGGGTAGCTTCTAGCTCATGGTCTTCAACCACCTGAGCCAGTGTTTCTGGCTGAACCTGTGGAGCCTGCCGTGGTTCCTCCATGACCTCGGCACCCTGCGACCCCAACCTCGAACAAGCCGAGCGCCTAGCCCGGGGGCGGGCTGAAGCTCCGGCTGGGTAGCATGGTTGGGTAAATCGGAGGAGCGGAAGCTGGAGCCGTGTACGCAGGTATATATTGTGGATAGCCGGTTGGTGGTGGATAATACATCGGTGTTTCGGGCCAACACCCATATTGAGGAGGAGGGATCGGATATGGATATTGCTTGGGAAACGGATACTGCGGACCGGGCGGTGGGTAAGCTGGTTGGATATAATTGACCGGGTTCTGGCCTGCCGATCGAGGTGGCGACAAATTGAGGTTCAGATCTATGGTCTGACCCTGATACTGTGTACGCTGGTGATCGGATGAACTTGCTACATCGGCTTGCTTATCCTCAGCTACTTGGTACATGAATGGATACATAGTGGTACAAAGGAACTGGTACTCGTCTACGATAGCTTTCGTACCCGGTCCCCACGGACGGTGCCAAAATGATAGTACTAATTCCACGTGTTAAGTGGTCAAGGTACTTAAATGATATCAAGTAATAACAAATAAAGTATTTTATTGATCAAGAAGGACCTAATACAATCTAAGTGATTATCCCGAGGGCCGACTGACTGCGGTCGGGCAGCTCAATTGATAACCTGTCGATCGTTCAAAAGTCCCTCACACTGTAACCGCCGTGGGTATTTATAGCCGCTGGGCCGGAGACACAACTCCGGCCGGCCGGCATGTGACCCACGTAGCATCGACACGTCTTCATTCGGCGAGCCCTATCTGTCAACGTATAACTTTGCCACGTGCCTCTTCTCGAGATCCTTGACTCTCCGTGAGATAAGACCCACCGAGCGGGTAATAAAAGCCCGGTCGGGAAGTCTGTAGGCCGGGTCCGACCGACTTTACTTAAGAATGTCCGACTTGCAAAAGCTGCACAAAGAACAAGAGAAACAAAGGAGTTTCAGTCGGGATATATCCTACCAATATATATACCTATATTGTATTTTAACGCGTTGGAGTGGGTTACCAGTATTATTCGTTGAACAGATATATTTGGCTTTCAGGCACAGATGATTAGCTACCGAAGCGCGCCAGAGGACCAAGGCTTAGATAGTTAGTTTTCCTTTCGGCCTGCGTACCTTGATGATGTATTGACATTACTTTGAGGATATTTAGTTAGTATAGCTTGTGCATCTGAGTTCTCCAGCTCAGATGTGGCATAACACCCCAGACCCTTATGTTTAGAATGCTCTGTTTGGGATTAATAATAGAACAACCTTCCGATTATATGTCTTAAAAAGTTTTAAATTTTAGGGGTGTTACACCGTATGTGGTCACATCGGTCGTTCGCCCGGGCACTTACCGTCTTGAAACAACCACCGGGAGATCGATAGATAGAACTCGGAATTCAGAAAATTTGGTGTTGTATCGTCACTAACTCTGCTGTTTATGTTTGGATGGGGTGGGGCTCAACCCGCGAGTGGGCACGACCATCTTTTATTTTATGTATAAAACATTGTTTGAGTGTTTAACCGTCTGCGTACGGAACTTAACTTTGTAAGATCGGTCGTTGAGTGCTTGCTCGTCTACGCACGAGGGCTCGATCGATTACCTTAATATGTAAATAGTATGTAGGTTAATTCAACAATCCCAGAGTTCGATTTCGATCAAGATTCAACAGCCTTGCAATTCCCAAGACTCGGCGACAATGACCGAGAAGGGCAAACGCCTAACGATCACCCTATCGTTAAAATCTACCTGATAATACCGGGATAAAAGTTTCGGTTATAACCGATAAGGGTAAAGGCCTCCCACTCGGCACCGACCAATAGGGGTAAAAACCCAATGACTTTAAAAGTCGCGAAAAATTTCAACCGGGCAATTTATAATGCTCGTCAGATAAGACATGGCAAGCGGTATGTGCTCGATCAATTCCAACGTTCATTAACCTCTTAACCACTGTCGCACTCACTCATTCCTCGTAAGGTTGATACAATAAGTAAGTTTGATCGAGCATAAAATATTAAGCTTAAGTAAAGTGTATTAAATAAGCGTAAAAATACGAGAAAGATAAAGGAGTGAGCAACAGATAATTGGTCGATCCATTTAAAAATTAAATTTGCCCGATACAAACGGGACCGAGCTCCCGACTGAGTTAAGATAACAAATTTTTTTTTACAAAATAAAAATAAGCTTTAGGGTCGGTCGGCGACCACACGACTTTCCCTTCAGCTTTTTCACTCGCACTTGGCTCGGCCGCAGCTCCTGACGCGGATGGCTCGGTAAAGGGCGTGGGCCTGGGGTCAGGGATCTCCTCTGGAAGAGTGGTCAGCACTGCCTTTAGATCCTCGCCCTCAAAGACCTCTTCCATTATCGTCCGGGTGTCGTCCGCATCGCCCATTGACCGGACACATAGGCCCAATGACCGAAGGTCCAGAGTTTTTCTTCCCCGAGCTTGTTCCTCATGAGGGCTCGGAAGAACTTGTCAGCTGAAGGCTCGTCACGGTACAAGAATTTGGCCACGCCCTCTAGATTGCCCAGTCGGGTCTTCAGCTCGCCTGCCTCCGCTCGGGCACCTCGTGCCTCTTTCTTAGCTGCCCCTTAAGCATCCTTAGCGGCCTTCAGCTCTTTCTGAAGTTCGGTGATCTCCTTGCCACGCCGCTCGGCGACCTTCTTCAAAGCTTCGGCTTCATTGGCCAGCAAGGCCCGGTATTGAAGGTCGAGGATTGCTCGTGAGGCCTACCACAAAAAAAAAATGATGTTAAGTTAAGTGATTGACTCGAAAATGGTCGAAACTTAAGTTAAACAAACCTCAATTAGTTGCAGAAAATGAAGTTAAGTCAAACAAACCTCGACTAAGTTCCGAGCCCCTTTCTCGGCTATCTGGGCCGGCGACCATCCGGTCATATCCTCCCCGATCGGTTGCAGATTGTTGATCCGGGAGAGGAGGGACAGTTCCCCGCCCATTTGTCCATCGCTCGGGACAACTTCGGTCGGGGGGCTTTGCTTTCGGCGACGCTTGAGGGCACCCGCCTCTTCTGTGTCCTTCCCGGACGCTTTTTCTTTTCCCTTCCGTCCGGGTGCTCGTGGGGCCAACGGGTCGGCCACGGTGTCTGCATGCAGGACCCCCTCGGCTGTGGTCGTGGAAGCGCCCAAGGGACGCGCATCTGGAATGGAGGCGTCACCAACCTCTTGACCGGCCGGTGGAACGGTGGCAGTGGCCTTTCCCTCGAGCGTTAACTTAGCTCGGGGGGCTCGAGGAGCGTTGGCGGTCGGGAAACCACGAGTTGGACCCATTTCTTCAACAAAAGAAGCACAACGCTAAGTTACTGGTTAGTCGGCGTAAAAAGGCCGAGGGAGTATAACGGGAGATAGACCTTCGACGGTCGGCTCGGCTTGAGGTGACGCTACGACGATCGATACCAAAACCAGTCGTGGCGTGTACTTCAGCTCTAAGTCGTACCGGGGTGGCGGCAGTCGGGTCATTCTCATACGCCTCTCTCGATCGGAATATCTTGTACTCATGAAACTCGCATGAAATGCGGAAAGTCGCTTCGCGAAGGGTCCGAGTGTGCTGGTGATTGTACGTGCTGCCTATAGTGAGTCGCCCACGTTCGGTCGACCGGCAGGATCCAAGGATCGTACTTGATCGAAAAGATTCTGTTATTCCATTCTCGGTTGTTCCCGGGAACGTGGGCGATTGAGCATAGGTGATCCCGGGATTGGATCATCAGGAATCGAGCACCATATAGGGCCGGCAAGGGTTTAACTATTTAGATGTAGTTGAATAGCTCCATCGTACACATGGCGTTGTGCCGAGCACAAATTTGCGGGAAGCACGCCAGTATCCGATGGGCGTTCGGGCATATTTGGGCTGGAAAGACCTGGTAATAGCCTAAGAAGGCGTTCAGTAGTGGGAAAAGGGAAGGGTGATCGAGGCTTGTCGAGAGTCGAAGTGCATCCCGATCCACTTCCCTTGGTGCCGTTCTTTAATTCTCCCAAGGTTCCTGCGAATATCGAACTTCACCCGCTCGTTAAGTTTGGCCGAGATTTTCACCGCCTCGTGGGCCGTCAGTAGGCATTCTTGTTGATCGACGCTTTCGCTGTTGAGGAAGACGAATTTGATCTCTTCAGGCGCCGCGTGCGAAGGCCCTTCATCGGCCGAGTCGTGTGAAGCTTCTCGGACGCAGGGAGAGGTGTGAGCTTCGTGTTCGATCTCGATTGTACGAGTAGGTGTCTCCCGATCGAGATGGGTCTAGGATTCGCGGCCGCTAGTAGACACGCACTGCCGGTGTCGTCGCTGCTGCCGCTCGAGCTCGATGGGTGGTGAGCTGTCGTCGGCTCCCAAATTAGAACCTTACAAACGTAGTAGCAGGAGTAAAGGGTCGATCCCACGAGGAGTAACTAGTTTAACGTATGTGCTCAAAGTAAAGGAAATGGGGGGTTTGGTATGAAAGTGATAATCAAAGTAAATAACCAAATAAAGCAATGCAGGCAATATATTGAAAACACTCAGAATAGAAAACCTTGGTTAGTAAATATTCACCACCGGAATTTAACGCTGATCATTGATTCAAAAAGGTAATTGATATGCAATTGAATATTTGTCGTGAAATTATTTCATTTCTGTTTTCCCTTAGTTGTAGGTAACTAAAGCACAGGCGGTTTAATTAGCCCTAACTACTAAATAATCTAAGACAAGCGCTGTAGATTTAATTTAATAGCAGCAATAGGAGCTAGGAAAACCGACAAACTAAATAACACAAGCACAAGCGATTGCATTTAATTTAGGAAAATATTCTTCTCGAGACAAATTATCACTAAGCCGTCAATAATTAACCTCAGTCGCTACTGAATATTAGAATAATTTGTAGCACAGCATTAACTAATATAGCAAATAATTATATCAAATAACTTAGAAGAATATTTAATACCCAAATGCATAAAAATTATATAATAAAAATAAATAAATAATCTTACATCATAATCAATTCCGGGGCTTCAGTTCACTAAACCAAGCTAACGAAATTAGCCGCGAATGGACATTGACAACAACTTTAAAGAATAATCGAGAGGGGAAGAACGAACGTTTTACAATAGAAAACTTCTACTATTTATACTACTCTTAAAATATGCTAGAACAATTCTCCGCCATTTATTTTTCCTATTTTTGCACCGTAGGAATGGAGTCTTCAGACACTGCACGCCCTTTCCTTCTTTGTCGCGTTTGAATATGTCTCCACGCCACACCTGTACAAACAAAAGACAAAGAATTAAGGGATTAAGCAATTTGTTTTCATGCATGCTAAAAATTTGATTTACTTAATTTATTAAATAAAGCATATACATATACACTAGTACGTACGTAATATATATATATATATATATATATATATATATATATATATATTAATATGTATTCTATATATTATATATTATACATTATATATTATATATAAAAAGAACTAATTATTAGATAATACTAAATAACTAATGCAAAAATATTATAAAAATGTACCTAAAATATGAGTGTAAAATATGCCCATCAAATTCCCAAAACTCATAACATATCATGAACAACAATCTGAAGCACCCTGCAATTAATAAGTTAGGACCCCTGTCTGAAAATGGAGAGAACTAAATAAGTATGCCCTCACAGGCATATCACTCATCACTCAAGTGTTTGATGGGTATAGATTTCACTCATGTTCATTCCTATAAAATTGTTCTACCATAGTCTTGCATATCTTCTCAATCACCACTACAAGAGTCATGCATGACACAAATCATAAGGACTTTTCACAGGTTGTAATGGGGCTAGGGTTAAGATAGGGAACATTTTTGGAAAGTAGCTTAAACAAAAGCTTTCAAACTAGAGGAGCAAAATAAATACAATTAATCCAACACCCTCAATTTTTCATTCAAAGCATTTCCCATTGACACTTCAACTATCATTCTAGAAAATAAAGACTTCCTCAATATTCCCTTGCATAATTTATTTGGACATAACTTCAACTCAAAATTGCTAATTGTTTCTCATTTTTCCCATAAATTTTCAGCAACATTTTTAAACATATATTCTCCATTTCTCCCATTTCTTCATTTTTCTTCAATTTCAATACTTTTTTTTTTCTTTTTGGAATCATGAACTGACTTCGTTTTCTTTTTCATAGCAGACCAACGACAAATTAGCAATGAAGATACAACTCACCTCACTTTCAATCATATTAACAAAACAAATGGCCTCCCCACACTTATTATTCACAATCTCACATCAAGAATAATCCAAAATTTACTCCACTAGTTATTCAGCTGGGTGAAGGCATTATTTTTAGATATAAAATGCTTGTAATGTAGTTCAAGATAAAGAAAAGAATGACCGTAAAGCTCAAAGTGGGTTAACAAAGGAGAAATAATTCATAGGACAAACCGGTTATTTGGCTAGTGAGGCTCAAAATCAAATAATGGCCTTAATCACACTTGAATCATGCATGGTCAAATTAGCTTTAAAAGAGAATCAAGGCAAGTTCTAGAGAAACAAAATTATGGAAGAAATCACACAATAGAAAAAAATAAGACCGAAGTGTCAGTCAATGGCTTAAAAAACTCACAGGTTTATTGCTTACTTAATATAGTCACTACATATCAAACAAGAAATGCTAACAAACTAATCACAACTTGCCAAACTATTTATTCAATCATGTTATGAATTCCAAGAAAGGAAAAAATATAAAAAATTTCCAAAATAATACTTATTTTTAAAGAAAATAGTGATAAAATATTTTAAAATTTTGACATAAGAAAACAAATAATAATAAATCCCCTCCCCCACACTTATTATCAACATTGTCCCCAATGTTGAATAATAATAAAAAAAAAAAACACAAAAATAAGTTATTAAATGTAACATAAAGATTAAGAAAAAGATAATAGAACAAACTCCCCTTCTAGTTGTTCATATTATTCAAAATAGCTGGGATTTTCAAGATGTATGTCGGCAATATATTCAACTTGATCCCCTTCATGGTAAGGTTTAAGCCGATGGCCATTAACCTTGAATATCTTTGAAGTCTGTAAACTCCGAATCTCTATCGCCCCATGAGGAAAAATATTAGTGATAATAAATGGACCAACCCAACGAGAACGTAACTTACCTGGGAATAGCCGAAGACGTGACTGGAAGAGGAGGACTTTTTGTCCAATTGAAAATTCTTTTCTCAAAAGCATCTTGTCATGGAATGCTTTTGTCTTTTCTTTGTAGATTCTTGAATTCTCATAGGCCTCATTGCGAATCTCCTCCAACTCAGAAAGTTGCAACTTCCGGTGTAGGCCACTTTCATCAATGTTCAGATTAAAGCTCTTGACAGCCCAATAGGCTCTGTGCTCCAACTCAACGGGAAGGTGACAAGCTTTCCCAAACACAATGCGATAAGGGGATATACCAATAGGTGTTTTGTATGCGGTTCTATACGCTCACAATGCATCATCTAATCGCAAACTCCAATCATTTATGTTTGGGTTGACTGTTTTCTCAAGGATTGACTTTACCTCTCGGTTGGACACCTCTGCCTGCCCATTAGTCTGTGGGTGGTAGGCAGTTGACACCTTATGGGTGACATGGTACTTCTTAAGCAATGCTTCGATGGTGCGATTACAAAAGTGAGTTCCCTGATCACTTATTATAGCTCTTGGAATGCTAAACCTGGAAAGATATTAGATTTGATAAAATCTGCAACAGCTTTAGAGTCATCAGTCCTGGTGGCTTTAGCTTCCACCCACTTCGAAACATAGTCAACAACAAGTAAAATATAATCAAAACTAAAAGAGACAGGAAATGAGCCTATAAAATCAATACCCCAAACATCAAAGACCTCACAAAATAGGACCGGAGTTTGTGGCATTTCATTTATCTCAGGGATAAATTACCAGACTTTTGGCAAGCATCACAACACTTGCAAAATGAGTATGAATCTTTAAATAAAGTTGGCCAATAAAACCCAGACTCCAACACTTTCCTTGCTGT
Organism: Ipomoea nil; assembly: GCF_001879475.1. Taxonomy (NCBI): domain Eukaryota; kingdom Viridiplantae; phylum Streptophyta; class Magnoliopsida; order Solanales; family Convolvulaceae; genus Ipomoea; species Ipomoea nil. Next base: position 3,240,527 of record NW_017617070.1, read on the forward strand.
TCTCTTAGCACCAAAGTGGCCGCCACAAGCATAAGAATGACAAAAGGCAAGGATTGAGGCAATTTCTGTATAAGGTGCACACCGCCTTACCACTTGGTCAGCACAATGTTTCCAGAGGTACGGTTCATCCCATACATAGTACTTGGCATTACTCTTGATTTTATCTTTTTGGGCTTTAGATGAATTATGAGGAAACTCGTTGGCAACCAAAAAGTTGACTAAGTTAGCATACCAAGGTAAAACCACAGTCGCAGCCAATAAGTGCTCATCAGGGAATGCTTCTTGCAGCGGAGGTTCAAGTTCAATGTGTACCAACCGACTCAAATGGTCGGCCACAAGATTCTCTGACCCCTTCTTATCTTTGATCTCCACATCAAACTCACTTAAGAGGAGTATCCATCTTATCAATCTTGGTTTGGCTTCCTGCTTTTTCATCAAGTAGCGAAGAGATGCATGGTCAGAATAAACTATAAATTTGGTGCCCAGCAAATAGGACCTAAATTTTTCTAAAGCAAAAACAATGGCTAAAAGTTCTTTTTCTGTAGTAGAATAATTTTTCTGAGCATCATTTAAAGTCCTCGAAGCATAATAAATAACATGGGACGATTTCCCGATCCTTTGGCCCAACACAGCCCCTACTGCGTGATAACTTGCATCACACATAATCTCAAATGGGTAGTTCCAGTTAGGTGGCTGAATGATCGGCGCAGACGTCAACAACTCCTTCAATTCGTCAAATGCTCCCTTACACTCTTTGTCAAACTCAAAGGATGTCTCTTTCTGCAACAGTTTGCACAAAGGTAGGGTTATTTTCGAGAAGTCTTTGATAAACCTTCGATAAAAACCTGCATGTCCAAGAAAAGAGTGGACTTCCCGCACACTAGTAGGATACGGTAGAGATTCTATAATATCAACTTTGGCTTTATCAACCTCAATCCCACTAGATGAAATAACATGCCCCAAAACATTACCTTGATCAACCATAAAATGACATTTTTCAGAATTTAACACAAGATTACTCTCTATGCATCTTTTCAAAATAAGTGAAAGGTTATGTAAGCATGAGTCAAAAGAGTCGCCATAAACTATAAAATCATCCATGAAAACTTCAATCATATGCCCAACATAATCAGAAAATATGCTAACCATACACCTCTGAAAGGTACCCGGGGCATTATAGAGGCCAAACGGCATGCGTCGATATGCAAAAGTGCCGAAGGGACATGTAAAAGTCGTCTTTTCCTAGTCTTCCGGAGCGATTGCAATCTGGAAATAACCTGAATAACCATCAAGAAAACAAAAGTAAGAGCGACCGACCAACCTTTCTAGCATTTGGTCAATGAACGGTAAAGGGAAGTGATCTTTTCTTGTAACAGCATTCAACTTCCTATAGTCTATATAGACTTGCCACCCATTTTGAATACGAGTGGGGACAAGTTCATCATTTTGGTTTCTGACAACTGTAATCCCTGTTTTTTTAGGAACCACTTGAGTTGGGCTAACCCATTTGCTGTCTGAAATAGGATAGATTATCCCAGCTCCAAGGAGTTTGAGGACCTCTTCCTTGACTACTTCCATCATGGGCGGGTTTAGCCTTCTTTGTGGTTGACGAGATGGTTTTGCTTCTTCCTCTAGAAGAATTCGGTGCATGCAAGTGGATGGACTTATCCCTTTGATATATGCAATTGTCCACCCAATGGTAGATTTGTGTTCTTTTAGCACTTGGATAAGTTTTTCCTCTTCTATTGCAGAGAGTTTAGTTGAAATTATGACTGGCAATGTTTTATTTTCTCCTAAGAAAGCATATTTAAGGTGGTTGGGAAGAGGCTTCAATTCAGAGATAGGTTCCTGCACGACAGATGGTAACAATTTTTTGATAGAGACAGGTAAAGCCATATAAGAAACATTATTTTGTTGGTGCAATTTAGGACAATGATTCAATGATGCAGTAACTTCATGTAAATTGTCACTCAGAGAAAACTCATTATTTCCTTTTTCAAGGTGTTCACAAATAACAACTTCTAATTTATCTTCACCATTAAATTCAAAAACTTCTTCAACCAATGAATCAATAATATCAACAGAATAAGCAGAGTTATCACCCCCAGGGTGTTTCATAGCATCATAAATATTGAATGTAACAACATTACCATCAAATTCCATAGTAAGTGTACCACTGTGAATATCAATTTTTGTTTTTGCAGTTTTTAAAAATGGTCTTCCTAACAGAATAGGTGCAGAATGATCATTATTTTCCATATCTAGCACATAGAAATCAGTAGGGAAGATTAAATTATTAACTTGCAACAATACATCTTCAATTACTCCCTTGGGGTATGCATTAGACCTATTAGCCAACTGGATAACTACACTAGTTTCATTCAAAGGTCCAAGTTTTAAAGAAGCATACACTGAATATGGCATAACATTAATAGATGCTCCTAACTCTAGCATGGCTTTCTCAAGTTTAGTATCGCCTATCATACAAGGAATAGTAAACATACCTGGATCCTTGCATTTTTCAGGAAGCTTGCTTTGAATCACGGCAGAAACATTCTTACCCATTAGCACTTTCTCACCCTTTTTTGACTTTTGTGTCCTTTTTGTTGTACACAACTCCTTTAAGAATTTAGCATATCTAGGAACTTTTTTTATTGCATCAAGTAATGGAATATTCACTTCACAATTTTTGAAAGTTTCATATAACTCTTCATCTTTTGTTCCTTTTATAGATTCTGACAAAGCTTGAGGGAATGGGGGAACTGGTTCATAATTAGAAAGATTGGGAGACTTACCTTGAGAATTTTCATTGTTGCTAGTTCCCTCTTTTTCTTGGTTCACTGACGGGGTAGCAATCGCAGGGCCTTTAATTTCCTTACCACTCCTCAACACAATTGCACTTGCATTTTGTCCTGGATTAACCACCGTTTGAGAGGGTAGTTTGCCAGAACTCTGTGCTTTCAACCGACTTACCGTAGTTGCTAGTTGACCCATCTGTCTTTCCAAGTTTTGAATACTAGCATTTGTTTCTTGAATACTAACTCTTGTCCCTTGTTGGAATAATTGTGTTTCTTGTTGAAACTACAAAGTGTTAGTAGCAAGAGATTTAACAATTTCTTCTAAATTCATACCTAAGCTAGAGCTTTGGACTGACTGTTGTCTTGAAGGAAATGGTTGTCTATACTGCTGAAAATTGGGACAATTTTGAACAAACTGGTTCCCTTGTGAGTTCTCATTGCTAAGGTTCGGGTGATCCTTCCATCCAGGATTATATTTATTAAAAAATGGATCATATTTACCTTGAGGTTGTCCAGGAAAACCTCCGGCCATATTAACATGTTCAATAGGTTCTTCTTGAAGAGTCGGACACAAATCAGTTTGGTGTCCAACTACCGAGCAAATTCCACATGCTTTTACATTTTGCATATTGCATAAAGCTAATTGACGAACAAGAGTAGTTAAACCAGAAATTTGTTGTCCAAGAGCAGAAATATTTACCTCATTCACTTGCTTAGACGGTTGGACAAGTCTATTGCCAAACTGTTGAGAATTTGCAGTCATGTTTGCAATTAGAGTTCTTGCATCGTCTGGTGTCTTGTCAACTAAAGCACCACTGCTTGCAGCATCTATCATGCTTCTATCCATTGGAAAAAGTCCTTCATAAAAGTACTGAATGAGTAATTGATCACTAATTTGATGGTGTGGGCAACTTGCACATAGTGTCTAGAAACGCTCCCAATATTCATACAGGGACTCTCTATCGTTTTGCCTAATACCACATATTTCCTTTCTAATGTTGGCCGCCCTTGAAGCTGGGAAATATTTTTCAAGGAACGCTGTTTTCAAATTATTCCATGTGGTGATGCTCCCGGAAGGTAGATAGAATAGCCAATCCTTCGCTGAATCTTTCAACGAAAAGGGAAAAGCTCTAAACTTGATTTGTTATTCAGTAACCCCTATGGGTTTCATACTTGAACACACCACATGGAATTCCTTTAAATGCTTGTGAGGATCTTCACCTGCAAGTCCATGAAAAGAAGGCAAAAGATGAATTAATCCAGACTTTAGTTCGAATTGCACATTGGAATCCAGAGCAGGGAAAATGATGCATAAGGGTTGTTGATCTAGATTTGGAGCTCCAAGCTCTTTTAAAGTCCGATTTTGAGCCTATGGGTTCCCCTTGTAAATCAGAATTGGTAGAATCGGTAGCCAGATCACTAAACTCCAATTTCCTCAAAACTTGTTTCTTCCACGTGCGTATAGTTCTTTCAATTTCCGGATAGTACGGCAAGATTTTCTTATTAGCAGATCGAGTTATAAGCATAAAAAAAGAAAAAATATATTGTAGCATTTATGTAAAAGTAACGAAAGAAAAGATTTTTTTTAATTTTTTTTTTTGGGGACAAATGAAAGGCAAATAAACAAATAAAGAAATAAATAATTAAATAAACACAAGATAAACAAGAAAATCTCCCCGGCAACGGCGCCAAAATTTGGTGAGCTGTCGTCGGCTCCCAAATTAGAACCTTACAAACGTAGTAGCAGGAGTAAGGGTCGATCCCACGAGGAGTAACTAGTTTAACGTATGTGCTCAAAGTAAAGGAAATGGGGTTTGGTATGAAAGTGATAATCAAAGTAAATAACCAAATAAAGCAATGCAGACAATATATTGAAAACACTCAGAATAGAAAACCTTGGTTAGTAAAGATTCACCACCAGAATTTAACGCTGATCATTGATTCAAAAGGTAATTGATATGCAATTGAATATTTGTCGTGAAATTATTTCATTTCCGTTTTCCCTTAGTTGTAGGTAACTAAAGCACATGCGGTTTAATTAGCCCTAACTACTAAATAATCTAAGACAAGCGCTGTAGATTTAATTTAATAGCAGCAATAGGAACTAGGAAAACCGACAAACTAAATAACACAAGCATAAGCGGTTGCATTTAATTTAGGAAAATATTCTTCCCGAGACCAATTATCACTAAGCCGTCAATAATTAACCTCAGTTGCTACTGAATATTAGAATAATTTGTAGCACAACATTAACTAATATAGCAAATAATCATATCAAATAACTTAGAAGAATATTTAATACCCAAATGCATAAAAATTATATAATAAAAATAAATAAATAATCTTACATCATAATCAATTCCGGGGCTTCAATTCACTAAACCAAGCTAACGAAATTAGCCGCGAATGGACATTGACAACAACTTTAAAGAATAATCGAGAGGGGAAGAATGAACGTTTTACAACAGAAAACTTCTACTATTTATACTACTCTTAAAATATGCTAGAACAATTCTCCGCCATTTATTTTTCCTATTTTTGCGCCGTAGGAATGGAGTCTTCAGACACTGCACGCCCTTTCCTTCTTTGTCGCGTTTGAATATGACTCCACGCCACACCTGTACAAACAAAAGACAAAGAATTAAAGGATTAAGCAATTTGTTTTCATGCATGCTAAAAATTTAATTTACTTAATTTATTAAATAAAGCATATACATATACACTAGTACGTACGTAATATATATATATATATATATATATATATATATATATATATATATTAATATGTATTCTATATATTATATATTATACATTATATCTTATATATATAAAGAACTAATTATTAGATAATATTAAATAACTAATGCAAAATATTATAAAAATGTACCTAAAATATGAGTGTAAAATATGTCCATCAATGAGCTTTCCGAGCTTGAGGAGTTGTCTTCTGGCTCGGGAACCGTGCTCGGTCATCGAATGACGTTAGTAACCTCGGGCTATGACTCTTCAACCATCGTTTCTTCGCTACCGTCCTCAATCGTGTTGTCGTAGCCCGCCCCCGAGACGTTTTGGCTATCTGAATCTGACATATCCCCTTCATAAAGGAGACAGTCGGTTCAGCGAAAGGGATCGGGTTATAGTCAACCGAGTTTTTGGGTTGACAGGGACATGTGTTATGCGAAAAATAAGGAAAAGTTTAATGGAGGAAGAAAGGAGTGACTTAACGATGAGTAGAGTTTGTTGAGTAGTTGAGCAGGTGCAAAGTCCGATCAATCTATAGTGCTGATGGCTCGGGACGCTCCGATCGATTTCCACAGCGTAGTAAAAGTTGAAATGAACCTAGAAGGGGCCTATTTATAGGAAAATTTTTGGCGGAAAAATCACCCACTTGCATGAAGTGACCGTTCCAGATCTCAAGGCGCCTGCAGACTGACACGTGTCATAAGCGAAGACAGCTGGGAGGTCACGCACTAGTACAAAAAACATCAATAAAATTGACTAATTCGCGTCCAAAGTTAGAACTTTGGACGACTAAAGTGTAGTGCGGTGGCATTTTTGTAATTAAAATGCCACTATATAAATAAATTTTGGAATAAGGGTCAAATAGGCCACTGAACTGCACACAATAATACAATTAGGCCACTGAACCTAAAAAAACAACAATTGGGTCCCTAAACTAACTAATTTTTTTCAATTTATCCAATTTACCAGTTTTCACAGTTTTTAACAGGTTACCCTTCCACCTAGGATGCATATGTGGCATTTTTTTTTAATTAAATTATTTTAATTTTTTTAAATATTTAATAAATAAAAACTAAAACAATTTAATTTCCTATTAAAGAGACTAATCACAGTAAACAATCGGCTTCATCAATCATCGCACCTCCACCGCAAACCACCATTCGGAACTCACCACTCATTCTCCGTTCACAATCGGAACTCACCACACATCACTGCTAAGTTTTCAACCGCAATAACTTCCAAAAGGTATGGTTTAGCTTGATACTTAAAGTACATATAGGTATTCGTGTTTTATGTTAGGGTTTGGGTTGTATGTATTCTGGGGATTGGGTTTATGTAAGGGTTTTGTATAATTTATAAATTGTATTCCTGTAATATGTATACAATGATTTTAATTATGTATTCTAGGGTTTAATTTATAGATTTTAGGTCAATGATTTTAGATTAGGTTTATTTTATATTGGTTCATTTCAACATTTTTATTTTTACGGCATATGTTTGGGTTGTATGTATTCTGGGGTTTAATTTATATGGTACTGTTTGGGTGTAATTGCAGCTCTCTCCCAAATTTATAAATTGTATTCCTTGAATATGTATACAATAATGCTGACAAGTTTTTTTTTTTTTTTCCTGAAAATGTGGTCCTTTGTTGTTTTGATGTTGGAATTTTTTGAAAACTGGCCTGCAAATGGGGCCCATGCTGAAACTTTGATGGGTATGCATCATACTAAAGTTTATTGAATTTTTTAGAGTATTTAGTTAAATGAATGCTAGGTGTCATGTTTCTATTTGTTAAATGGTACTTAGTTTGCTTTATTGTTTGGTAGTACAGTGTAACAGTGTTGTTAAATGGTACTGAGTGTGTTTGGTTGTTTGGTGGCTTAAAGATGTGTTTTGTTTTTAATTTTTTTTTAAAGTTCTAATTAACTTCTTTACTGCACTGCTAAATAGTTTTTAATATTACCATAGTTATTGCAGAAATGTGTGCAAGTGTTGAGTTAGTAGTCCACCATGGTGGAAATTTTGTAAGAAGTCCTGAGTTCAAGTATATCAATGGTGAGGTTAATAGGATACAAATTGACCCCGATCTTATTTCATATCCCCATTTAGCAAAATATATAAAAGATGGGCAGTATGGAAATATGCAAAGTTTATACTACAAAGCAACCCATGAGCCTCTGAGACAACTCAAAGTTCTGTGGAATGATGAAAGTACTTTGGACCTCATTAGTTTGGCAACAAAATGGAAGAAATGTGACATCTACGTACATCATGGAATTGATGAACCTGAAGTGATTCCAGAATTGTTATTATGTGTACCTGAGAATGTTTATGAAGGACATGTAGCTGAGAATGTGGATCAAGGTCAGGAGATGGATCATGTAGTTGAGGTTCCACTTGAAGATGATTTTGAAATTAATTATGAAGCTGAATATGAGATAGATAGTGAACATGATGAGGATGATAATGGATGGGTTACACAAGATAATGAGATTGGAAATAACTCTTGGTTAGATGTTGGGTTGGATGCATCAAAAGAGGATCTTAACATGGAAGAAAATGATGTCAGACATGGAAATGATAAGGGAAAGGGTAAGGCAAAGGCAAAGAATATATATAAAGCTAAGTCTACAAGATCAAATCAGAATGAAGTTGAGGGAAACAAAGTATGTATTGATTATGGAAGTGATAACTACTATTATGACTCCGAAGATCCACCAACTTGTGATTCAGAAGATGATGTTGAAAGGGAAGCCTACAGATGCAAATTCCCATCTTATAACCCAGCTTGTGATTATCCAGAGCTTGAGATAGGAATGTTGTTTGATGATGCAAGTCAGTTTAAGAGTGCAATGATAAAATATGCAGTGCATGAGAAGAGAGATATTCAGTTCTACAAAAATGAGAAAATGAGAGTTAGAGTGAAATGTCTGCCTGGTTGTCCTTTCCTCTTACATTGTAGCTGGGAAGAGAGGTTTAAATGTTTCCAACTGAAAACAATGGAGTTAGAACATAGGTGCAATTGTAGATATAATTTAAGGGTTGTAAGTCAGAAATGGCTTGAAGAAAAATATGAGGAGAAGATTATAAGAGATCCTACCATGAAACACACTAAGTTGAAGGATGATATAGAGTCAGAGTTGAAGATTAATGTTAATGTGATTATGGTAAGTAGGGTGCACAAAGCTATCCGGAAGAAAATTAATCAAGGCTTTTCTGAACAATTCAAAAAAATAAGAGATTATGCACAAGAATGTTTAGATTCCAATCCTGGAAGCAGTGTGCCTATTACAACCAATAGAGTAGTCCCTAATGCACCATGTACATTTCAAAGAATATATGTGTGCTTTGACGCAATGAAAAGGGGTTTTCTTGCTGGGTGTAGGCAGGTTATAGGACTAGATGGTTGCTTTCTCAAAGGAACACTTAAGGGTGAGATTTTAGTTGCAGTTGGGAGGGATCCGGATAACCAAATGTATCCCATTGCATGGGCAGTAGTTGAGATAGAGAATACTAATTCTTGGGAGTGGTTTTTAGAGTTGTTGATAAAAGACTTGGGCATCACCAACAGCCATGCATGGACAATTATTTCAGACCAACAAAAGGCTAGTGATTTATTGCTTCCTTATTTGATTTTTACTTTATCTGATATATTTTTATTAATATGATTTACTGAATTTTTTTATCTAATTTCTTTACTGATCTGATTTCTTATATTTCTGTACTTCTATTATTTCTTTACAGATTATTCTTTATTGCTAATAACACTAGTACTACTTCTTTTTTATTACTTCTAATACTAAAACTATTAATAATGGTTTTGTTTAATAATATGATGCCTTTAATTTACTGCTTTCTAATTAATATGAAGTTTTTACTGCTGCTTTCTTACACTTTGTAATATGTTTTTTTTTTATTATTATTATTTGTTTCTGGTTTTGTAGGGTTTGGTTAGTGCCATTCAACAATTGCTTCCTAATGCAGAACATAGAAATTGCGCTAGACATATCCATGCAAATTGGAGCAAGAAACATAGAGGCAAGGTGTTAAAGAGACTATTTTGGATGTGTGCTAACTCAACAACTGAGGACCAATTCAAATTCATGGTTGAGCAATTGGGGAAGAACGATATCCAAGCTAGAGATAATTTGTCCAATTATCCTGCTAAATATTGGTGTAAGGCATTCATTAGGACAGAATCAAAGTGTGATTCAATTGACAATAATATGTGTGAAGCATTCAATGGAACAATTGTCAAAGCAAGGTCAAAGCCAATCATCCCATTGTTAGAGGATATAAGAGTTGCCATGATGACAAGAATTGCAACCAAAAGACAAGCTTTGGAGAAATGGCCAGGGAACTTTGGACCAAGAGTGATGAAAAAACTTAATGCAAACATAATGGAGAGCATTGGGTGGCACGTTGACTTCAATGGAGATGATGGTTATGAGATCAAGAAAGGGAGACAGCAATTTAAAGTTAAGTTACAAGGAAGAAGTTGTTCATGTAGAAGTTGGGATCTAACTGGTATACCCTGCCCTCATGCTTTGTGTGCAATTTTTGATAAGGGTAGAGATCCAGAAGAATTCATTAATGATTGCTACTCCAAAGAAGTTTACAAAAAAATCTATAGCTACACAATTCAACCTTTGAATGGAGAACTTAGTTGGCCTAAAACTAATGCTGAAGAAATCCAAGCCCCTGTACCGAGGACGATGACGGGTAGGCCAAAGAAGAAAAGAACTCGTGAGGCTAATGAGCCTCCTGTTGGAAAGATGTCACGACAAGGCAGGATTATGACATGTTCTATATGCAAACAAAAAGGTCATTCCAAAACAAATTGTCCAAGTACTAGAGGTCAAGGTCCACCCCCTACTATTACAGGCACATCATCAACTTCTAGGTCTTCTGGTGGTGGATTGGGTATTTACACAAATCCTAATACTGGAGCAGTCATATTCAATGTAAGTCATTTTTTTATGAAATATTTCAACTAAGCATTCTAGTATTATAATATAATTGTTATGACCTAAACATGTTTGGGAATTGATTTATTCATTGTATTATGTAGCCCGGACAACCAGGAGAACATGTAATTTATCGGGGAAGGAAGAACGCAGGTGTTGTGGCTAGGGGCAGACTGTGAAGTCCATATTTGAAGTGCAAATTGTTTGTTGAAAATGTCAGAATGTTATAATATTGAAGTGCAGATTTTATGTGTATTGCTAGAATTTTGGATGCTCATTAGTACTTAGGATGGTCAGTATCTTATGAAAAGTATTTTGGAGTTTGGATGTTGAATGTAACATTTTTTTGTGTTTTGCCATCTTATTGCTATAATGGTGTACTTATTTTGTATTCTAACTATTCTCGAAAGATGTTGATGCTAATATGTTTTACTTTTTCCATCTAACAACTGTTTTTTTTTTTTTTTTTTTTTTTTTTTTTTTTTAGAACGAAAGAAGAAAAAAACCGTTAAAACAATTCAATTACTGCCAAATATACCAATAGTTCAATTAATCGTGGCCAGGAACGTTCAATAGTTTTTAAAAAAAAAAACCATCGTTAATTTTTTTAAAAAAAATTTCAAATTAAATTATTTTAGTTTTTATTTATTAAACATTTAAAAAAAATAGTTTAAAAATAATTTTTTTATTTATTAAACATTTAAAAAATAATTTAAAAATATTTTTTTTTAAATGCCACATATGCATCCTAGGTGGAGGGGTAACCTGTTAAAAATTAGGAAAACTTGTAAATTGGACAAATTGAAAGAAATTAGTCAGTTTAGGGGCCTAATTGTTGTTTTTTTAGGTTCAGTGGCCTAATTGAATTATTGTGTACAGTTCAGTGGCCTATTTGACCCTTATTCCATAAATTTTTATTTTTATTTTTTATTAAATATTATTCGCGTCCAAAGCTCTGTACTTTGGACGCGAATAATAGAATCTCATTCATCACTCAGTGGCGAATTATTTTTTTAATCCATAAACCCCTAGAATCGCATATCGATCAGATCTCACGCGTAAACCCTTCATCCGCTCCGATCTTCATCCTCTCCGATCAATCCGCTGTCCGCCGCTCTCCAACAGCCGTCCCCGCCGTCCATTAGCCGTCCGTCGCTCGATCTCCATCCACATTGTCGCTGCTTCATCGTCCACCGCATTGACGCTCTCCATCGCTCTAATCTTCATCAGCTCGCTGCCGCTGCCGCCCAAGCTCGCCGTCGTTGACGCCCCCGGTCTCCACGCTCGCCGCCGCTGATGCCTCCGGTCTCTACGCTCGCCGCCGACTGCCGCCGCAGCTACGCACGCCGGCCGACAGCAGGTACGTAATTTTAATTATTTTTTTCGAAAATCAATAATTATATATTGTAATTATTTTTTGTTATTGTTATTGTTGTTTATTTTTTTGAAAAAGCGGATTGTAGTTTCGCATTTTCTTCACCTTTGTAATTGCAATTCGAAATGTGAGAATAGAGAAAGTAGATGCAATTCCATGTGAAGCCCCTAACTGTAAAAGCTAGGTTAATTTGAAGCTAGAACCTGCAAATGTTGTTTTCTGTTTAAAAGTTTGAACTCACATGAATATATTGATGTAACATGAAACAAATTGAGTGGTAAATTTGCCAAAGAAATTCTAATCGATGCTACTATTTATAAAGTTGGAACAAAACTATGCTATAAATGAGAAAATTAATATGAGTTCAGAAATAGTATGGGTTCAGAAAAATGAGAAAATAAATTAGGGATAAAAGAAAAGGGATTTGAGCTTTACTCACTCTATGCATTTGGTCTGTGGTATTTGCATTACCTTGTTGAGAGAAAAGAGTTAAACACTAAGCTAGCATGATTAGTGTATGCATGAATAAGGTACTGGAGCCAAGATAAAAATATAGCATCATCTAATTTAATTTCGAGATATTCCCCCTTTCCTTTCTTTTCTACCTTAAAATTTGTAACATTAAAATGAAATTTTTTTCAATATTTCAGCAATCGGCTACCTGAGGCTGCATTTATGGCACAGTTTTATTTACATATAGAGGCTAGTATTGAATTTCTTAAATTCAGTCAGGCAATCCAAGGAAAGTACTGGTTTTTGGAAAGTATATAAATGCATGAATCAACTTTTTGGACACCTGTTTCTTTCAATTGTAGTTATGTGATCAAGTTTTGAGGTCACTTGGGCAGAAATATTATACTAAAGAAACATGTGTACTATTGAGATGTCATGCCTATCACTTGGAAGTGAGCTTCTTTTTCTTGTTTTTTTTATCTTGGAAGTGAGCTTCTTTTCCTTGTTTTTTTTTTTATCTTGGAAGTGAGCTTCTTTTGTCAACTGTATAGCAGTTTGGCATATCAAACTGTACAGAAGTTCTAATGTGTGTGGTTGTCATTTTATGCTGCTGGTTTAGAACAGGTAGATAAGAGGCCAAAAGCAGGATAGTAACTTAGTAAGTAGACATATGGCTTGTGAACTTTTATTTATTTATTTTTCATAATTGAATTGAGCTACTGCTTTATTGGCTGCACAGACAAAGGTTCAAACCTAAGACATGATAGCTACTGCTTTAAGCACTAATATTTAATTCTCATCTAATAAAGTCTACAGGGATCTTTCTTTCAACAATCTTAGCGGAGATCTTCCTCCTTCCTTGAGTTCATTGCCAAAGATGTCTACACTGTGAGAGTGCCCGAGTTGTTGCTTGTTAAAGGTTATCACAATATTACATCTTAAGTAGTTTATTTTAATTGTTAACATTTAGAATTTGTAGTTTATTTGTAGTAAAATGTTATTAGAATTGAAATTTTAGATTGGTGTGTTTTAGTTGATAGAATTGGTGTGTAGTATACATCTTAAATTAATTAATGTTGAAATATATTATTTGGTAGTTATGCTGGGATGTACAGGAAAATATTGGAAGTTTTATAAAAAAATATATATTTTTTAATTTTTTTTACTATACGCGTCCAAAGTTCAGAAACTTTGGACGCGTATAGTATTTTTTAAAAAATAAATAAACACTATACGCGTCCATAGTTCACGAACTTTGGACGCGAATTATCATTTTTCGCGTCCAAAGTTCTTCAACTTTGGACGCGAATAATCATTTTGCGTGTCCAAAGCTTCTTTGGACGCTGATTGTTTATACAATCAGCGTCCCCGACATCTGTGTCCCAGCTACTTTGGACGCGAATTAGCCTTAACTTTAGACGCGAATGACTGTTTCTGTACTAGTGGCCCCCGAGACGTTTTGGCTATCTGAATCTGACATATCCCCTTCATAAAGGAGACAGTCGGTTCAGCGAAAGGGATCGGGTTATAGTCAACCGAGTTTTTGGGTTGACAGGGACACGTGTTATGCGAAAAATAAGGAAAAGTTTAATGGAGGAAGAAAGAAGTGACTTACCAATGAGTAGAGTTTGTTGAGTAGTTGAGCAGGTGCAAAGTCCGATCAATCTACAGTGCTGATGGCTCGGGACGCTCCGATCGATTTCCACAGCGTAGTAAAAGTTGAAATGAACCTAGAAGGGGCCTATTTATAGGAAAATTTTTGGCGGGAAAATCACCCACTTGCATGAAGTGACCGTTCCAGATCTCAAGGCGCCTGCAGACAGACACGTGTCATAAGCGAAGACAGCTGGGCGGTCAGGGCTGGAGACCCGAGTAACGTAATCTTCTCATCCCACGTCGTTCTCTCCCGAGCGGTCTAAAACGGACCGGGTTGGGGGCTCTTGATAGGATATATCCCGACCGACCTAGGCTCTTATCCCTTTTTATCCGGTTCGTTCCCTTTGCCTGAGCGCATCAACGAGGAGGCGGTCGGTACCGGTCGTCCGAAAAGCCTTGTGAACGATTTCTGTTTAGGGACGATCGGGTCCGACCGGTTAATTCCTTTCCCGACCGACAGATGTTCTGCTCGACCGTCATACTTTTGCTTTATATGGAAGCGCTGTTAATAAAGAGGGGCACGTAACAACATCAAACGTTGACAGTGGATGATCATCTGGTGTTGGCACGTGGAGGCTGCGTGTAACACATGCCGATAGGCCGGAGGCTGTCCCCGGCGCGCGAGAGGCTATAAATATCCACGGCGGATAAGGAGAAGGGGACTTTTGGAATGATCAATAGACTACTTACAGAGCTGCCCGACCGCAGTCAGTCGGCCCTCGGAGTGGTCATTTAGATTGTATTAGGTCACCCTTTTAATAAATATACTTCTTCTTATTCATACCCTCATTTTATATACAGTACGTACACCGCTTACTCATGGACATTAGTACTATCAATGCCAATTATCATGTAATGTGATGAAATTTCAGTTACCATTTTAAATGGATGGTCATAGGTTCCACCACTTTGTCTACCTTTATTATAACATTGGTCTGTTGGTTTGTAAGTTTAATTACATACGAATATGTTGAGTGGAAAGATTCTTTATTCTAATAATAATTAATTTATAATTGAATGTATATAGTTTCGAGAGAAATTATATTGAACAATTGTTGTATATAATTAAACTTTGAAGTGAAAGTAAATTGGGATGAAAGTGCAACTAACAATTTTATATAGTGCATCTAAGTTCAAGTAAAATGTATTAAAAGTGAAAGTAAAATGTATTTGAAGTGCAACAAATTAAATAATATATATTGAGCATCAATATTAAGTGCACCTAACGTTATCATTAGTTGCATCAAATGTTATCACTAATTGCATCCGTATGAAAGACGTTATTATTAGATGCACCAATGTTAAAAAAGTAAATTACTTGCACTATTAACTGAAAATGGTTGTACTTTTAAGTAATTTTACTTGCACTTTTATGTGCACACTTGTACCAGTTACTTGTACTTTTAGTCTTTTAATATATTTTATTTGCACGTTGCAACGAAGTTCGAGTTATTTACGAAAATGTGACTGTGTCTTTTTTAAAAAAATTACATCTGATCTGTTAAATATAAACACGTGGACGGTTACGATTGATTTTTAGTTCTTTTTTTGTGCAACCATTCTCACCTAAGTGTGGCTCTCTCTCTCTCTCTCTCTCTCTCTCTATATATATATATATATATATATATATATATATATATATATATATATATATATATATTCCCTACATCTTTTAAAATAAATAATTGAAAAAAGTGCTAATTAATATATTACGTTTTCAAGTAAGGCACTGCATTTGCTGCTTTATAATATATATATATATATATATATATATAATGCTGTTTGGTTCTAATGTTCTAGTGAGAAGCTACATTGTAACATTTTTAGTTAGATGAACAATAAGTAATGGCAAAAAATAATGGAATTAGTTTTATAAATAATATAAACTTTAAATTTTCAATAATTATAAAAAAAAAAAAAAATCTTTGTAATTATTTTATGAAATCTTAAACAATTGATGAACCGGATAGATATTATATATCTGTTATTATTTTTATTGGAGAAAATTATTCTCATTTTATTACTGAATCTATGTTCATAATTATAAAGTTTTATGTTCATAATTTTTGAACTTTATATTCACAATTATTAAACTCTACATTCACAATTATAGAATTCTATATTCATAATTACTGAATTCTATATTCATAATTTGTGAACTTCATATTCACAATTATTGAACTCTACATTCACAATTACAGAACTCTATATATGTTCATAATTATAGAAGTCTATGTTCATAATTTTTAAACTCTATATTCATAATTATAAACAATTTTGGAACTGTGTCCACCTTGCAAGGTGATACAGTTCCACATCATAATTTGCCCCAAAGTATCTGCACTCTCCAAACAAAAACTTTCAGACTAGGATTTTAAAATCTTATTTGATTCATAGTTCATCATTGCCAAAAATATGATTTCTTCTTCTTGAACATACACAATCACATATTGTCTAACATGCTCCAAATTTCTTCTTCTTGAAATATGTATAAGCCAAAAATATAGCTTATACTTATTTCTTATTCTTTTTTGTTTTCCGAATTTTTAATGATTGTTCGCTAGTATACATTGAAAAATAAATTTTAAAACAATTTAGTATAGATTCAATTATAGACGATTTTCGTGACATGCGAAAAAGACGTTCTAAATTTTAATAGATTTGTAATATAATAATGTATTTTGGAATAGGTTAAATAAATATTAATGTATTTTATTATTCTTTCTCAAATTGTGATTGCCCCCCCCCCCCCCCCCCCCCCCCCCCACCCCGCACCAACAAATCCTGGCTCCGCCCCTGATTTGAACTCACCTATTTTTTTTTTTAAAAAAAAAAAAAAAAAGAGAGAAGAAAATAAGAACTTTTTGTTGTAATCCATTTGGCCCTTAGCGTTTATCCCGGTGAAACGAATCCAATAACAGTAATGTAAATATGTAAAGAGAGAAAGATAAAGAAAAATAGGCAATAGGTAATGAGAAGTTTTATTCATTCCTATATCTCATCCATACAACCACAACACATATATAATATACAAATGTAACGGAAGACATAATGTAGTCATTAATCACTATCCATTACATAATCAATACAAAAAATGACCACAATGAATATATTTATAAAACTCCACTTGGACATTATTTGACCACGATCTTGCTTAATTAGAAAAAGAAACTTGCAAACTTGTTAGGAAAATCCTGTGGGGAAAAACCTAAACAAGTACAAGGTATATGGATAGAAATTTGAATATATTCATGCCTCATTAAAAATTTCACTAGGAAAATCACGTGGGAAAAACCTAGTTGAAGAAAAGAGTACATAATATTTGTAAAAATCATATATTGTATTGGTTGCCTGATTAAAAACCTTAACTTAAAGAAAACCCTGTGGGAAAAACTTAGTTAAGGGAAATAGAGTACAACCATAAGCCTTCAAGACATAATCTCCAGGATTTCGGGATCCGTCTATTTAAGTATTTATTTGTAACTTTCCCCATTGTCATTACTATATCATACTCATGCCTTATTAAAAACCACACTAGAAAACCCAATGGGAAAAACTTAGTGAGGAAAAGAATACATGGTATGCTTACGATGCAAAAAGTACAATTGTTAGTCTTTTAAGACCCAATCTATAGGATTGATTCGAGTGAATGTACTTCCCGTCTCCCCCTAAAGATAACAATTTTCAAGTTCTACATGACTTAAAATAAAGTCATTGTTTCAAAATGTGTAGAGAAGGGATATTGTACAATTTTCATGATTATTATTAGAGTTTATATCATTTTATACTGTTATCTTGTGACTCTTCTAGAGTATACGTGGTTCGAATATTTATATAACTTGTCTACTATCCTTCAAATATATCCACTTAGCGATGAAGTAATGGACTTCTGGTCCCCAAAAATATCCTCATTATATAGATAGTCTTTTATCTTTTTCGAGATATTTAGACGGCAATTAATGTACTGAAGGATATATTTAGGACATTTTCAAGAGGGACTTATAGATATCCTTCTATGAAACGATATTTGAGTTTCCCAATCACATATAACATTACTAGGCATGATAATATACTTTCATACTTTCTTCTTGGGGAGAAAATACCTTTAGTCAATTTATTGACTATAAGAAAGATCATAGTTAGTAACTTACTAACTTTTATACATCTTATTTTTATGATTTTTGTTCATCACATTTTGAAAAAAGTCCATCAGAGATTTTAAATATAAGTAGTCAGTTACCCATATGAATATGTAATAACTATGTCTATTAACTACATATCTAATTTATTTATTGCTAGTTTTATTGAATAGCGGAATATAAAGCCATGACTAATATTGGGTCTCTGCGAAAACCCTCAAATCGCCTTTTATTAGCGAGTTTTGATTTGTATGCCTTAATTGTTCTTTTCTATCAAAATAATTAGCACGCTGCAGACGTTATGCTACTGTTTTCACTAGTATTTGTCCTGTGCGATGCACGAAAAATATATTATAAAAATATACCCTATATATGAGGTTTATTCATATATAAAAATTTTGTTATTTAATAACTATTATGTGTGAATTCCTATGATAAAATTATGAACATAAATATATCTACAATTAAAATAATATTTAAGGTGGGTGGTTACTACAAATCTTAAACTATATTAAAAATTTAGTACATAGTATTTAATATTACAAATTTTTAAGAACTTAGTAAACTACAATAGTAATTGAATTACAATTTTAGAGTCACCACGGATCACAATTTTTAGACCTTTGAGATTTCTAACTGATGTAGCAACATACAATTGACCTTTAAAGACAAAAATCACAATCTTAGTTCGAACATTGATTTTTTCTTCCAAATACTATCGAATTAAGTGTGTAATCAATAAAAGATGAGAACTAATAATTCGAGAATATAATCTTAATGTTAATAAGCCTACTTCACGTAAATTAAGTTGGAGAGTGTTGTTGGATAGTTCCGATGAATCGACGAATAATCCATCTTTGTCTCCGTAGTCCTCAATATGCACATCAACAATCTTAAATATTAGGCCGCCTAGCTATGCCATATATTAATTTCAAACTTATGAACTTTGGGGTTGCATGCAATAAAAAGTATATTTTAAATATACTAAGGGTACATTATATATGTATGTAAGGTACTTTCAATATAAAAATAATGTATTTTTAATATATTAAAAAAGTATTTGATATTCATGATCCATACAATTATGTGGACCATCGTTCACACAATAATTTGCCGGTAGAAATTGAAATATAAATAAATAAATAAATAAATAAATAAATATATATATATATATATATATATATATATATATATATATATATATATTAGAAACTGTCAGTGGAAACTATTATCATTATTATTATTGTAATTATTATTATTATTGTTATTGTTATTATAATTAACAATATTATTATGGTCTTGTGAAAATTAAATATTGATTATCACCATTTAATTTTCACAAGACCATATGACTTTATTATATATAGGATTTCTAGATCCAGATTTAAGCATTTATGAACAATAGAGGAAAAATATGTTGTCGAAAACTATAACAGCTTTGTAAATATCTTTTATACACATGGCAATTTTGTATCAACCAAATATATGGCATTTCCCAAGAGTATTTGAATTTGGTTGTTCCGCTTCCCCAGTATTTTAGTTATTTGGTGCACCTACAATTTTACTGGGGGTTTTCGCCTTCTAGACGAATATCTTCATGATAAAATTTCTATATTTCTGGGGTGGCAAACTTTCTATACTAGATCTAGTTTTGTAAATTCTTACACCAATAAATTTCATATGCTTCCGGCATAAAGAAAAATGGTAGAGATATTTAGTCCTGATTGGGGATTTCAACTCTTAATATATATGAAATACTTGCTATTGACTTGGTCACTCCTTGAGATTTCTAGCAGATAATTTGTTCAATGTCTTAATTTCTAATTCTGTAAGACTAGTACATGGGTTTGAAGATTTTTATCAATTTTTCGGCATTTAATTAATTAGAAACTTCAAATCTCCCCCTAATGCCGAGAAAAGATCTTATAATGCAACCAACATCTGTTGATTACTCATTATGGGATATAAGTAGGAGGGTTGCATACTAAAAAAAATAAACGCAAATAGGGAAATGCATCATGTACTAGCGTTTGTGATATGTAGTGGATCAGCATATTGGTTTTTCATTCTGGAGGTCCCCAAAATAGATATATTTCCTCCATAATTGTTTAACAAAGCTCTTACAAAATATGATATTGTATATCTTTAAAAGATTATATCAAGACAATTGGAGAAACAATTAAAGCACTCAACATACAATGTCGTATGGAGTGGACTCATCAAGATGACATATCATAATTACCATCTATTAATCATGTTTTCTAAAAACTAAACATCAATTTGGATGCATGGCATATGATTTCTTAATAATTGCCATAAAGAAAATATCACATAGTGATATAAAAATACAAACGATGGCCAATATAATATAAGATAATTATAAAATATTGTCTTTGAGAAAAACACTTATCTGATTTCTTTCAAAATACTATTTGACAATTGTATGACCATCGTATGATCTCTTCTAATGTTGGTAATTGCCAATGTTGTCTCTCACAGGTTTGACAAGGATAATCAAACTATCAATAGATTGTTATTACAACAAACATTGCAATCAAAGCAAAATGTACTAATTATTAATCTTGGAGTCTCTGTGAACATACATGACTCCAATTCCACAAGACTATAATTAACAAGACTTGCATTAATCAAATTATTTGTATTAGGGAGACATCATTTGAAGCAACATTAATCCCAATGTAAGTGTCACGAGATGCCATGGCTGAACTTGTCATACTATTAGTGGAGATAATAACAGAATTATTATCATGACCACCAACTTGATGAGTCATATTCTGATTAGGCACTAATGGAGAGCAACACATCACCTGCTGATCTTGTTGATCTCAGAAGTACGCATGGTGCTAACAAAGAGAAGGAAGGGCAGCAATGTAATTATGCTTCAATTGACAGTTATAACCGCTTTCCCCCCCCCCCCCCCCCCCCAATCATCTTGTATATAAACACTAGCTGTCATTCTGTTCAGATCAAGTTCTCTGATTCTGTTGCTCACTCATTTAGATCAATGAAACACATTTCTTCTTCTTCTTTCGATTAAGCTCTCTGCTTCCAAATCCATTATGGTATCAGAGCAGCGACGCTACACCTGCGCTGCCGCCGTCGGTGGATCGAACAGCGGCAATCCAGAGACGACTCCGTCTCCCGGACCTCTAACTCATGCGACTCCAGAAACTGTTCCACAGGGGAATCAGGCGAGTCAGCAGCGAAGCTTCAGCATGGGGGAACTAGACAATCCTCTCCTTCTCAGCGTTAATGACAGCCCAACAGTTGTACTGGTCAGTCCACTGCTTCTAGGAAGCGCCAACTATGGAACTTGGTGCATCAGTATGCGGATTGCGTTAGAAGTTAAGAACAAGTGGTGCTTGGTTGATGGAAGTGTTGCACCACTTGGCAGTGATCATCCTCAGTATTTGATGTGGAGAAGATCTAATTTGATGATCTGTTCGTGGCTGTTCAAGGCTGTGCATCCTTCAATCGCTCAGAGCATCATGCACTTCGACGAAGGCATTGAGATCTGGGAGGATCTAAGAAGGAGGTTCTCTCATGTCGATGCACAACGCATATCAGTTTTGGAGAATGAGATCTACAATGTGAAGCAGGGTCTCATGTCTGTCAGTGACTACTACACCAAAAGCAGAACCCTATGGGAGGAGATGAACACGTTGAGGCCACTTCCCATTTGCAAATGCAATCTGAGATGTGCTTGCAATCTCGTCGATCAGATTCAAAAAGAGAGAGACATCGACCAGGTAATCCGCTTCCTGCAGGGGTTAAATGATGATTATGGAAGTCTGAAGTCTAACATTCTCATACTAGATCCCTTACCTGAGGTATATGCAGTCTATGTCATGGCAGAAAAACTGGAAAGACAGATTGGTTTAAATAGTTTGAGTCTAGGACATTTGGATCCTAATGTTTCTAATGCAGTACAAAGCAACCAAGGTTCTATGAATGGAGAGGTCATTGCAACTTCTCAGAACACATATAATGGGAGGAAGAACAGTGCTATGAAACCTAAATGCACATATTGTGGGATGATAGGTCACACTGTGGACAAATGTTATAAAAAACATGGTTACCCCCCCCCCCCCCCCGGATGGGTGCCCGGATACAAATCCAAAGGGAAACAAGTTAATGCGGTGGCTAATGATGATATGGGAGATCTAGGGGTTACAACAGATCAACTGCAGAGAATAATCTCTATTCTCAAGGCTCAGAAACCTGCTTCAACCTCAGACACTACTGCTGCTGTTTCTCTGATGTCGAAATTTGAGGAGGTCCAAGCCATCAATACAGGCAAGTGTTACCTTTCCCACATTAACTCTCTTGCCTTATGCACATCCACTTGGATCATAGATTCTGGAGCTACAAACCACATTGTATGCTCTCTTGATTCCCTTGTTAACTATCACAAAGCCATTGGAGCTGTTGTGAACCTACCTACCGGCCAATGCATTAATGTTGAGCATATAGGAGATGTCAAGTTAAATGATGACATATGGCTAACGGAAGCTCTGCATATTCCCGCATTCAAATTCAATATTATTTCAGTGAGTAAACTAATCCAAGATACATCTTACAAACTCACATTTATGGATGGACAGTGTCTGATTCAGAGGAATGGTTTGATGGCTGGTTTAGCTAAGCAGGAAGGGGGGCTGTATGTGTTTAAGAAGGCAGCTGACATGTTAGATAGAAATCTTGTTATGCAATGTAATGATGCAATGATTTGGCACCAAAGACTAGGGCATTTCCCTATCAATAAACTCAATTTGTTTTCTGAAATTGATACTTCCAACAGCAAGGACTTTATTTGTGATGCTTGCCACATAGCAAAACAGAAGAGATCCCCCTTCCCTCTAAGCACTAGTACTTCTAATGCTTGCTTTGATCTCATACATGTTGATATTTGGGGCCCCTTCCCAATTTGTTCCTTAGGTGGACAAAGATATTTTCTTACCATTGTTGATGACTATACAAGATATACATGGCTGCACTTAATGAAAACAAAAGCAGAAACAAGGTAGTTTATTCGACATTTCCATGCTTATGTTTGTACTCAGTTTGGTGTTATGATCAAAGTGATTCGCAGTGACAACAGACATGAGTTTAACATGGAAGAATTCTATTCAGAGAAAGGTATAATTCACCAGAGATCGTGTGTTAATACCCCCCAACAAAATGCCGTAGTGGAACGAAAGCATCAACATATATTAAATGTGGCAAAGTCCATCAGTTTTCAAGCCAAGCTCCCTCTTCAATTCTGGGGGCTATGTGTTATGTATGCAGCCTTTCTCATTAATCGATTACCATCTCCAGTGATAGAAGGGAACAATCCATATCAAAGGTTATTCAAGAAAGTGCCAAATACTGAGCAACTAAGGGTCTTTGGCTGTTTATGCTTCGCTGCCACCTTGTCCACAAACAGACACAAGATGGCTCCAAGGGGAAGGAAATGTATTTTTGTGAGAATCCCAGCAGGCACGAAAGGTTATCTGTTATATGATCTGGAGGATGGTTCTACGTTTATCTCCAGAGATGTGGTATTCTATGAAAGGCAGTTTCCCATGTCTGCCTTCAACATCGCACAGCAAGCTGAGAAGTCACAGCCATCTCTGCCTCTGATCCCAGCATCTACGAATCTGGATTGTGATTTTGAGCATCAACCTGTCGAGCATTCGTCCAATTCCAGTCCAGCTATTCAGTCACCACCAAGACTTGATGATCAGTCATCACCAAGCCTTGATGGTCAGCCACCAAATTCTGAGCCTCTTAGTTCTCACACTCAGCCTAACAGTGAGACTAATGAGTCACAAGAGATGGTCACTTCCAAAGTCTCACCTGAGCCTAATCAGCCACGACGTCCTGTCAGAACTCGACATGCTCCCACTAAGCTCCAAGATTATTATTGTGATGCCATTATGGAGAAGAGCTCGTCTCCGCACCACCTATCAAAAGTCATTTCGTATGATAGCCTCACCTTGCCTCACATGATGTTCTCCATGGCTGTTACCTCTGTTGATGAGCCTAGAACATACAACCAAGCTGTGAAACATGATTGTTGGAAAAAGGCAATGGCAACTGAGATCAAAGCTTTGCAAGAAAATAACACTTGGGAGGTTGTTGACTTGCCTTCCGGGAAAATTCCAATTGGATGCAAGTGGGTTTACAAAGTTAAGCTCAAGGCGGATGGCTCCACAGAACGCTACAAGGCGAGGTTAGTTGCGAAGGGTTTCACCCAATAGTTGGGAATTGATTATGTTGAAACTTTTTCTCCGGTAGCACGGCTCACCACCATACGCACCTTTCTAGCAGTGGCTGCCTCACAAAACTGGGATGTTCATCAACTAGACATAAACAACGCTTTCTTGCATGGAAGCTTAGATGAGGAAGTCTATATGGTTCTTCCACCAGGATTTCAGAATGGCAAACCAGGACAAGCTTGCCGTCTGCTTCGCTCCCTTTACGGCTTGAAGCAAGCTAGCCGGCAATGGAACTTCCGGTTAACCAATGCCTTACCAAGGTTGCAGTAGGCGCTAGGCGCTAGTCGGGCGGCCGGGCAGCGCCTAGCGCCTAGGCGGTCTAGGCGGCGCCTAGGCGGATTCTAGGCGGGGCTAGGCGGGCACCAAAAAAATTAAAAAAAATAGTGACAGACTTGTAGTTCGACAATTATAATGAGGTTGTTTTCAACGTTCACTCAAATAACACATCTAAATAAATGAAATAATGATAATTTATAAGTCATAATGTCATAATAATATTAAAATCAATAATTAATGAAAGACGACATCGGTCAAAATCGGTCAAAATCAGACAAAATCGGTCAAAATTGGTCAAAAACGGTCAAAATCGGACGAAATCGGTCGACTCGGCCGAGTTGACAGACTCGGCCGAGTTTGACCGACTCGGCCGAGTTTGACCGCCTAGGCCGCCTAGCGGCCGCCTAGGCGGCCGACCGAGTTTTGGCCGCCTATAGGCCAAAACTCCAAGGTAAGTGGCCGCCTAGCGCCTAGGCGGGCGCCTAGGCGGCTAGGCGGCCGAGTTTTACATCACTGCGCCTTACTGAGCAGAGGTTTTCATCAGTCTCAATCGGATCCCTCACTGTTTGTTAAAGGCCATGGAATGAATTTTATTGCCACATTAATATATGTTGATGACATCCTTGTTTCAAGTCCCAATCAGAATTTGATCCAAGATCTTAAAGATTTCCTGGACAACACCTTTAAGATCAAGGATCTAGGTGGCTTGGGATACTTCTTAGGAATCGAAGCTCACAGAAGCAATGAGGGGCTAAACCTGTGTCAACGAAAGTATGCTATAGACATACTTACTGAAACTGGTTTTCTATCTTCCAAGCCAGTTAACACACCAATGTCACCAGGCCATCATCTACAGAAGGAAGGGGGCACACCATTGCAGGACATTGACGGATATAGACGCCTTGTTGGACGTCTTCTGTACCTCACAGCCACACGACCGGACATAACTTTTGCTGTACAACAGCTCAGCCAATTCGTTGATAAGCCCACAGCTGATCATTTGGTTGCAGCACATCGGATCCTAAGGTACCTAAAAAAGTCCCATGGCCAAGGTATCTTTTATCCAAGGAATGGTGAGATGCAGCTCAACGTATTCTCGGACTCTGATTAGGCTTCATGTCCAAAAACTCGAAAATCTGTTACCGGATTTTGCATATTCCTTGGCAATGCTCCTATCTCATGGAGAACTAAGAAGCAGCCCACTATTTCCCGTTCTTCCTCTGAGGCGGAATACAGGGCTCTGGCTGCCACTGTCTGCGAGGTTCAATGGCTCACGAACTTGCTTCATGATCTCCAGGTTCCCTTGTCTAGACCTGCTGCTGTCTTTTGTGACAATAAATCTGCCATCGCCATTGGAGAAAACTACGTCTTCCACGAGCGCACGAAGCACATAGAAATCGACTGCCACATTGTTCGTGAGAAAGTAAGCCAAGGCTTGATTAAACTTCTCTCAGTTTCTTCATCCAACCAAGTTGCGGATGGTTTTACGAAAGCTCTCCCCATCTCTGTTTTCCAAATGTTTGTCTCTAAGCTGGGCACTCAGAATCTTCACGATCCAGCTTACGGGGGGTAATGGAGAGCAACACATCACCTGCTGATCTTGTTGATCTCAGAAGTACGCATGGTGCTAACAAAGAGAAGGAAGGGCAGCAATGTAATTATGCTTCAATTGACAGTTATAACCGCTTTTCCCCCCATCATCTTGTATATAAACACTAGTTGTCATTCTGTTCAGATCAAGTTCTCTGATTCTGTTGCTCACTCATTTGGATCAATGAAACACATTTCTTCTTCTTCTTTTGATTAAGCTCTCTGCTTCCAAATCCATTCGAATTCTAATCAATTTATCAACACTCAAGAGTTAACAAAGGGCGGCGTGCTTCTTTCTGTGTGTATTCTAAGCGGCGGTGTGAGTAAAGATGGCTATGCGGGTTTGGGCTTCAAGGGCTGCTTCTTACCTTAGGATCTCGACTTTCCCCAGAGGCTTTGCTACTGTTGCCAAGGATTTGAAGTATGCAGACACTTGGATTGGTCAATACGAGTTGATTTTCTGTTACGATAAATTGAGGAAACAATAGCCAGCCCAATAGCTGCTTAAGCGGCATTAACACTTGGATTAAGAACAGAAACCGAATTAAAATTTGTGAGGTCCCCAAGTGTTGGTAGAGTTGACTGATTAGCAGGTGTCGAACAAGATTGTTGAACTCCACTGCCATGTCCACTAGCAGAGCACACCAAAACTCCCCTACTAACTCATAGAGGATTATTCAACACATTTGTATGAATCAAACGATTTACCAGATGAGTCATGAGTGAGAAGTTGTCTTACCAGAAGCAACATTTCCAGTTTGAGGGATCAACTCCATTCTGGAAGACTTATCCCAATCTTGACCATCATACGGCTTGGCCCTATGCCAGAGCGCCACGCCTCCACCTTCTGCCGGAACAATCGCGAGGCGACTTCTGTCGAACGATCGCACAACGCTGCCGTCGCCATCGCCATATGCAACCGGCAGAGAGAATATGTCTTTTTTTTTGGGTACTGGGGATACACTAAATATTCATACCTTAATGTCACAACCTTGAGATTTGAACAAGAAACACAGAAGCAGAGATAGAGAAAAGAAGAAGAAACAGATAGAGAAGAGGGAAGAAATAGGTAGAGGATAGAGAAGAAGAAAGGGGTTTAGGAGAAGAGGAAAGGAAATTAGGTTTCCTGATTTTAATTTCACAAAAGCATAAACATTTATGAAAATAAACAACTAAATAAATAAGGCAAGGCTAGCTAATACATCCAAAAACTTCTAACCAACTCCTGCAATTTCCGCCTCTGCAAGCTCCCAGCTGTCTACATCTAAACAAAGGCTTCATTGCAACTGCTTCCAACGGCCAGATTACGGAACGGTGTCGTTCCGTTCCTTTATTCAAATAATCTAACGGCTACCTTCTTACGACGCCGTTTAACTAAGTGACTGCGATTAATTGGTTTTCTCAAAACGACGTATTGCCGGTCCCTCAACTTCTTAATTCTGCCTTCCCACACTTAGCTCCTGAGAAGACTTCTTCCTCTTTTGGTCATGGTCATGACATTGCCCTCCTCTTCATATGATCCTTGTCCTCAAGGATCAAATGTTGGGAATTTCCTTGTGATATTAGGGGTAAGAGCATTCGAATGCTTGATGGTACTATGGGAATGAGGAAGGAACCAATCAGCACAGCTTGGGGCTTAATTCCATTTCAACAGATCCAACACATATTCGGCCAGCTTGAGTAAACCTCAAATCTACTCAACAGTACCAACTTAGACTTTGGGGAATCCTTGCATTATTATTCTGTTGCTATATTGATCAAAAATGGCCATAAGACCATCAAGCATCATGGACCCCTTCTACATAAACCCAAATCTGCTTATGCAAATCAGAGTCATTCAAGCCCATCCATAATCATATCTCAGCCACCATGAGTGTATCCCTCTTATTTGCTGCCCAGCCCAGCTTCTATACAGCAACAAACACCATCTGCAACTCAGTCTACATTCAGCTGTGAATCTCAGCTCATCAGCAATTCCAGAATTGCAGATCTGCAGCTCTGAGTGTGCTGCTGCATCTACCAAGATCTCTGATCTGTAGAACCTGCTCAGGATCTGCAATTCTTCTTTCTTATTACAATCTACATAGAGTGTCATCTCCCATGAAAGGATCCACTCTATGGCAACATCAAAACTCCACTTTAAAAGTTTCATTTTGTTGCTGCACTCAAGGCTTCATTCACAGGTCTTCCCATTCCGTAGCTCTGCAGATCGGACTCCCCAGATGTAGATCACATTCCATTCCACTTTCTTTTCCATTCACTTCCGCTCAGATGTCAATAGATCATAGGTCCACCAAGTTAGGTGAACCCTCCTTATGCCTCCAAGGATAAAAGCTCAGATCAGTCTACTATCTGGTCACCAGAATAATATTAGGGATATGCTGTAGAAGTCCATAATGTGCAAGAAGAGCATGTGTCATCCGAATTCTGTGTGGCTTCATTGGGGCCTTGCCCATAATAATAATTCCCAACTCATTGTGGCTGCATCTCTATCTCCAGTGTACAGCATCTGATGTATGATAGGAAAATATGGTATATTACTCCTTTACTGACATTTGTAGTCCCATATTTTTACCCATCGAATTCTTCCATTCTTACATATCACTGCCAAGCTTTTTAACGTACCAAGAGCCCTAGCATAATGTGATAACTGATAACTACTAGAAGACCTTCTAGGATGGCAGCTAAAGCACAGCAATTTGAAAACAGTAAGTGTACTTCTCAATGAAAAATTAAAGTTCCTATGCCATCCCTTCACATGAATCAACCCCAACAGAGCACAAATTATACCCACAATTGCAATCAAATACTCTCCCAATTCATTGAGCTTTTATCACCCCTTTCATCTCCCTCATACCAAGTCAAACAAATAACATTACAGCAACACAAGCAATAATAGTTTAAACTTGCAGCAACAAGAAACTTATAATTTTAGCATTCCTCCCGGATCAAATGGAAATTGCAAGGCATCTGTTAGGATCCAAAGTCCTCCCAAGCTAAACAGCATACCATCATAAGGATGCAATCCAATTAAGTGCTTGAATGTGGATACAAAAACTAAAGCTCGCAGTAACTCCTTCGTAATATGCTTGAAATTATCTCCATTCAGTCTCAAGAACTTTGGGAAGTGGATTATTGTAGGAGACGGAGAAAAATACCCCCTGCCATCAAGATGGAAGCTGCCTAGAGTTTTGTTATCTGTTACAAATTCTTCCTCACCTTGAAAGACAATAGTTACCATGCTTGCTTGGCCATCAAGAGCTGTGGATAATACTCTTGATTTTAGTGTAAGCAGTGTTGTATTTCTATGAATGATCCTTGCCCTGTCACTACCAAGAGTTTCCAAACCAATGGTTAATGGGGTGACATCCAGTAGGACAATATGGCCTACATTTCCCACCAAAACTCCATTCTGAAGTGTAGCTTGGAGAGCAAAAGCTTCATCAGGATTATCAAACAATCTTGACCCCAAATTAGTAGAAGGCAGACAACCCCTTTCGGGAGTCATGTACAGAATGTCATAGGGGTCATATCTAACATCACATTGCACACTAGGGTGACTCTGAGCATTCAAGGAAAACCCAACTCTAATCCTTCCTGGCTCAAAATTAACATTACTGTCAACCCCTTTAGATTCACCATTCTTTCCTAGAGAATTTAAAGCTCCAAATCCAAATGAAGAACACTCAATCAATGCAAGCCATTCCTCTCGTTTCAAAAACGACTCATCGGACACAATTGAGATATGCAAGTCTTTCATTATTCCATCAGACAACTCATAAGACACCACTACTAACTTCTCCGTTTGTTCATCAGAATTATTTAAGCCATCATCTTCGTCCTTATCACTTTCATCATCTATCCTATTAACATGGGCTGATACTTCACTTTTAGCAGTAAATTCAACATCAATTCCTTCATTGACATCACTAAGTTCCTCCAAATTATCATGAGGTGGTAGACTATCATCACGCATGCCATTATCAACTAAGCAAGGAGTAGCATTTTCATTTACCTCAATCACTCGGTCTGAGTTCCCAAATTCCTCAGCGTCGACAGAATCGGAATCGGAGCCGTGCACTGGTTCATGAGCATTCAAGCAGATGCACGTCTCAGCCGCATCCAGACCGCCGCCCTTGGCTTTCTCCATCAGATCAGGCAACATCTCAGCTTCTGAGTTCAGCTTCTCCCCTTTCGATTCACCGGCGAGGTCCTCAATTTCTTCAGCCGCTGGAATCGACGGAGCTGAACTGATGCTTCTGCCATGAGCTGAAGAAGGAACAGAGGTAGGAATGATATACCCGTGGTGTAACCTTAACTCCTCGAAAATCTCAATTTTCCATGCCTCTATAAATTCTTTAAAATCCTGAATGGAATCCTTCATCTTTGCTGACTAGTTATCAGACTATTATCTTGCTCAAAAACCCTAACCCCAAGTCTGCTCACCCGATCCTCTACCGTAGATGGTGTTAGTGTTTTTATGTTCAAAAACCCCATATTATAATTGGCAATATTATTATGGCATACTAAGATAGGTTTAGAGTTTGTCCAGTTGGGTCTACAGATATCTGATCAATCAGAAGCAACAACAGAAGAACTGACACTGAAGATCTGACTTAGGGAAGCTGTTTCCTTAAGAGGCTCACGCGGTATTATCAGTCCAGTATGGAAAGACGATCAGCGTATCTTCAAAGAAGGTAATGGACCTAATCTGCTAAGATTACATTCCTCTTTTATAGTCCTACCTTCTACAATCAAAGACATCTATGGAGAGTGTTTATTGAAAGATCTATAAGTACCAGTTCTTGAAGGGAACTAGGGTTACGCCAAATAAGAAGAAGAAACACTCCATATCAGCTTGATGAGACTAGATCTTTGATTGTCATGCACCTTCTCAATACAACATGTTCACGGTGATTAAGATGATGAACTTGAGAAGAGTTACTGATGCTTAAACGAAAGGACACTAAGATCACACTGTTGTGGGAACAACCTTATAGAGCGTCACTGAAGTGGACTGCATCAGAGTGGGCTCTCCAAGTGAAGGGATTTCATTGGACTTCTGTATGCATGGCTCTCCATCTTCAACAATCCACTAAACCATTGTAGACTGGGTATGTACCTTGTGTGGGGCACTTGGGTAAGATTATTGTATATCTACCTTTGTACATTGGATTATGATTTAGTGGATTGGACGCCTATGTGATCGTCCCCTAGACGTAGATACACACCGTATCGAACTGGGTAAACATTGTGAGTGTTCGTTCTGTGTGTTTGTTTATTTTTCTCTGATGTTCTCTTCATAATCTATCATTACTTAGTAGGCGCTTAACTGAATGAATCAGTATTCTAAGTCAGCTAACTATTTCTGACATTTTACGTAAAATGAGGAAATGCAAAATTACATGTGGTATCAGAGCTTTTAAGTCTACATAGTGACTTGATCCGAATGGCTATCTTAGTTTTGCATTCTCTCTGTTTTTGTGGAAGTCTGTCTGTGTGTTCGTTAGCTGGTTGTTGGTTTCAGGATGGACGCAAGTATGAAACCACCAGAACTAGATGGTCACAACTACTCTTTCTGGAAGGCTCGTATGGAGATATATCTTCAAGCACAAGGAACCAGGGTTTATCGCACCATCCTAACTGGGTGGAGTCGACCTACTACTCCGAATGCACAAGGAGTTGCTGAAGAAAAACCCATGGAGACTTGGACAGACGATGAAATGAATGCCTCTGATCTGAACAACAAAGCACTGAACTCAATTGTTGGATCACTACATGAATTTGTTTTTACGCTTGTTATAGGGGTAAAAGAGGCTAAACGGGTATGGGAGATTCTTGAAACCAAATTTGAAGGAACCAGTGATGTCAAACAGTCAAAGTTGCAAATGGTTCTGTCAGAGTTCGAAGCTCTCAGAATGACTGAAGACGAAACCATTTCTACCTTCCACAGTAGGGTTCAGAACTTGATGAACCGAGCCTCAATTCTTGGGGAACCATTCACTGATGAGAGAGTGGTCAAAAAGATTCTCAGATCCTTACCTAAACGTTTTCGAATGAAAGTAACAGCTATTCAGGAACACACAGGTTGGGAAAAGAAGACTGTCGGAGAACTCATGGGAAGCTTGCACACATATGAACTGGAAGTTCTTGCTGATGATGATATTGGAAGCAACAAGAAAGGAAAGTCTGTAGCTTTTGTGGCTGAAGCTGATCGAGAATCTGACACAGATGACATAGATGATGAAACCCTAGCTCTCCTAACCAAAAACTTCTAGAAAATCTTAAAAGGGTTCAACAGAAAGGGTTAAGGTCAGTCTACAAGATCACAATACAAAGGCAACAACCCTTCATATCAAAAGGTTGAAACAGTACCCTTCTCACAGAACAATCAATCTCAGACTAGGCGATCGAGACAAAATAGAAACAATGCCACAAACACAGGAAAACCCCTCAATCGGTCAGTGCAGTGTAGGGAATGTGAAGGATACGGTCACATACAGGCTGAATGTGCAACATATCTTAAAAGGAAAAAGGCTATGTCTGTAGCTACTCTTAGTGATGATGAGGAGGAAACTTCAAATGATCAATCAGATGATAATGTAGGAAACTTTGTAGCGTTCTTCACTGCCACAAACATTCAATCAAACGGAGATCAATCAGATGGAGAATCATACATATCAACAGATGATTTTGAAGAGAGACATATTCAACTTGAGGCAGAATTTGCAAAACTTGTCGCTAGCTGGGAACAACTTGTGAAAGTAAATAAGAATCTGAATGACGATCTAAAGCAAAAAGATGATCTTCTAAAGAAATTGAATGTTGAACTGGTCATAAAAGAAGATCTCATCACTCAGATACGGTCCAGAGAAGGTAAATTAATCAAGGAGTTGGAGAGCTTGAAGAAAAATATACAGATGATGGACACCACATCTACCTTAGATAAGATTCTAGACTCTGGCAGAAACCCTAATGATAAAAAGGGTCTGGGATTTGAACAAGGAGAATCTTCGAACAACGCACCAAAGTTCATCAAAGAGGGAATGTCTAAGACCACAGCATATCACAGGTATGAACAAGGACAGTCATCTCAGTCAGTACAAATCAAGGAAAGGAGATACGGTACTAACACTGACCTGGACAAATCAACTTATCAATCTCATTATTCGAGATTCAAAAATAAGATTGTCAAAGTTAAATATTATACTCCCATTTGTCACTACTGTCACACAAAAGGTCATACTCGTCCCGAATGCTATTTTTTCTACAGAGATCAAAGGAAGGAAAAATATCAGAATAAGACTATTACACCATTCACTAGACAGGTTTGGGTCAGAAAGTCAGAAGTTATCTGCTATCCCACCATTGTTCTAACTGCATCTACAACTGATGCTAGATGGTATTTCGACAGTGGTTGTTCCAGACATATGACAGGAAACATTAAATGTCTGATGGCTTTTCAACCTAGCAGTGGAGCTGTAACATTTGGAGATGGACAAAAGGGTAAAATCGTTGGGAAAGGTGTCCTAAATGTTCCAGGTTTACCTCAATTAGAAGAAGTCTTGCTAGTCAGTGGATTGAAAGCGAATCTTATTAGCATCAGTCAGTTATGTGATCAAAATTGGAATGTATGCTTTGATCGTAACTGCTGCAGAGTGAGTGACAAAGCAAATCAACTTGTCATGGAAGGAACTCGGTCTTCAGACAACTGTTATGTTTTGACAAATGAAACTGCTTGTCACCTATCCAAATCTGATGAATCAAAACTCTGGCATAGAAGACTGGGTCACATAAATTTTAGAGATATGAATAAGTTGATAAAACTGGAAGCAGTAAAAGGTGTACCGAAGATCAGAATTGATCCAGAGAAAATTTGTGGCGCATGTGCTATTGGGAAACAAATCAGAACTCCACACAAAGTAGTAAGAGGTATCACCACTGAGAAATGTCTAGATCTTATCCATATAGATCTCATGGGGCCAACATAGACTGAAAGCATTGGAGGAAAGAAATATATATATTTGTGTGTGTAGACGATTTCTCTCGATACAGCTGGGTTAACTTTCTGAGAGAAAAAACAGAAGCTTTCAAGGCCTTCAAGACTCTGTGCATAAGAGTTCAGAAGGAAAAAGATGAGTCTATTATAAAAGTTCAGAGATTGAGGAGTGATCATGGAAAGGAATTTGAGAACTCACTATATTCAGACTTCTGCTCCGAGCATGGTATCTCACATGAGTTCTCAGCTCCTAGAACTGCTCAACAGAATGGAGTGGTGGAAAGAAAGAATCGAACGCTACAAGAAATGGCTAGAGTTATGCTACATGCCTCACATCTGCCACAACGTTTCTGGGCTGAAGCAGTACACACAGCGTGTCATACTATAAATAGGGTCTACCTTAGACCAGGAACGACGAAAACTCCATATGAGATCTGGAAGGGAAAGAAGCCAAATCTGAAATACTTTCATGTGTTTGGGACAAAGTGCTATGTGCTGGCTGACAGAGAACAAAGAGGGAAGTTTGAACCCAAAAGTGATAAGAGCATCTTCCTTGGATACTCTCCGAACAGTCGTGCCTACAGAGTCTACAACAAGAGGACTCAGTCTATGATGGAGTCAGTAAACGTGGTTGTCGATGACAATCCAGAAGAACCAGTAGACTCAACAGTGATAGAGTCACCTCTAAGTGATTCAGATGCAAGTAATAACAACAGTCAGCTCAAACCACAAGATTCGTCAGATAAAGATCAAGAAAGTTCGGAACAAGAGATAGATCTCATGAATGATGTTGGTAAAGACAAACCCACCAAAACTCAGAAAAACCATCCATCAGATAACATTATTGGAGATCTTTCAGATGGAATGAAAACCAGAAGCAGAATAAGAAATAATCTGATAGAAATATCTGGGTCTTACTGCTATACCTCAAAGATAGAACCCAAAAATGTCAAAGAAGCTCTACAGGATGATCTGTGGATCAATGCAATGCAGGAGGAGCTACATCAGTTTGAGCGAAATCATGTTTGGAATCTTGTACCAAGACCTGATGGTGTCAACGTAATAGGAACGAAGTGGATCTTTAAAAATAAAACTGATGAAGCAGGGAATATAGCCAGAAACAAAGCTCGGTTGGTGGCTCAAGGTTATACACAGATTGAAGGGGTTGACTAGGACAAGACTTTTTCTCCTGTAGCTAGACTTGAGTCAATCAGAATCTTGCTGGCTGTCGCTTGTATTTTGGGATTTACATTATATCAGATGGATGTCAAGACAGTGTTTCTGAATGGGTATCTCCATGAAGATATCTATGTGGCTCAACCTAAAGGTTTTGAAGATCCAGAACGTCCTTCTTATGTCTATAAGCTTCGAAAAGCTCTCTATGGCCTTAAACAAGCCCCACGGGCCTGGTATGAACGTCTGACACAGTATTTGCTCCAGCACGGGTATAAACGCGGAAGTGTTGACAAAACTCTGTTTGTCAAAACGACTGGTAGTCATGTAACCATAGCTCAAATCTATGTTGATGACATTGTGTTTGGATCAACCTTGCAGAAATACACTGATGAGTTGGTAAAAGTCATGGAGTAAGAGTTTGAAATGTCCATGGTTGGTCAACTAACATATTTCCTAGGTCTACAAGTCAAGCAAAGTTCTGAAGGATACTTTATTTCACAAGAGAAGTATGCTAAGAATCTTGTCAAAAAGTTTGATCTGGAATCATGTAAACCATCCAGAACACCTATCTCCACTTCTACAAGAGTATCGAAAGATGAAATTGGTATATCAGTGGATAACACAGTCTATCATAGCTTGATAGGCAGTCTGTTGTATCTAACAGCCAGTCGACCAGACATAATGTTCAATGTTGGAATCTGTGCAAGGTATCAATCTGACCCAAAGGAATCACATCTGATAGTGGCAAAACTCATTCTGAAATACGTGAAAGGAACGATATAGTATGGACTCTGGTATTCCAAGGATAGTGAACTGAATCTCGTTGCATATTGTGATGCTGATTGGGCAAGGAATATTGATGATCGGAAAAGTACTTCTGGAGGATGCTTCTTTGTTGGGAAGAACTTAGTATCATGGTTAAGTAAGAAATAGAACTCTATCTCACTAAGCACTGCAGAGGCAGAATACATAGCCGCAGGTGGTTGCTGTACTCAGTTGGTTTGGATGAAACAGATGTTTTTGGATTATGGTCTTACACAAGGAACAATGACACTCTTTTGTGACAATGTCAGTGCTATTAACATCTCCAAGAATCCTGTTCAACATTCCAGAACGAAGCATATTGACATCAGGCATCACTACATCAGAGACCTGGTTGAATCCAAGGAAATTGAGTTGGAATACATTCAGACTGACAAACAACTGGCGGACATTCTGACTAAGCCATTGGATGCTAATCGTTTTGAAATTCTCAGATCTGCTCTGGGAATTTGCAGAATTGACTGACTAAAGCAGTTGGTCCGTCAGAGAGGAGTTGGTTTATTACGGGTCAGTGTTATGACTTTGAATTTCCTTAAAGACTCCTCTCTTTTTATGTTAAGAAGATTATCTAAGCTTATTCTTCTCAGAAGATATCTTAAAAGATCTCAATGCTTATTCGAATTTCAAATTCCCTTGGGTTCCGTTTTCTTCCTAAAGAGGAGCTGTACCGTTGTGTCAATCAATCACTTCTGCATGATATTTTGACTAGCCGCATTAATTAGGGTTCATCACCCTTAAGCCTATATGATACCGGGTCAAGAAGAAAGAACTCACCTCAGCTCTCATCTCTCTATTTCCCGTGCATACCTGCTCTCGGTGTTTT
Organism: Ipomoea nil; assembly: GCF_001879475.1. Taxonomy (NCBI): domain Eukaryota; kingdom Viridiplantae; phylum Streptophyta; class Magnoliopsida; order Solanales; family Convolvulaceae; genus Ipomoea; species Ipomoea nil. The sequence continues at coordinate 3,277,627 of NW_017617070.1, forward strand.
ATTCTTCTCCTTGCACTTAATCTTCAATGGCGGACCCCTTAAGAAACATCATCATTAAGCTTGGAAGTAAGGTACACCCTCCGGCGGCAGCCCTCAAACACATTCAGACGCTTCTACAGTTGGCTATGAAGAAGAAGCTCAAGCTTGATCCTCTGCTTCGCGACGAGATTCTGGTGACTGTTATGACCAACTATTCAGAGTTTTATGCTGAATGGTCGGCAGATGATGTAACTGAACTGCTTGTGTTGGTCGCCGAAGCTAGTGATGATGTCTCTCCAGTGTTTATTCCAGAACCCTCGGATGGAAATCGGGCCGGGGCATTCCTTCAATTTTTTTCTCAACGTGCCCTAGAATCTGTTGAAGAAGCTCGACGACGAGAGGAGTCCCAAGCTCTGTATCTCGAAGCTGCTCAGAGAGAAGCGACACACAGACAGGAGAAAGCCTGGAACATGTGCGACATTTTGCTGGGTTACCATCTGCTTCAATTCCTCAACCTTATCGAGTGATACATCCTTCAGAATCCTCTAGCGAAGATGATAAGATACTGGCTGAGGTGTATGGATCCCAAGCACCTTCACCGGCTGCACCTACTGTTGAGGCAACTGCACATCCTGACTCCACGCATTTCAAAATTCGAGAGATATCGAATATTGTTGGGAGCTCGTCTGCAAATGTTTCTGATTCTAGCCATTCTGTGACACCAGTTCAATCCCCAACCAGAGAAACAAGACGGACGAAAAGGAAGAATGTTCCAACAAAGGTTGTTGTTGAAATCAGTGCTGATAATGCTGATGTGGATCAGCCTGTGAAAAAGAGAAAGTCGAGTGAGACTGTTAAGCCTGAAGGAGACCCACCTATCCACCAAGTGTTCAAGACTCTACGTTCATCGGTTAAGCAACAAGGAACTACTGCTGCTCAAGCTACATCTGCACCAGCCCCCTCTGTCAGAAAAGGGAAACCGTCCACAAGGGCAAGAGGTCGAAGTATAACTCCGGAGGTTCCACCTGTTGAAGGAATCGACACTACTGTTTACAAACCTCAGTTTGTATCCCCTGCTGCACAAACAAAATGGGCCACTATGGTCAGAAGGGAGCTTATCGTTCAAAGAACTGTGGATGAGAACCAGCTGAACTCCGTTTGTGACATTCTGCCTTTGCTAAATGAAGTTGGTCTTTTGAAAACGGTCACAGAAGTCTGTCCTTACTCCAAGCTGCTCACATATGAATTCTATTGCAATCTCAATAATGAGATTGACAGTCTCACAGGGCCACGACCGATGCAGATCTTCATCTGAGGGAAGTGGTATGATTTTCGACTAGATGTGATAAACAAGTACTATGGCTTGCCTGCAGTGCAAGAAGAAGGTGTTACTGAATGGGACTTGGTGGCCAAAACTCTTACCGGTGGACAGACTACATCTTGGCCTACAGGAGATAAGGACTATTTGCTGAGCTCGCATCTCACGTCTAGATATGTCATCCTACATCGCCTGGCTCTGCACAACTGGCTTCCATCAGCTCATTTCAATACAGTTGGCAAGCTTCTGGCAGGGTTCTTATTTAGAATTGGAACTAAGATGCAATTTGATCTGGGCAAATGGATTTATTACCATGTTCTAACTCTGATTCATCCCCGGGAACAGAAGGTAAGACTACCGTTTCCAAATCTGATTTTTGGCATCCTTACCTCTCAGGGTCTTAAGTCTATGCCCAGTGAAGTGATCAGTCTGACGCTGCTCTATACTGTTGATAAACGCCTCCTTTCTGGAGATCATTTTAAGGATGTCGTTCCTGTGACTGCCCCATCCAATTCGGAACCTGATGCTGTGAATGATGAGTCTCCTCATGCTAAAGATGTGAAGCTTTCCGAACAATTGAAGGCGCGAGTTGCTGATCTTGAGACGGTGCACGGTATCATTGCCAAGCAACTGACAGGTGCGCGTACTGAGCTGGCCACTGTTCTTCTCCGACTAAGCCTGACTGATATTGCTGCTGCTGCGGATCCTGAGAAGACTGACAGTGACTCTCCCTCAAATGCTTGATCTTTGGCTACCATTGGAAAAAAGGGGGAGTAGTATGAACTCAGGGGGAGTTTTTTTTGTGATCGAGTACCTTCTGGCCCTGGCTGGGCGTTATGTTTTGATGTTGTTTTTGTTTTTAGACTGCTTTGGATCTTATGCTCTTTTTGTTTATCCTATGTAATCTGTTTGGACACATGGGTTGCTTCTTGTATTAACCTATCTTAGTTCTTTTTATATAGTTAAGTTGTTTTGCCAAATAATAGCCAAAGGGGGAGTTTGTTATTGTTTTTATGTTCAAAAACCCCATATTATAAATGGCAATATTATTATGGCATACTAAGATAGGTTTAGAGTTTGTCTGGTTGGGTCTACAGATATCTGATCAATCAGAAGCAACAACAGAAGAACTGACACTGAAGATCTGACTTAGGGAAGCTGTTTCCTTAAGAGGCTCACGCGGTATTATCAGTCCAGTATGGAAAGACGATCAGCGTATCTTCAAAGAAGGTAATGGACCTAATCTGCTAAGATTACATTCCTCTTTTATAGTCCTACCTTCTACAATCAAAGACATCTATGGAGAGTGTTTATTGAAGGATCTATAAGTACCAGTTCTTGAAGGGAACTAGGGTTACGCCAAATAAGAAGAAGAAACACTCCATATCAGCTTGATGAGACTAGATCTTTGATTGCCATGCACCTTCTCAATACAACATGTTCACGGTGATTAAGATGATGAACTTGAGAAGAGTTACTGCTGCTTAAACGAAAGGACACTAAGATCACACTGTTGTGGGAACAACCTTATAGAGCATCACTGAAGTGGACTGCATCAGAGTGGGCTCTCCAAGTGAAGGGATTTCATTGGACTTCTGTATGCATGGCTCTCCATCTTCAACAATCCACTAAACATGTGTAGACTGGGTATGTACCTTGTGTGGGGCACTTGGGTAAGATTATTGTATATCTACCTTTGTACATTGGATTATGATTTAGTGGATTGGACGCCTATGTGATCGTCCCCCAGACGTAGATACACACCGTATCGAACTGGGTAAACATTGTGAGTGTTCGTTCTGTGTGTTTGTTTATTTTTCTCTGATGTTCTCTTCATAATCTATCATTACTTAGTAGGCGCTTAACTGAATGAATCAGTATTCTAAGTCAGCCAACTATTTCTGACATTTTACGTAAAATGAGGAAATGCAAAATTACAGATGGAGCTCCCAAGATGGGCTCTGATACCAAATGTCACAACCCTGAGATTTGAACAAGAAACACAGAAGCAGAGATAGAGAAAAGAAGAAGAAACAGATAGAGAAGAGGGAAGAAATAGGTAGAGGATAGAGGAGAAGAAAGGGGTTTAGGAGAAGAGGAAAGGAAATTAGGTTTCCTGATTTTAATTTCACAAAAGCATAAACATTTCTGAAAATAAACAACTAAATAAATAAGGCAAGGCTAGCTAATACATCCAAAAACTTCTAACCAACTCCCGCAATTTCCGCCTCTGCAAGCTCCCAGCTGTCTACATCCAAACGAAGGCTTCATTGCAACTGCTTCCAACTGCCAGATTACGGAACGGTGTCGTTCCGTTCCTTTATTCAACTACTCTAACGGCTACCTTCTTACGACGCCGTTTAACTAAGTGACTGCGATTAATTCGTTTTCTCAAAACTACGTAGTGCCGGTCCCTCAACTTCTTAATTCTGCCTTCCCACACTTAGCTCCTGAGAAGACTTCTTCCTCTTTTGGTCAGGGTCATGACACTTAACAGATTGAATATTGTTATACCATTCAGATCGCCCATCTAATTTCAACAAAACATTTTGGTTCACTTATCTATTTATGGGGATATAGAATGATGGGATTGGGATCACGAATTGGCAGCAGAATTTGCCATCTTCTAGATCGTACCAGGCAGTGACGACCGCGAGGACAGAAGCAATGTGGATTCATCTCGATAAAAAAAGGTTTGAACAAGAGAAAAAGGCTTCTACAAATTTTCATTGAACTAGTCTATTTTTCATTCCAAAAAATCCAATCTATCAATCTTGATTTTTGCGAAAACTAATATTGATATATATATTTCCAAAAAATTGCTTGAAATTATGAACAGAAATTTATGTTCTATGCAAATAGAAATCATAGAAAGTTGTATATATAATGTCATAGAATATATATACAATCAGAACATATAAATATGCAATTAATATGCAATTTGAGGCATTTGGAAACAATAAGGCATAGAAAACTCATAAAAGTACCGTTCATCAGGATTGAGCGGTGCTGATAACGTGTTGTAATCCATTTGGCCCTTAGCGTTTATCCCGGTGAAACGAATCCAATAACAGTAATGTAAATATGTAAAAAGAGAAAGAGATAGAAAAGTAGGCAATAGGTAATGAGAATTTTTATTCATTCCTATATCTCATCCATACAACCACAACACATATATATAATATACAAATGTAACGGAAGACATAATATAGTCATTAAACACTATCCATTACATAATCAATACAAATAATGACCACAATAAATATATTTATAACACTTTTGTCACTAATTAAGAGCTAATTTAAAATTTTCTTCTTATTTGAACCCACCCTACACTAAACCGGCCACTATATAAGTGTATTGCATGCATGATAGCACATACAGTCTATCTAGCTAGCTTATAACCTTCAGTTCATCGTTAATTATAGAGTTTAATATGATTCATTGATCTAGTCTAGATCAATGGTCCAAAATGAAGATATTTTTTTAAAAAATAGTAAAATTATGATAATTTTGTGAAAGTAAAATTTTCATTGTGTTACAATGCATTTTTCTCTTCTTCCAGTGCACATTTTTATTCTTCATTTGTACATTGTTGTCGCTTCTAAAGCACACAATTTCTCCTTTTGAGTGAACATTGTTTTGTCTTTCAGTGCACTTTTTCCTTCTTTCAGTGCATTTTTTCCTTCTTTCAGTGCACATTGTTGTCTCGTCTAGAGCACAAAGTTTTTCCCTTTGAGTGCACATTGTTCTGCCTCTCAGTGCACATTGTTGCTTTCTAGTTCACATTGTTGTGTCTTGCAGTGCACAATTTCGAAGATCGTAGGTGTCAGATTTTTATTTTTTATTACCATTGACTAGAAATCCTAATTCTAATATTAAAGTCTAACCCACAAATCCTTATAGAATTATAAATACATCATTAGTCTATATATTATGTCATTGCTCACTGGTTAAAAGTTGTAAACAATTATTTTAGTGACAATTATAATCAATCTCGATTATAATATCTTGCATTCGTATATTTAGAATCACCTATTTAAATAAACAAATTCAACATTTAATAACACATGCATCCACATCTCCTATATAATATTGCATTTATGTACTTTAAAGTAATTATTGAAAAATAAACATTGGGCATTATCCCAATCGCGCAATGCGCGTGAAAAAAACCTTGTATATATATAAATGGGTTCCCGTGCGGTTGGCCTTCTTAGGTGCGGTTGTTAAGGTGCGTGATTTGTTTGCTTAAGGTGCACCATTTTAAAACCTTAGGTACGTGGTTTGTGTTCTTAAGGTGCGTTGTTTGTATACTTAAGGTGCGTTGTTTGTGTACTTAAGGTGCGTCGACCTAAAACTTTAGGTGTGCGTGGTTTGTGTGTTTGAGGTGTTTTGTTTGTGCGTTTAAGGTGCGTGACGTGGTTTGTTTACTTAAGGTGCACCATTTTAATGCTTAAGGTGCGTCAACCGCACTAAAAGCTCATATCCGCACATGAACCCTTTGCCCCCTCTCTCTCTCTCTCTCTCTCTCTATACATACATACATACATACATACATACATACATATATATATATATATATATATATATATATATATATATATATATATATATATATATAATGCTATATATTTGTAGTTTAAAATTTATAATTGTAATAAGTTAGAAATATAGTATACTAGATTTCAACATAAATTTTAAATTTTAAAATTTATGAAAATAGACAAATATATGCATCTTTAAAGCTCATATATAGATGAAATAATACTAAGGGTGTGTTTGCTTCATGAATTTACACACTTAGAATGGAAATAAAAATCATAGTTAGTGTTTGATTGACAAATTTTTAAAAAAAAATACACACACACACAGATATATATATATATATATATATATATATATATATATATATATATATATATATATATATATATATATATATATATATATATATATATATATATATAATGCTATATATTTGTAGTTTAAAATTTATAATTGTAATAAGTTAGAAATATAGTATACTAGATTTCAACATAAATTTTAAAATTTAAAATTTATGAAAATAGACAAATATATGCATCTTTAAAGCTCATATATAGGTGAAATAATACTAAGGGTGTGTTTGTTTCATGAATTTACACACTTGGAATGGAAATAAAAATCATAGTTAGTGTTTGATTGACAAATTTTTAAAACACATCTATGTGTTTTGATTACCCCTTCAATGAAAAATTTCATTCCCTAATTAAAAAGGGTATCATTCCATCTTATGGGTAATCTAACTTTTAAGTTTGGATTATTACTTTTAGATTTTTTTTTTCATATTGATGTTTTGGATGTCATTATATCTCTGTTTGGCCGAGCTTATTTAGAAGCTTATAGCTTATTTTAAGCTACTAATAAGCTATAAGCTCTGTTTGGTAATGTTTCCATAATAAGCTTCTAGCTTAAAATAAGAGCTTATTTTGGAACGTTACCTTAGGTAGCGTTTCAAAATAAGCTCCTAGCTTCCTAATATTTTTCCCATCTCTATCTTTATTATTTTAAAGAAATGACATAATTTACCCTTCCCAATTAAAATCCTTTTCTTTTCTCCTTTATCCGCAACTTTCACCTTTCACCGCAATTATTATTATTATTATTATTATTATTATTATTATTATTATTATTATTATTATTATTATTATTATTATTATTATTATTATTATTATGAGATTTGCAACAATATTGCTACTTCATTATGAGATGCTAGATCATGATTATGCTAATAGTTATATTTCAAAATGTTAATTTTTTTTAAAAGACAAAATTTTAAATTTTAATATGTAAACAAACTAATTTAAATTTTATGAAGATGTCCTTTTTAGTATTTTTACATTTATTAGCTTATCAAAAAGCTAATTTTACCAAACACTTTCAATCATAACAGCTAGCTTAACAGCTCTTCAGTTTTCAGCTCCGAGCTTATAGCTTTTCAGCTTTCAGCTCCTTTTCAACTTTCAGCTCCTAGCTTATAGCATTTCAGCTAGGTTTACCAAACAGAGCCAATTTATTATGATCAATTGTTCTATTTTTTTGTTTTCTATTTTAAAAACATTTATTTCCATTATAAAGTCATATACAACCAAACGTCAATTTTGATAATAATCATTCCAATTTCACCATACTACCAAACATGTAAAATATACTTTCACCAAAACTCATTAGCAGTACCAAATATTTAAATCTCATTCCGATTCTAATTTTCATATGCGAACCAAACACACAAGTAAATGTAATATTTCGTTAGTATGTCTCATGTTAACACAAAACGAATTGTCAGGCATAAAAAATTAAAAACATCTATAATTTGTATATGCTTATCTTATGTAAAATAGTTTTGCAATATGTTATGAATATACCATATCTTCTGCATCAATATTCTTTTAGTAATATCGACTCTATTACAAGGTAATATGTTGTAGCTCAAAAAGTCCATACTCCTCTATCGGAATTTGATCATGTGACCTTTCCTCAAAGAGAAACATAGAGGTGCTACTACCAACTGAGCACAAGATGTTTGGCAATGTTGTATTGTTTTAATTACACTTTAGTTTCATTTGACAAAATATGCTATTGTATGAGCTTTGTTTATTCATTTTATTTTCCCTACACACTAGTTTTATTAAAATAACTTGAAATATCATTTTAATTACAATTCAGGTTTATTTGACAATATTACATGAGTTCTGTTTTTTAGTTTCACTTTTTTACATACACACTTGTTTCATTATAGTAACACTGAAGTATCATTATTTTAATTACACTCCAGGTTAATTTGGCAACAGATGTTATTGTATCGGCCATATTTTTTAGTGTCATTATAATAACGTTGAAGTATCATTTTAATTACATTTCAAATTCATTTGACAATATACGTTATTACATGAGCTCTATTTTTTAGTTTCATTTTCCTCTCATACAAATTTAGTTATCTATCCTTTTAATTATAATACAGTTTCATTTGACAATATAAATATATATAATGTGATTCTTCATTGGTTCACGATAATGATAAGAAAAACGACTCTGGGTTATCATATTGAATTATAATCCACACAACACTATGTGGACAATGATCCAGTATATGACAACTACTACTTCAATAAGTATGTATACACATCCATTGCAAATTAAGCTACAAGTGTCCATTGACCAAACCATGCACATTATACAAACAAATTATACAATGGACCAAAAAAGTCTAGCTTCTTTGTCGACTATGGTTCAATATGGAATTCAAATTATGTATTTACAATTAATATCATTTAGTAATTATATATATATATATATATATATATATATATATATATATATATATATATATATATATATATATAAATCAGTGTTGCAAAAATCGCGCCTAGGTGTCGATTAATCGGCGCCTAGGCGCTAGGAGGCCGCCGCGAGGAATGGCCTCGGTGGCCTCCTCCGCGGCCGGCCGGCTAGGCGGTCTAGGAGGCCGCCTAGACCGCCTAAACGGCCGGTTCAGCGGTTCGGCGAATTTTTTTTTTTTTTTTTTTTTTTTTTGAAAATGTCGGAAAAGTTTCGAAAGGCATAACTTTTGACTCGATTGTCCGATTTGGGCAATTTTTTTTTTCAAATCGCGTATTTTTGCGAGATCTATATACGGCAAACGGCCAAAGGCGGTTTGGTCCACTAATTTCTCAAAAAAATGCTTCTTTAGTTCTTAATTTTAGTTTTTTATGTATTTAAATGGTTTAAATAATCTTTTGAACAATTTATCAACCACTTTTGTAATTAGTTTCTAAGAAATAACTATGGAAACCTTATGTTTTAGTACTAAATTTTGAAAATTTTAAATTAAAAATATTTTTTTAATTAAAAAAAATAAAAAATAAATAAAAAATAAAAAATCGGCGCCTAGGGGGCGCGTAACGTTTTTTGCAACATTGATATATATATATATATATATATATATATATATATATATATATATATATATATATATATATATATATATATAGGTAAAAGTTCAGGTGTGAACTATTACTAATGTGTGCACGTGTGCACTCATTATAATCGTGTGATGTATGATGATCTATGGTTGCAAATTAGGGTGCACCCCGCCACATCTACTATTTTATTAGTTGCATATTGGAGGGGGGGAGTCGGGGGTTGTATGTTTTGTGTTCATACCGTTGGCGGCACACTCCGAGCAGCTCTTTGGAGGCGCGATAAGCGGATGACTCGTTCTGGTGGCTACCGGCGTTCTAGGAGGGGTAGGTCACACTCTTGGTTCTCGCCCACGACTCCACCGTGAGCTTCGTTGCACAGGGTCGCCGATGCGTCCCGATCGTTCAGACGTCGGGTTGGGCGCCAGTCTCCGGCGGCGGCCGATCGTGGCAGGTTTGAACGAGCTGCTCCGGGGATTGCGGCTAGGGTTTCTGCACGGCGGCGGACCGCGCATCGATGGGGCACGCGAGGTTTGTGCATTGCTTTATGCTTTCTGCGTGTTTCACTTGCTATTTCCAATGTTGGGGGTTTTACGGGCGGTAAGGGGTGTTGGGGTTGTCCTAGGCTTTTTCAGTAACTAGTTTCTTCAGGCCTTGCTCTATGATTTTGGGATGTCTTCAGTTCTTGATTTTCAAGAATGTGGCCTGTGCTTTCTCAGTGAATAATATGCCTTGCTTATATTCGGTAATGCATTAGTATTGTCAGGTTTTGTTTGGGGTTTTTTGGCAGTAGTAATCACTGTGGCATTCGTTTACAGTGTGCCAAGGAGTAGAGGTTGCATTTTGTGGTGTAATGCAGTAGTCTATGCTTCACTTTGTGACTACGATAAACTTGTAAACATGGTCTTGTTATGTGCTACATCTAGCAATTGCCTTCTCAGTAATTACTGATTGCAGTTCTTAATTTATGAACTGAGCTTTACATTTAGCTAATTTTCTAGCGATTGCGCAGTGGCTAGTATCTTGAGTAGCTTCGGTTAGAGTATGGCATAGCCTACGCTTTGTTTCTTAGTTTATATGTTTTGCTTATATTATGTAATGCATTAGACAAATGTGGGGCAATAGGGGGTGGGAATGTTACATTATGTTTTGATTCAGTAAACTTGTTACTGCTCCATACTTGTATACTAGCTAAATATATGTGTATATAGTTTCTGAATTAATTAATAGAGATTAATCCAGGATGCATAAGGCGTGGGAAGAACTAAGGATTCGATTAAGAACCAATATTTCTAGCTGTCTGAAAAAGATTGGATTAAAAATCAATACTAGACTCCCAAAACAAACTACTGAGAATCAGCAATGAGAACAGTGTGGGTACCGAAGATGAACTTATGATATGCTGAAGAAATTTATTGGTGAAGGATTTATCAAGTTGGCGGTGCTTCGGAGAATTACCACCTCCCTATAAAAGAAGAAAGGACTAAAGAGAAAGATTTATATACAGCACACAATAAGTCCAGGAGTATGGGATGAAGAGGAACTGCTTTTAGCCAATGAATTCAAAAAAGAAATTCCAGTATCTCCTAAAATTTGAAGCTTTTGCAATATGCCCAAATATTTACTGTTAAGAAGTACATGCAACATAGGACAATAATTTTAGAAAGCACCACTTACATGAGTCATATGGTCATCAATAGCATCCTCTGCCTTTTTGATTGCATGAAAAAGATTTCTTAAGTATGAAACATCATGAGTGATAGAATCCATATCCCGATCCAAGCAATTAACATCAACCAATGCCTTGAGTGTAAGAATAAGTGGCCTGGCCCAAATGGTGTAAGTTTTAAAAGAGTGGAGAAGGAGCAAATTGCTGTCTAATATCAAATTACACACATTAATCAGTACACATATTCGAAGCCACAAATAATCAAACAGAAAGCACATTTACCTAAAAACTGAGCGTAAACCTCTTCATCTAGACTTTCAAATGGGGGGAACTTGTGTCATGGGCAAGAACATGGATCAAGAAAATGACAGTGTAAACACGAGAATCTGTCACTTTTCTGGGCAGTACTGAAGTTTGGTGCACTCTAGCTGCATCGATGTAGTCCTTTATAAATTCCTCCAAATTTTTCATCGCCATAAAACAAATGGTACATTTTATGACGAATAAATACCTTAATTAGCATAAGGGTAACATTTTATCCGGTTAGTTATTATTACAAAAAAAAATATTACACTGGATGTTGCAATGCACAAATCTAATGTGGTACGTTGTTGTGGTGTTCCAGGTCGGGATGATGGCCACCCGGTGGGGTCTAGTGACGACGAAAGTGATATGGACGAGGGGTTTCAAACGCCGCTGGAGGATTCTGAAGATCTCAATGATGCAGAATCGGCGCATGGTGCGGCGGCCCGCGAAGCCAGTTGTTCCCTAAGATCAAGACACGGGGCAGCCCAAGGGAGCTTGTTCGCCTTGTTGCCTCGCTCACGACACGGCAACGGCAAGATGTTAACGCCATCGGTATGAGTGGGTTGCTGGGGTTAAGGGTTAGTTTCATTTTCCTCTCATGCAAAGTTAGTTATCTATCCTTTTAATTATAATACAGTTTCATTTGATAATATAAATATATATAATGTGATTCTTCATTGGTTCACGATAATGATAAGAAAAACTACTCTGTGTTATCATATTGAATTATAATCCACACAACACTGTGTGGACAATGATCCAGTATATGACAACTACTACTTCAAGAAGTATGTATACACATCCATTGCAAATTAAGCTACAAGTGTCCATTGACCAAACCATGCACATTATACAAACAAATTATACAATGGACCAAAAATGTCTAGCTTCTATGTCGACTATGGTTCAATATGGAATTCAAATGATGTATTTACAATTAATATATCATTTAGTAATATTATATATATATATATATATATATATATATATATATATATATATAAGCCACTAATTTTTAGCCAATCAAATGACTCTATTTTTCCGCCCAGGGAAAACGCAGAGTTTAATGCCATTGTTGTACAGAAGTTTGATGAATTGGAGTTGCAGATTTATAGGAAGCTTTTTTGAATTTTGACAGATCTAAATCTTTTTATTAATTTACGTGATTGTCTTTTTCTGTGTAAATAACGTGTAAATCTGACTTTAACAAGTTTCAACAAATTTAATATTATTTTGTTGTCAAGTCTAATCCTATTAGTCTTCTTATCGTAATCTACAAGCAAAAGTACAACAAAGCCAAAATTTGTAATGAGGTTTTGGATTTGTTGATGCCTTATGTTGCACGCCTAATACATAGCTTCTTATATACATGTTACAAACCATTGTGTACATAAAAAAAATAAATAAATAATTAAAAACCAATACAAACGTTCAATCACTATGTCTGGTCAATTCATTCTTGGTTCCCAAATACACTCCAATTACACCAAGAAAGATATGAAGGTGAGTTTGATACTCACATACGAAGCTGTTGAATGAAGATCAAGGAAATCTATCAAAAGTAGAAAATGTATGTTTCATGATGGAGAGGTAAGTAATTCAAGAAGCATTTATGTTTTTAAAATTAATATAATATATTGCTATAGACTTTTATTCCTGCTCATCGAACTCAACGTGATCATTTGGCTGCATTTTTAATTGTTAATATCAATGCAAAAAAAGAAAAATACAGTACGAGAAATTCAATCTAACAATTCAAAAAAAAGAAAGTAGATAATCCCAAGAGAAAGCTAGAAGCCCACATGAGACAAACCAAAGAATCAAACCCACACCAAAAAGTATGAAAGAACTGAGAAGAGAGGTCATATAACAATTATAAATTATGTCAATAGCAGAGAGAGTGTTTGTTTCATGATTCAGTGGTAAGTGATGCAAGCATTCATAGTAGTTTTGTAGAAAATAATATACTTAATATTCCTTAAACTAATAAAAATGTTGGTTAGTTATAAACAAATAAAATTTTTCTTAGATATTTTCTCTTGGCGGTAAAAAAGATGCTCTCATATACTTAATTATTATTTCCTAATAAAACATTATAGTTGTTTCCTTACTTCTTACTGTGCAATTATTTATTCTAATCTTATTGAAACGGTTAACAGATTTTACAATGTGTATGAAAACAAATGTATAGAGATGTTTCTAAAAATGCATCACACTCTTTTGTCATCATTTACAAAAAAAAAAAAAAAAAAAAAAAAAAAAAAAAAAAAAACTAATTTGTTAATTTTTTGAGTGTATATAAAGAAAAAAAAAAAAAAAAAAAAAAAAAAAAGGACAACTAAGTATACACTCTTCAGCTTCCAAATAAATCCAATTTTCAAAGAAAAAAAAGTTGTAAAATAAAAAGTAATTATGTTCCCTTTTGTAATGATGGTTAAAGACTCCATGACACTCAACATGTTGATAGCAGTTTGGACACATACGCACATTCATTTTCAAGCAAAAAATTCAATACATGTCAAATCATAACAATCAAGCATGAGCAGGTTGTCACACCCCATTTTTAGGACATGACCCGGTCGTATCGTTACGTGCATACCTGTAACAATATGAAGCCTAACCATACATACCTTTCGGAATCTTCATAATAACACTTGAATATACAATAATTCCACAACCCAATATGACAATGTATAATCGACTAGTTTCTCCCAAAAACTCATCAAATCCACTGTTAAATATTTACACTCAAGAATAGTATGTCCAAAATGCATCACAAGTACCAAAATCAAGCACAATGGTTTACCAAAAATACAAAGGTCAAAGGGAATATCTAAATAAACAAAAATCCATGATAAGCTCCAATACTAGGACTAAGTCTCCTAGTCTCAAAAGTCACCTTCGAGACCCTACCACTTGTGCTCGTGCTATTCACATGTCAACTACTCGGAAACATGAGGAAAATACAAATAATGGGCTATTGCCCAGTAAGTGATACTCCTCTCAACTCCAAATCAAGTAACCCTAATAGAATACAAAAAGCTTTAGAGTAATAAATATATGCAAATCACGATCTTCAAGCTATACCGAAGTCATAATATTATTCCTTCATACTGTACACAAGTTCTCAAAATAGAAAACTTTAACTACAAGGCATCAACCTTATTTCATAACATAATTCTTTCAAAACCTCAAATCTTTCCTTAATCTATGACTCATTGGCAACCTAATCGAACCGAAACCGAACGCTAGTGTTAAATCGAATGGTTTAATTTTTTTAAAACTGAAAATCAGAAACTGAAACTGAAACTGAAAAAATCAAACCGAAACTCGAAACGCCCACCCCTACCGAAGACCATAGTCGGTGAGAACGAACAGGATTTGAGGCTTCTGTATGAGATCATGGATTCACAATTGTCGTCTATGCTTTCTCCTCTGTCCAGGCTTGTCACGTACCTACTGAATGCGGCGGGACGGCGAGTGCTGGTGCCTGTACGTGCATATTTCCCACCAAGATTTTGGCCCTTTTTACAAATTAAAAACCATTAGCTGTAACATTGCCACGTACTGTACAGTGCATGTGTGGATATTTCCAAAATACAAATGCCTTGATATGGTGCAAAACTTTGTCACGTGTTACGATGTGCCCAGAACATATGTAGAAGCTCGTAGGAACAATTTAGCAAAAAGTTGTGCAGTCTTCGTGGAGATCTTCTGTTGGTCAATTCACCTCATTCTCATATGAAAATATATTACGGAGTATGAGATAGTGATTATAATTTCCTTACTTGTTGTGCCCAGGATTTAAGTAGGCTCGTGGGATTCACCATTCTTTCATCGTGCATCTTATTAACTATGGGAGCCAAAAAAAAAAATTGTGACTGTAGTATTTACAGCTAAAGTCGGGATGGGGGAACCGCTTATTCTGCGCCACTCGATGACTGCTCATTTAGCGCCACTCGTCCCTTTATCTTTTCGCCGATCGTATTTCTACGGCTGACGTTTTGACCCTCCTGGTCAAGTCCTTCAGTGTAACGGATTGACCACTCTTTGTCAACAACTTTTGAGTACTTTAAAATCAAACATTACGTCTAATCTACATTATAATGGTTACCTCTTTTGAACCTCAACGTGCAATTTTTATTGCTTGTTTCTTCTCCAATCATCCTCTTGGTCCATTGTGAAATTGCACCGTGAGACTTGAAATAAAAATAAAAAAGTAATGTATTTTTACTTGTTTTTAAGTTATGCACCAGTTACGTTCATTAATTAAACTTGTTTAAACAAATATAAATAATGAAGACAAAAAGCATAAAATAAAGTAAAAACACAAAAGAATTGTTACGCAGTTCGAAGCTCCTTTTCCTACGTCTGCGGGGCACCCCACGTCTGCCCAATCCACTATAGATGTTCACCAAAAGGAGTATTACATGAGGTAAATACAGATTGGCTCCAGCCTTTACCACTACCACTCTTTCTAACACCTATCAGGACTGACACACGTATGCCAGAACAATCTTCACAAGATGCTTCAGCAGTACCACGTACAGATCATGTGTTACAGATTAAATCTTCTTAACAATTAGATAACATAGCAGATTAAATTAGGAAGCTTTGTAAGGAAAGTGTGCACTCAGAATTGTAGACTCAAAATTGGCAACTTTCCTCTTTGATGCGGCTTCTTTTTATAGTAAGTATTAAGCCTCATCTTTGATCCTTAATCTTAGCCTTTTTCTTTGTTCGAATAAATCATAGCCACATCCTTTTGTTTCTTGAAAGCTTCATGCGCCCCACTCATTTAAGCATCACATGGTCCAAAGAAAAATTAATTCTAACAACTCTAATTAACATCTTAATTAAAAACTAATAATACCACTACTAAATAAAATAGTCAATAAGGTTTAACGTGTAATAATTTTACACTTACAATCTCCCCCTTTGGCATTTTATTTGGTAAAACTCAAGTATCAAATACTTTGGGCAAAAATTGAAAATCAATTTAATTTTTATTTAGAGCCCTTAGTATAGGTACTGAACAAGACAAAAGGCAATAAATAATAATAATCTTAAATTTCCTTTTGGACCATGTGTTAACAATATACCTGTGTAGGGTGCTTCAATCATCCAACCACAACCACGAGTAGAACAGACACAGTAGTAACGAAAGAGCAGTTGACATAACATAATTCAGTACGTAGAAGATTTTACCATAATGCTTGTTCATGCGAGTAGTAGCTCAAAGCATACATACCATACATATGCCATCATCTATCCATGCCATAATTACTACTACTCCCCCTAACTTAGTGCATTTTATTTCCAAACAATAAACCAGTTTCCAAACAACCAACTTACCAAAATTATCAAACCTCCAAATTTACCAAACAACCAACTTACCAAAAAACTCCCAGTTTCCAAACAACCAACTTACCAAAATTATCAAACCTCCAAAATTACCAAACAATCAACTTACTAAAAAACTCCACCTTACTCCAAAAACTCCCCCTTTTTGCCAAATAAATGACAAAGCAAGGAATGGTGAACATCAGCATAGTGGATTAGTTTCAGCGTGCAGACGGGGTGCCCGAAACTGAGTCGTCGTCAGCATTATCAATTTCATTGGTAGTAGCGCCAGTATCAGCCCTCATCAAGTAGATAATCCAAGAATAATCCAAATAAGGTGATGATTATAAAATGAGACCCCAGAGTTTATGATGAGCCAATTAAAACTATAACCAAACGAGATAATCCAAAATCTGAGAAATTCCAGTAAGAGAATCCAATGCATCATATAGCCAAATAAAGGCTTTATATTTGGCGAGAGATTAATAACCATAAACTTCATAATCGGAGACTGATATAATAGCAAGAGATTTACCAAAAGAAGATTACCATAAGAGTAGTAGTACCAAAAAGAATACCATATGCAGCAGTCATAGTCAAGCCAATACATAAACCATATTAACTACTACTCCCCCTTTCTTACTTACCCCTTTATTCCAACAAAGACAACCAGAACATACCAAACCAAAATTCGAAAAATTTTATCAAAACAATTTTAACAAATAACATATACGCACAAGTCAAGTTGGAGCAGATTAAGTAGATAAAACATAGCAAGTAACAAACGTATTCAAGCACAAATTCGTAGCAAATAACACAAAAAGCACACAATTGGGTCACTCAAAAGGACAGATTGGTAAATAAGACAGTAATCACATTCAGGTAAAGTATATTCAGCCAGAGATTCAACTAAAGCAGCATTAGGCACATATTCATATAAATCTAATTTAGGCACAGATTCATACCAGATAGCACGAGAAAACACACATACGGTCATGACAAGACTAAACACATAACACAGAGTAACACAGGAGAATACAAATATTAAACAAATTGCATCAAATTTTAATTCAAGTAACCATAGAGAATTCAAAGATTCAACACAAGGAACACCAATAAAATAACCTAAGCAAAAAGAGGCTTATCAGTTCAAAAGCACTCAAAACAACGCATGTAGAACATTTAGGAAACACATAGAAAACAGTCAAGAACACAACACAAAGAATCAATCCGCAATTTAGAGTAGTAGGCAACGAAAAGGACTAATTGCGAGAAAATTTAAAAAATGGGAATAGAGGGCAAATCAACCATAGAGAGACACACTCCAAATAAAAAGTAAGAGACATTTATGCAATATGAGAGCATGTAGGAACAAAACCAATCATTCAAAAGATAACTTTCCTGATCTTGAAACAGATCCTATCACAGATGCAGAATATTATACAGGCAAGGATGAAGAACAGTCAAGATTTGATGAAGGCAAGTATATTGAAGTAGAGGGCACCAATTTAGGTAACAAAACACATACAAAACTCAGCTTTTGACATAGGAATATTTGCAGGTATTTCACAAGACATATTAGACAATGACACCCAAAAAAAATCAAGAAATTAACGAAAGGAATTGAAGAGTAATGAACCTGTAATTCTTAATTGCAACCCTCAATTGCAAATTTGTCAATTTTCATTTTGAGATGCCTTAGAAATTTCCTGAGTTATAGCTTAGATGTCCCAGCTTTTTGATGCCATAACTCAGCTTCATCAACACTAGACCTGCAGAAAAACAACCTTATTGGTCAAAATGTAGCAATTGTCAGTTGACCTCTTACCTTCCATAACGCATTGATTTGTGTTGTCCAGGACACTGCAGGTATTTTTGGTGAAGGAAACGTTCCAATTTTGTTCGCAGAGTTGGCTTATACTTATGAGATTTTCACGAAGACCATTCACAAGTAGTACTTTTTCTAACTTGGGTAGGCCAGTCACATTTAGAGTGCCTTAGCCGGTGACTTGACCTTTAACACCGTCACCAAAAGTGACTTCACCTTTGCTAGCCTTCACGTTGCTTAGAAATTTGACATTTCCTGTCATGTGACTAGAACACTCATTGTCGAAATACCACTGTTCTTCTCGTCCTGCACTTTTAGATTGAAAAGAAACAAATGAAATATAGTCAGTCTTTTTAACCCAAATCTGTTTTGTAAATGGTTGAATGTTCTTGTGCATGAACTTCTCGATTCTTTGATCCTTGTAAAAGTAGTAGCATTCAGGTCTGGTATGAGCACGCAACCTGCAATAATGACATACGGGGTTATAGAGTTTGTATTGTTGCTTGTTTGACCTTACTATACCACTGTTATGTTTCGTTGAGCTGGATTCAGGAATGTCTCCTAGATCAGGTCCAGACGCTTTGACGAATACCGTTTTATCCTTTGAGTTGCTTCCGGTGAAAACCCAAACCGAATTTTGCAGAAGTTTTTCTTCCGGAATCAAGGATTTTGTCAAGTGTTGAAGTGGTGTCCATCATTTGGATTTGTCGTTTGTAGGTGCTTAGCTCCTGCTTCAGGGTCTGTACCTCCTGTTTCAGTCTCTCTTCTCGGGCAGATGCCTCTTTAAGAAGCAGATCTCTATCAGCTATTTGACTTTCATACACTTTACTAGCATTTGTTACAATCCCTATCTCACTAGCCAATTTGCAATTTTCTTTCCTCTTTTTTTTTCTTTTTACCAAACTGTGAACTTTATTTCAACCACCAAAAGAGGCACAAGGCCTTACAAGATACGCCATAGGCCCAAAAGTGACCTATGGCTCAAAGAGGCATAAAGCCTTATATACACAAGGACCAAAATATGGTCTAAAGCTCACAAGGACCACAATGGTCTAAAAATCAACAAAGACAAAGTCTAAAATTAACTAGTTAAAACTAGTCTATCTACAAAGGCCCTCACGGGCTAAAACCACAAAGAGAATTAATCTATACTATATATAAAAACAAAATCCTGCAATTTTAACTTCCCGTCCAATTCCTAAAAAATCTCTCTTCCTAATAAAATATATTGATTTCTACTTTCCTATTCGTACAATAATTCTGGGTTAAAATTCTATTCTAATATCATAAAATACTGTAATACAATTCCTATTGTAATCTATCTATGTATCTACACATCTATACTATATATAAAAACAAAATCATGCAATTTTAACTTCCCGCCCAATTCCTAAAAAATCTCTCTTCCCAAAACAAATATATTGATTTCTACTTTCCTATTCGTACAATAATTCTAGGTTAAAATTCTATTCTAATATCATAAAATACTGTAATACAATTCCTATTGTAATCTATCTATCTATCTACACATCTATACTATATATAAAAACAAAATCCTGCAATTTTAACTTCCCGCCCAATTCCTAAAAAATCTCTCTTCCTAATAAAATATATTGATTTCTACTTTCCTATTCGTACAATAATTCTGGGTTAAAAACAAAAACAACACATATACATTTTGGGTTAATATTTCCCAAACCCCCCTAATAATAAATAATATTTTTTTTATCGCGGCGCTGGCCGCGGCTAGGAAGTCCGGAATCGGCCTCCTCCGCGGCTGCTTCGCTGGCTGAACCGGCGATTAATTTTTTTTTTTTAATTTTGTTATAGGTTGTAAAGTGTCAAAAGTTCGGCAAGGCATAACTTTTGACTCGGTTGTCCGTTTTGGACAAATGTTTTTTTGAAATCGCGTACTTTTTCGAGATCTATACACCGCAAACTGCCGTAGGCGGTTTGACCCTGTAAACACAAAAAAGTAAACTTTGTATATATTCACAAAATTCTCGTGTACATCGTGTGTATAATTCAATGCAGGTACAAAATCTCTGTCTAGTCCTCTGATTCTTCACTGATGTTATCTATTGAAGTGCCTCCGGGATTCAAATAGCGTAGCCTCCGGGATTTAAGTGGCGCGTGCCTCCAGGATTTAAGTGGCGTAGCTTCCGGGATTCAATTGGCGTGACTTCCAACAACGAGCGTCAAGAATTTAGAAGTAATTAACCCTGCAAAGGATTCAAATTGCCTGCAAAATCAACAAAAATGCGTTCAAGTCTTCAAGCGTTCTTCAATGCCGTTATCTATTGAAGTGCCTCCAGGATTCAAATAGCGTAGCCTCCGGGATTCAAGTGGCGCGTGCCTCCGGGATTTAAACGGCGTAGCTTCCGGGATTCAAACGGCGTGATCTTCAACAGCAAACGTCAAGCTCCGAAGCAATAAACTCTGCAAAACATCAAATTAAAGCTCCTGCAATGGCTTCAAGTTGCCTTCAAAAGGCTCCAAGATCTTCAAAGTACCTACAAAAAGGCTTCAAGTTGCTTCAAGATCTTTAAAACCTGCAAAAAATGCCTTCAATGCCTTTAAATCTTCCAGATCTTCAAATGCCTTCAAAAGAGCTCTCAAATCTTCAAGTCTTCAAGTTGTCAAGTGTTCTTCAATGCCTTCAAGCTCTCAAGTCTTCAAGTTGTTCTCAATGTATTTAAGGTGTCATTTGAAGAATGGAATTGAGGCTCTATTTATAGTGAAGTTTGTAACCAAAATCATTCAACAAACTCCACTAATATTTATTTAATTAAATTAATTAATTAATTATCTACTAAAATGAACCTTGCCAAAATCAAGTCTAGGTTCATTATTCTATCATCTAATTCAAATTCAAATTAAATTATAATTATCTAATTCAAATATAATAAAATTATATTATATTTAAATTATAATTATAATTATAATTCAATTATGAAATGGGCTTGGACCAATTAATTACTTAATTCAATAGCCCAAATCAAATTTACTTGGACTAATTAAATTAATTTAATTATCATAGCCCAATTAATTAAATTGGACTAATGATTAACCCTGAAATTGGGCTTGATAATGATTTAATCGGTCCACTTGTCGGCTTCAAATTTTCTGTGTCTACAGACCCACTAATTTCTAAAAAAAAATGCTTTATTAAATAGTTTCTAAGAAAAAAACTATGAGAACCTTATGTTTTACTAATGAATTTTTAATTAAAAAATGTCCTGTGTATTATTTAATAATCTCTCTTTATAATTGGCTAAATTATTTAATTATGGGAAATTAGGGAATAATTAATGATGGTAATAGAAATCCTAGAAGAATATAGAATTGAAGAATATTTAATTATTGTTATATTATTATTGTGACTCACGGAATACAATACAAGAATATTTAATTATGGTTATATTATTATTGTCCTCACGGCCATTATATACTAACAGAACTTGAAAAGAAACTAATAATAATAATAATAATAATAATAATAATAATAATAATAATAATAATAATAATAATAATAATAATAATAATAATAATAATAATAATAATAATATAAGTGGTAATAATAATATCTAAAAGTAATTAAGTGTTAATAATAATAGTAAGAATATTAACGTAAGAATTATGATATAGAATAAATCGTAATAATTAATAACTATAGTCTAGGATTAAATTTGGAATTTTCAGGAGATAAGCGACCTCTGGTGAAATTAACTCTTAAATAATTATATATGATTTAAATATTCTTCATATATTACAACAATTCAATTACGTGCATCGCACGGGTGAAAATACTAGTTCCCTAAGAAAGGAATAACTCCCCATCATAGCTCCAAACCAAAAGGACCACTTGAGGTCCACCCACCTAGGTGAACCTCCCTTATTCCTCCCATGCAAGACCCATTCGTCCATCTAAGACATCCAAGGGAATAATTCCCTTTGTATTTCCCAATAGTTATGCTGTGCAACCGAATGTACCATGCGCATGGTGCATACGATGCAAAACGACGTCGTTTTGATTAAAAATGCGCGTTTCACTTTTAAAAAAAAAATCAGGTTCGATTCTCGGCAATAGCATTAGTGTGGATATATAGTTATGAATTTCTGGATATATAGTTATAAATTTGTGGATATTTAGTTCATTCATTGTAGGTATTTACTTCATTCATTCACTGTGGATATATAGTTATGAATTTCTGGATATATAGTTATAAATTTGTGGATATATAGTTATGAATTTATGGATATTTAGTTCATTCATTGTGGATATTTAATTCAATCATTGTGGATATTTAGTTCATTCATTGTGGATATTTAGTTCATTCATTGTGAATTTTTACTTCATTCATTCATTCATTCTGGATTTTTACTTCATTCATTCATTCATTGTTGATTTTGACTTCATTCATTCACTGTGGATATATAGTTATGAATTTCTGAATATATAGTTATGAATTTCTGTATATATAAAAATGCTATTGCCGGGAATCGAACTTGATTTCTTCTTTAAGTGGGACGCGCGTTTTTTTTAACCAAAACAGCGCCGTTTTGCAACCGTATGCACCTTGCAAGGTGCATTCGGTTGCACAGCATAATTTGCGTGTATTTCCGCCCCCTCCAAACTCAAGGCCCATCAGCAACTCTAACTAAGCATGCCCACCCAATTAGTCAAGGCCCATCACCAAGCAAGCCCATTCGGCCATCTACAAAATCCCGGCTATTATTGATTTAAAGGCCCATTCGGCCATTACTGTCATCAATGGGCCATAATCAAATAATTCCCAAATGTGTCATAATTCTAAGCCCCATAGCCATTCGGCCCATCCCATATGAGGCGGGCCCACTCTCTTCAAAGGAATTAATTCCCATTCGGCCATCATACTAAACCAGGCCCTAACCTCTCTCATAATTCACCACATTTCCAACAGGCTCCTTTCTTATCATTCTCATATGGTCCAGTAGATCAAGAGGTCCACCAAGTTTGGTGGACCCTTCCTTATTCCTTCTTATTGCAAAAATCGCTACTGACCCTATTTACCACTTAAGAGATCATGCGGCCCATCCCACATAAAGCGGCAAATTATTGTATGGACCATGGTCCACATAATGTTATGTGGACCATAACAAAAAGTACATTTCTAATATACTAAATGTACATTATTTTTGTACTGAATGTACATTATATAATATAATGTACACTCAGAACAAAAATAATGTATATCCCCTGTATACAATATACATTATTTTTGTACTGAATGTACATTATTTTTATATTGAATGTACATTATTTTATAGTAGACAAAATATGGTCTACACAACTTGTGTGGACCATGGTCCATACAATAATGATTGACATAAAGCCTCCACCATAATTCCCCAACTTCAAAGTCAATTCAGCCTGCTGACTGCATCACATCCACTATTCAACCGTCCATTCAGGCTTAATTCCACGAGCCCATCGTTTTAAACCAAGCCCATCCATATTGTCTGATTAGTCCAGGCCCAATCCTTTATTTCAGGCCCTATTCCAAGCCCATTCGAATAGCTCTGCTTGTCTCACCAATTGAACACCAAGCTCAAACCTCTGATTTATGATGACTTCTACCTCACTTCAGATAAGGCCAGCCCATCAAACTGGCCCATCCAATTAATACTGCTTTAGCCGGCCCAAAGGCTTGCTCAATGTCTCAGCCTGCTCAAAGCTATGCAGCCCAAACCCACAACCATTCGGATCATAGAACCCAACTGGGAATTAATTCAACTTCAAGTGCATCCACACAACCATATTTCCCCAGCCTATCTCATGCTTTCATGGATGATGGACCTCCTTATGCCTCCCTCTTAGCCACCACTTCCACCTAAGATTTATACTAGCTCCATGCCCAGAACAAAATGTCTCATGCATCCAAGCTTCATCAAAGATCTGCCAGGTCCATCCAAAATGCCCAATCAAGAGCCCACCCATCAAGGTGGACCTCCTTGTGCCTCCCCCTCTCCATGAGTTATGAAATATCATTTCCCATAGTGAGATCTATTTCATAGCATCATAGAACTCCACTCTAAGGATGCAAATTCCCTCCTTGCCTCTTATTTCTGCTTCATCAAAAAACTTCACCTTTGCAACACTTGGTGCCTGCATTCAGAGCCTGCAAAGTCAGCTCATTCCATAGGGCTTCTCATTTGGGGTACAATTTATTAAACTCAACTTCAAAAGATAAAGCATTTAATTCTAAATCTTCCATTGAGACATATTCACTTCCTTCTGAGTCAGCTCCTTCTTCAAGTTCTGAACATCCAGCAATACGTGCAGTAAAAGCAACAAAATTACCTGAGATTTCTTCGACATCAGATCCAGTTGTTTCAACGTCAGGCTCGTCGTCACTCCAGGTAATGGCTGATATAGACTTTTTGCGTCTAAGGTAGGTGGCACACTCTGCTTGTACAAGTCCAAAGCCTTCACACTCATAGCATTTGATTCTTTTATTGTTAGATTTTTCTTTGGACTGCCCTGGACGTGAGACTGACTCCTTGAAGTTTGACGAGCTTGTCCTAGGACCAGCTTTGGATGACATTGTTCCTCTTTATGGATTTTTGTTGCGTGAATTATTTTATACATGTTTCAAAATTTTAGAAAATTGTTTAGTCAAATAAACAACTGTATCATCACCTGGTTCGTCTAAATCAGATACAACATTATTTCCTTCAGCGGCAAAAGCTACATTTTTTTGTTTTTTCGTTTTCGTGTGATCAGTTAACATTTCCATTTCGTAGGTTCTAAGATTTCCCATTAATTGAGTAACAGTTTTGTTCTCCCATCCGTCGTGTTCCTGAATAGCCATGACTTTCATTCTGAACCTCGGGGGTAAGGATCGCAGTATTTTCTTAACAAGCTTTGCTTGCGAGAATGGTTCACCAAGGACCATTGCACGATTCGCCAGTTCCTGTACGAGTGTGTGAAAGTCGATGATTGTCTCATCCTCATTCATTCGAAGCTCTTTGAAGTCTGACTGGACCAGTTGCAGCTTTGATTGTTTCACCGATGTAGTTCCTTCGTAAGTTGACTCAAGAGCCTCCCAAGCACCTTTAGCTGAATCAATACCTGCAACTATAGAAAACTGACTTTCATGCATAAAGGAGTAAATCGTATCTAAGACCTTATCGTTATATCCAGCATTAGTTATTTCAGTTTGGGACCATTCGGTTTCAGGTTTAGTTACTCGCGTTCCATCATCACTTGTACTGGCTTTAGTCGGATGAGTCCAACCTGTCACCACGGACCGCCAAACAGCGTCTCCTTGGGCCTTAAGATGTGTACGTGTGCGAGCTTTCCAATAGGCATAGTTGTCGCTTGTCAACTGGGGAAGAACCTTCACACGGTCCATTCTAAAACACTCAATAAACAGTGAGATTGAACAAAATAGTATAACAAACAATAATAATAAAAGCCGCTGAAAGCTTGAGTTCAAGAAGCACGGAATAGCCAGATCGATAGACTAATAAATTAAGTCTACAGGCTCTGATACCAATTGAAATTGCACCGTGAGACTTGAAATCAAAAGGTAATGTATTTTTACTTGTTTTTTAAGTTATGCACCAGTTACATTCATTAATTAAACTTGTTTAAACAAATATAAATAATGAAGACAAAAAGCATAAAATAAAGTAAAAACACAAAAGAATTGTTACGCAGTTCGGAGCTCCTTCTCCTACGTCTGCGGGGCACCCCACGTCAGCCCAATCCACTATAGATGTTCACCAAAAGGAGTATTACAAGAGGTAAATACAGATTGGCTCCAGCCTTTACCACTACCACTCTTTCTAACACTTATCAGGACTGACACACGTATGCCAGAACAATCTTCACAAGATGCTTTAGCAGTACCACGTACAGATCATGTGTTACAGATTAAATCTTCTTAACAATTAGATAACATAGCAGATTAAATTAGGAAGCTTTGTAAGGAAAATGTGTACTCAGAATTGTAGACTCAAAATTGGCAACTTTCCTCTTTGATGTGGCTTCTTTTTATAGCAAGGATTAAGCATCATCTTTGATCCTTAATCTTAGCCTTTTTCTTTGTTCGAATAAATCATAGCCACATCCTTTTGTTTCTTGAAAGCTTCATGCGCTGCTTGCTGACTTCATTCACCAATACATACTGTCCACTCATTTCAGCATCACATGGTCCAAAGAAAAATTAATTCTAACAACTCTAATTAACATCTTAATTAAAAACTAATAATACCACTACTAAATAAAATAGCCAATAAAGTTTAACGTGTAATAATTTTACACTTACACATTGTTCTCCGTGAACTTTCTCAAGCCAACTCTTCTGACTTGCTCAGACAAAGAGGTAAACGCGACCTTTTGTCACGTCCCCGCAGACGGCGCCAGTGTTGGTTTTAGAGTTTTTGGGCTCAAGAAGGTCCAACACAATCGTAGTTGGTGGATTCACCAGTAAAATAGAAATTAGTGAGAGAGAGAGATAGCTATTTGTATAAAAAAATATCAAGAATAATGAAAGATCAGTGTGTATATTTAGTGTGTATATTTTGTAGAATAATTGATACATATTTGTATGGCTATTTTTGATACATAGAAGAGATGTGGAGCCCTCTTTCTGGTCTTAAATGGGGTCTTCTTCTTGATCTTTTTGTTGGGAAGAAGAGTGGTGGAGTCCCATCTTGTGGTAAAATAGAGTCTTTTTGGGAGAATGGTGTAGGAAGATACTTTAGTATGGGGAGGAGTGAATGTGGAAGAGTCTCCCATGTGAAGGTGAATGAGATGCTGCCACTTTGTGCTCTTGAGTCTTCTTTAATAGTAGTAGTACGGATGAGTAGTGTAGGCTTCCAACCGTTGGTGGGTTCTCCATGCTTTAATTGGTTTAAATGTGAGTTTATGGGTAATTAGGTGGGGGTTATGGATAATAAGAAATAAATAGGTATTAAATAGGAGGTTAGGATGGGGTAATTTGGGTTTTAGTATGTATCTTGATCGGGTTTGGGTGATCTAATCGGGGCTAGGCGGTCTAACTGCGCCCAAATATCGGGTATCCATTAATAATCATTCCAATTTTACCCTACTACCAAATATGCATGTAAAATATTTTCACAAAAACTCATTACTAATACCCTAAGTATTTGAATCTTATTCTAATTCTAATTCTCATATGCGAACCAAACACACCGTAAATGTAATACAGAGTATTTCGTTAGTATGTCTCATGTTAACACTAAACATATTATCAGGCATAAAAACATCTATAATTTTTATGTACTTATCTTATGTAAAATAGTTTTGCAATATGTTATGAGTATACGATATCGTATACATCAATATTTTTTTTTAGTAACATCAACTCTATTACGAGGTAATATGTTGTAGCTCAAAAAAAGTCAATACCCCTCCACTGATGTTTGATCTTGTGACCTTCCCTCAAAGAGAGTCACAGTGGTGTCATTGCTAACTGAGCACAAATTGTCTAGCGATGTTGTATTGTTTTAATTACACTTCAGCTTCATTTGACAAAATATGCTATTGTATGAGCTTTGTTTATTCGTTTTATTTTCCACAGACACTAATTTTATTATAATAACTTTAAAATATCATTTTAATTACAGTTCAAGTTTATTTGACAATATTGAATGAATTCCGTTTTTTAGTTTCATTTTTTTCACATACACAATACTTTCATTATCGTGACACTGGTATCATTATTTTAATTACGCTCCAGGTTAATTTGACAATATATGTTATTGTATGTGATATATTTTTTAGTTACATTACAGTAACGCCGAAGTATATATCATTTTAATTACATTTCAAATTCATTGACAATATACATTATTACACGAGCTTTGTTTTTAGTTTCATTTTACTCTCACACAAAGTTAGTTATTTATCTTTTTAATTATACTACAGTTTCATTTGACAAGATAAATGTGTAATGTGATTCATCATTGGTTCACGGTAATGATAAAAAAACGACTCAGTGTTGTTATATTGAATTATTATTCACATATTATTTAGTAATTTTATATATATATATATATATATATATATATATATATATATATATATATATATATATAATGTGTTAACTGGGGTACAAATTTGAATGTCATTTTGATCAGAGTCCACAATACAAGATAGACATGATATAATAATTATATTGTATTATATATACGTAGTTCTTATCGCTATCAATTTCAACACATTTCCATCAATTACTACAAACTAATTAATGTATTATAGTAACGTAACAAATCCAATTTAGCTTGTATGAAATGTACTAGGCAATTAATAATGGTTTGGCCAATCATTTAATCGTCTAATAATTTCAGTTATTATGTTATTTATAAATTATTAATATTAGGACTTGTTCAATTCATTGTCTGTATTTTTTTGCATTATATATATCACTCACACATAAGCACAAATGTATATGTTTAAGAGAACTCGCTTTATAAGGAGAAAGCAGAAGTAATAAAAAGATGAATTATAATAAGTTCATTGATGTTTTGTTTGTGCTTATAATTGCTTTCTCTTTATTAGTTTCTGCACGAACTACACCTCCATCTCCATCTCCATCTCCATCTCCATCCCCATTCCCTATAGATATTCCAGAAGAAATTGCTAAAGCTATGATAAAAGAAATAAGAAATTGTATTCAGAGAACTTCGTATTATCCAGATGCTGGTTGGCCCGTACCACTATGGAATAAAATGCCTTGCGTAAAACTGGAGAGATGTCACTTTCTTAATCAAGATTGTTAGAAATTAAACTTATTGGGGCCAAATATTGTATTGTATGTTGCTTGCTAACTATTGCTAGTAATAAGGTAAAATTTGTTTTTTTTTTTTAAAGGTAAAATTTGTTTAATTCTCTACAATACACAAGTATAATATATCGTTTTCTTTCTTATATTAGTTTTTTTTATGCGCTTTGCGCGAATGAAATAATGCCAATGATTATTTTTAAATAAGTATTTCAAAGTATATCAATGCAATATTACATCGGAGATATTAATGCATATGTAAATAAATATTGAATTTGTTTATTTAAATCGGTAATTTAAAGTATATAAATGCAAGATAATATATGAGAGATTGATTTTATTGTCACTAAAACAAATATTTGCAACTTTGTAATAACACTAGTCTAAATACGTAGTCTAAAAATGATAGTCTAAATATATACTATTTTTGGTTTAAATTTCTCTAATTCTTCTTAATTCTTTTTTTGGGTAGCATTGTCATTGTCTTCATCTTCAGTACATGTCTTTTTTTATTGGTAGTGTGTCATGTGCAATTGGGTTACTGATGGTATCATAGATGGATTCATCGTGTAATGAGATTATGGTGTAGGAAGCGTTAGATTTGCCTTGTTGTGTATATGATGGGATCTTAGTTGTACTGTAACATCCCTAAAATTAAATTTAAAATCTTGAATACTTGTGGAGTAAAGGTAATACTATTATTAAATCCCAAAACAAAGCATACCAATCATAAGTGTTTGGGGTGCTATGCCACATCTGAGCTGGAGAACTCAGATGCACAGGCTAAACTATCTAATCATCCTCAAAACAATATCATTACATCATCATGGCATGCAGGCCGATAAGGAAGCTAACTAACTAAGCCTCAGGTCCTCTAGCGCGCTCCAGAGCTACTCATCAGTGCCTGAAAGCCGAATATGTAAAATTGTTTGCATTAAGGAAAGCACCTATAATTTTTTTTCATGATTATTGTTGTGTATGTAAAATTGTTAAAAACTTGTTAATCTTATTTAAAGTTATTGATATTAATAATTTTTTTCTTATTTAATTTAAATTTTAGGCATGAAATATATATTAACCGGGACCCATTTTTTTTTTTATCTGCCCCGGGCCTATAAAATGATAGGACCGGCCCTGAATACTATTGCTCATCTTTTAGCTAGCTATGCCTTTTCTCATTTTGCTAGTATGACTTGGTATGATTAGGGTCCGCTTTTTATTTCTATGGCTGTAAACCGTGACTTGCATTTTGCTTAATGATATTCTCCGTTTTTCTTAAAAAAATAAAAATAAAAAAAAAATTGAGAGAGGACAAAGGTGATAGGTGAGGTCACACAAGCGATAGATGTGCTTATAATTTAGTCTTCATCATTGAAAAGCATTAATGCTCTAATAAATGAAACTACTCCTTACCTCACTCTGCATGACTCCATCCCTAACTTATTAGTTTTCCATAGCGTCATGCCACCTCCCCTTTTATCCCTTTCCATACTCCACCCTTACCTTTAATTCTCATCTTTCTTTTTTACATATATATGCTTGCCCATATTATATTATATTGTTGAAGTTTTAAAAATGTCTTGTAACAATGAAACCACACTAATGTTAATTGTAAATATCAAATGTAAAATTCTTATTCTTTCTGCTAATAGAAAGAAAAAAAAAATCAAATTAAAATTACAAATTTAATACATGGTAAATCAAACAAAATATCCTCTTCATCATGCATGTCATATAATTACAATTATTTTAGGCTACAATTTTAGGTATTATTTTTATTTAAATACACACTCTTAGCATGGAAACTTTGCATGTTAGCCTTCACTCTATCATTTAATTTCCATTATGTTTTTTACATCTTTATGTTTACATATCCTTATTTAATCATTTCAATAAAGTAACCTTTTTTTTTTCTTTTCATCGTTTAATATTTTTGTTATTGTTTAATGAATGAAGATCACATTAATATGTATTCCACATACTAAAATGATCAAAGCTAGATTAAAGATATAATTTTTGCAAATAGTTGAATTTATTGCATTGGTTACATTTTTTTTAGTACACTCTAACTTAACTATAGTATTTGCTCAACCCTTACCAAAAAATAATAATGATAATAATAATAATAATATTTACTCAACAAATTATGTCGATTTTTTATTGAGATGAGACTTGAACCTGAGAGCTCCCTTATGTAAAATTGATGTTGAATAAACATTAATTATAGTAAATGCAAATCTATTGTCCTGCACAAAGTGGATAGATGTTGCTTAATCTGTCATCTCGACTAATAACTCTAAAATTACAACTACCATTGTTGTTGTTCTTTTTTTTTTTGGCCTAAGGTAATCTTTTAAACTATAAGACAAAGTGTAATTAGCTCCATAAACTAACAAAAGCTCCAATTAGACCCTTTATCTCTTTACTATTATGCAATTAAGTCTATAATTTTTTAAATTTGTACAATTAGCTCAATTTATAAGTAAACAATAGGTAATAACAGATAAAATTGTTTTTTTTTTTTAATAAAAGAAATAATTATATAAAAAAAACCTGGCTGGCTTCTCTTCGACGGAGAAGCCAGACCGCGGGCTTTTACGAATTGACGAGCTGCTCGCAAATGGTGGCATAGACAGTGATTTGCTTGCGGAAGACTTCCATTTGGTCGTATGTCATCACTTCTACGAAGATTCCTCCACATGCGGAGGCGATAGCTGCTTCTCCCACTCCATTTTTTTTTTTCACTTTATTGAACAACAAATTAAAGAAACCTTTACAGAGAATAGCAAACAAGTATCCCAATTCCCAACCCAACGGAGGTTGCCGGACGCTTTTTTATATAAATTTATTTGAATTAAATATATATATATTTATTATTTTCATTAATTTTTAATAAATAAATAAATAAAAGAAATTTACCTAGGACCTATATGTAACCTGTTAATTATTAACCTAATTGCATAAAAGTAAAGAGATGAAGAGTTTAATTGGAGATTTTGTTAGTTTAGGTGGCTAATTGTATTTTGGCATATAGTTAAAGGGCCTATTTGACCCTTATCCTTTTTTTTTCTCAGTTTGGAATCGGAACTGCCCAATTCTCATTCCCAATTTATCAAACCGGAATCAAAACCTTTATGTTCTGGACCTCCGGTTCTAAACTAGAACCAAAACCATACGAAACGGTTTCAGTTTTGGTTCGGTTATAACTGAACCGTGGTCATCCTTATCGAAGAGATCTTTTGATTCTCCAAACCCAAAGTCTACTATTCAGGATATATGTTAATTCAAAAATTTTACATTAACTTTCTTTAGAACATCAGATATTAAAAACCAATTAGTCTCAGAAGAAATTATCTTTTTTGAAAAAAAAAAAAAAAAAAAGATCAATTATTCTCAATCTAATCCACGTTCAGATAATTAAAATTCTTGATCATTCAGTAATTAAATTCTCATCAATTTTTTTTTTAAATGTATGTATTGTCTGTAACGTTTTAGGCTAGAGTTAATACCATCCGAGGTCTTCCGAATATAATGGTTTTGCCACGTTTAGTCTTAAACTTTCAAATTGACCATATGTGGTCCTTCGACTTTCAAATTTGATCATCTGTGGTCCAAGTTAACCACCCATGGTCCTTCAACTATTAAATTTTAACCAACCATGGTCCTCTTAAAAGGACCACGATTGGTTAAATTTTGAAACTTGAAGGACCATGAGTGGTTAACTTGGACCATGAATGGTTAAATTTGAAAGTCGAAGGACCACAAATGGTCAATTTTAAAGTTTAAGACTAAACCCGTGACAAAATTACTATACTCGAAAGACCTAAGATGGTATTAACTCTTTTAGGCTATATATAAAGGCTCTAAGCTATTAAAAAGGAATTGCAAATTTGATCTTCCTAAAAGTTTTTTTTTTTCCATCAAATTTTAATTTCTTTCTATCTAAAATATTTTTTTTTCCGAATAAAACAACGAAATTTTAATTGTGATTCTATGGCACCGGCCCGCCCTATCTTAGTGGGATAGACTGAAGTGCCTTTTGGTTCAAATCATCCTAAGTTCCTAACTATAATTACAAAATTTTTGAAGTAGTCAAGTTTTAATTATTAAGAGTAAATCCAATGCTCCTATCATTTCATTTTATTAGTTTGATTTGATTAACGAGATTTGACTAGAGTTATTTTTAATTTAATTTTTTATAATATTAAATTTATTATTAGGATACAAAATTTATATATTTAAAAAATATATATTATTAAACACAATCAAAATATTAAATTTAAAAATGAGTAAAAAATACTAAATAAAATAAACAATGAAAAAAGAAATGATTTGATTAATTAATACTCCGTAATAAATTAAATAAGACAGGTAAAATAGACAAAGTAATAAAAAATTTCACTTAATTTCCACACACTAACATCACATCACCCACCAAACATTTTTCATTCACATCTATCTCTAGATAGACATGTCATATGCTGATGCATGGGAAATTGAAGGTGGAAGAGTAAATAAAGTATCATATTGCTTTATTACTTTATAAATTTACTTTCAACAAAATTAACTTGTTAGCTAAAATTATAAAGAGTACTATATCTCTATCTTTATATATATTACAACAAAATAAAGTAGTAGAAAAAATTTAATTTTCGCCCAAACAATACTACGTCGTTTCAGATGCACGAATATTTAGCTTAATTAAATGTTTTTTGTTTATTTGCTTTTGAAACTTTTCAACATCCCATGTGTATTAGAACTTTAAATGTTTGTAATTTGAAAGGGTGCAAATCAAAATTTTGTTGAGAACTTTAAATATTTTTTTGGTTCATGTTATTCATTGTTGGCTCATTCGAAATTGTTCCAATATATTATGATTATGTACGTTGGAATTATTTACAAGGATATCAGATATAGACAAGATGTTTTTTTTTTAGAGGAAGATATATACAAGATATTAAGTACAACTTTTTCCAATATAAAAAGTAAATTTAAATTTAAATTCAATAATTAAGTAGTTGCAACATTTGGTTTGCTTTTGGCGTTTCACTATCCACTGCATCATCATTAATGTTTGATGCTTTTTAGAACTCTAAATGCTGCATACTTCTTCTATAAAATCGTTTACAACCCAGCAGCTCTAATATTTCACCTGTGGAGAATGGAGGAAAATGGTGAAGCTGCATTCGGCTGGGGAAGCATTCACGAGGAAGAAGACAGTTGCTACAAGATTAAGGTGAACCTTTGTACACTCGAATTTTGAAGTACAACTAATTAATAACACTATAGAGTACATGTACTTAACAATATCATAGAGTGCAACAATATAAAGTACACATAAATAACAATATTAACTTCCTCTAGCATTATCATTAATTGCACTGAATATGAATGGTAAATCACTTGAATTCTAGTGTAAAAGGCAAAACTTTATAGTGATATATTTACACATTTTACTTGCACACTTACACATGCTACTTGCACTTCAAAGACATATTACTTGCATTTCAAAGTTCAAGTTATTTATAAAAATGTCACTGTTTTTTTTTTTTTTTTAAATTGCTTCTGATCCGTAATTTTTTTTAGATGGCCTGGATTGCTTTGATTACTTCCTAGTTCTTACCTAAGTAGAACATCTTCTCATGTAAAAAGTGTAGACATATCCACATCCTCCATCTTGAGAAATCAAATGCTAATATCTTTCTCCCTACTAAACTTTTAAGTTTGTACAAATTATAAAATGAACATTTTAATAATCATAAAATTGAGTCCAATTTTTTTACTAAAACCTACCACATAAACTTGAAGCATTGAATTTGCATATTAGGATAAAGAATTGGTTAATGCTATATATGATATAAAAGTTTTAATTAATAGGCCGGTAACAAAAAAAAAAAAAAAAGAAAAAGATCAGAGGTGATGTTAATATGTCACACTATTTGTGCAGGTGTTTGTACGTTTGCACATACATGTTACATACTTTATTCTTCACCATTAATACTTTCATAAACGAAATTAGTCCTAACTTCAAACTTTCCATCTATCTCTTTTTTTTTTTTTTTTTCTGGAAACCACTCTCCATCTCATCTTTTTTTCATGATATAACCCATCACATGTCACCGTTATGAAATTTTTTTTTTTTTTTGGCACAAGTGTCAAATAGGCTCATCTAGAGGTGACCACGGTTCCGGTTCAAACCGGAACCACGATTCTGGTTCAAACCGGAACCGTAACCGGAACCGTCACTGTGCTAATCGGAACCGAACTGAAACCGTCCGTACGGTTCCGATTCCGGTTCTTAACCGGAACCTATAAGGTTCCGGTTAAGGTTCCTATAATATTGGAACCGGAACCGCCGGTTCCGGTTCCAAACTGTGAAATCCCAAAAAAAAAAAAAAAAAAAAAAAAAGCATGCGAAACTGCGAAAGTGGCCTAGTAGGCCACTCGCTAGTGGCCTACTGGGCCACTTTATTTTTTTGGTTTCATATTTGAAACCAAAAAAATAAAGTGGCCCAGTAGGCCACTAGCGAGTGGCCTACTGGCCACTTCCGCCAGTTGGCCTGGCGCAAAGGCCAAGCCTTGGCCTTTGCGCCAGGCTTTGCTAGCGAGTAACAATTAACAAATAACATATAAATAAATAAATAAATAAATAAATAAAAGAAGAGCAATTCCGGTTAGAACCGCCGGTTCTAACCGGAACCGGCGGTTCAAGAATCGGAACCGGAACCTTATATTAAGGTTCCGGTTCCGGTTCGACCATTTTCGGAACCGGAACCGTGGTCATGCCTAGGCTCATCTACCACTGCGAAGTGCTCAATTCGGCAATTTATATCCTACACCACGGCGCGCGTTGCACTATGCGCCCAGATGCAAAACGACGTCGTTTTAATTATTTTTTTTTTTGAAACTTCCCGCCCCAGTGAATGACAGTAGTTTTTTCTTTAAAAAAAAAACCCGCTGTTCAAGAATGTACATAATGTTATACTAGAATACACATAATGTTATACATGAATGTACATAATTATATAACAAAATATACATACTTTTTTTAAAAGATAATACACATAATCTAACATAATACATAATAAACATAAACTTTTAACATAATACACATCAACTCTTAACATAATACACACAAATTTTCTGATTCGGATGTACATAATTGTATAAAAAGAATGTACATAATTGTATAAAAAATACACATAACTGTATGAACCAATACACATAACGTTGTGAACAAATACACATAACGTTGTGAACAAATACACATAATCTCAGCAACTTCCTACCGTGCCTCCCAACACTACCCCAAAACGACGTCGTTTTGGAAAGCGCGCGGCGCACAGTGCTATGTGCGCCATGGTGTAGGATATAACGATTGGCTCAATTCCCACCACGAACTAAATAGGCCCATCTACCAACTAAATTTGTTCAATTAACTTTTTTTACAGGTTACCAACAGGTTACCTATTTATTAATTATTAAAAAATAAATAATTAATTAATTAATTAAAAAAAAACTAAAAAATTAAATTAAAAAAAAAAATAGCCACCGGCTGTCCTCGCCGGACAGCCACGGCTGTCCTCGCCGGACAGCCACGGCTGTCTATGAATGGGCAGCCACCGACTGTCCTCGCCGGACAGCCGGTGGCTATTATTTTTAAAAAAAAAAAAAACTTTTTTTAATTATTTTATTTTATTTATTTATTTTTTAATAATTAATAAATAGGTAACCTGTAAAAAAAGTTAATTGAACAAATTTAGCTGGTAAATGAGTCTTGGTAATTGAGCACTTCGCAGTAATAGATGGGCCTATTTGACACTTGTGCCTATTTTTTATTTTTTTTCTAGAAATCACTCCCCATCTCATCTTTTTTCCACAATATAACCCATCACATGTCACCGTTATGATTTTTTTTTTTTTTTTTTCTAGAAACCACTCCCCATCTCATCTTTTTTCCACAATATAACCTATCACATGTCACCGTTATGAATTTTTATTTTTTATTTTTTCTAGAAACCACTCCCTATCTCATCTTTTTTCCACAATATAACCCATCACATGTCACCGTTATGATTTTTTTTTTTTTTTTTTTTTTCTAGAAACCACTCCCCATTTCATCTTTTTTTCATGATATAACCCATCACATGTCACCTTTATGAATTTTTTTTTTCTAAACAAAGCACACTAATCTTATAAATCACACAGAGCATCATCTTAAGAGTCGAATCAGAGTCATTGAAAACAAACTAAGAAAAAACAAGTGTCGCATGCCAACAAGTACAACTGAAGTAAAGATAGTTCATAGCCTAGCTCCAGACATGACATTTAACAATAAAACATCACTTTTTTCACATTGTCCTTGAGAGCAGCATTAGCTAGCTGACCCCGTGCCCGGGTGTTCCTCCCAGCAGCAGCACCACTTGTCATTGAACCACGGGCGGCAGCAGCAGCAGCACCACGGGTGACCCCATCCCTATAGAAAATGATTCTCTGTGGCTTCTGTCCAGTTGCTCGCTCTATCTGCGGAAGGATATAAGCAATTCTTTGATCATATATGCCACCAGTAACATTATATATTCCCCCTCCTCAATGAGCTCTTGCCACCTGATGAGCAAGCCTTTCACTAATTTTAATTCCAAATTCTTGTGCATATGCATTATGTTCCACAGTCCAAAGAATGTTACTTTGAGGATCGGAGTGCAGTGATCTGCGGCTGCCTCTCATTTAATTAACCTCTTAGAGTATCTTTGCCCTTCAACAATCTTGCACACCTCCATTTTGGCCTCTGCTCATTCCCAACTTAGCTTGTAGACATGGCCATTGAGTAATGAGTATATATGCTGAATGACAAAACCATACAAGTATTCAACAACAGATTTAGTTTACCCATCTCATCAATAGGAAAGGTGAGCTCTCTTGTTGCTTGTGAAGTCAGACCAGAGATTCGATACTTCCATCATATGCTGAAATTGAAGCCTCTTTCCCAGATGAGATTCTCTGTACATTCTGTTGGCCACCATGTCTTTCCTCCTGTTGATGCTGCTGTGGTGGGTGTTGAGCACCAACTCGCCCTGCTCCAGTCTCCACAGATCAGACGACTCACCACCACCAGGATGCTCACCATGGTACCGAAAACTCATAATGACAAAACCTAAGCCGATGAAGCAAGCTCGAACGAATCATGTAACCAACTCAGAAAGTATAGATTTCAGTATGTAAAAAAAAAAAAAAAAACAAAAAAAAAAAACAAAAAACACGCACACACACACAATGTCTATTTGTTGGTAATAGCTTAGTGCTTTTTAATTTTTATATTGCTATCAAAATGATAATCCTATGAGGTTTTATAGTATTTTTTGGTAATGGAAATAGCTATAAAGGGGCGCTCGGTTAAGGTTATATAAGATAATCAAGTTCTATTTGTTTGGTAATATAAAATTTTCATGTTTGGTTCAGGTTATATAACTTTCACAAGGAATGTTAGATAACCTCCGCATTAAATTTTTAGCTATTGGAAGGGAATGTGAAATACCTCCAATTTTTTAGGTAATCTCACATTCTCTTGTCTTATTATTATTATTATTATTATTATTATTTTCTACGAACTTTGAACTTTATTTCATCACCAAAAGAGGCCTAAAGACCTTACAAGAGACGCTATAGGTCCAAAAGTGACCTATGGCTCAAAACAACTAGAGGCATAAAGCCTTACAAACACAAGGACCACAATGGTCTAAGCAACAAAAGACCAAAAGGTCTAAGACACACAAGACTAAAATTCTAGCCTCTAACTACAAAAGGCCCAAGGGGCTACAAACATTTGGTCCATAAGGCCTTATTGCCTAACTAGGCCCATTCGGCCTATATTACCAATCCAAGGCCATTTCGGCCTAACCACCATAAGGTCCACCCCACATGGTGGACCTTCCTTATTCCTCCATAGATCACCCATATCCCATATCAAGCATCCATTCGGCCTACACCAATAATTCCAAGCCATTCGGCCTTTCTAGGTCCAAGTAACCCCATGGCCACATGATCTCATATCTCTTTGGCCCATTCCCCTTTCAAAATTCGGCCATCATAGAATCCAGGCCCAATAAACGTGGCCCATCATCAAAACAACCGGCCCATAGCCAATTAATTACACAGCCCAGCCACACAAGTCCTCCAAATCGGTCCAAAGTCCACCTAGAACAGTGAACCTCCTTATACCCCCATAACCCCATCTGGTCACCATCTATAGCTCATTCATGGAATCATCACTACTGCTTCTATAGACCATCATCATCTCATGGATTAACCTGTACAACTATCACCACCAACCCAGCTTCTTTTATTCATATTTCATTGTGCATTCCAGAAAATCCAGTAATCCCCAAGATGGATCCGTGGTCCTCAGATTCCCATTTTCCATCATTAGCCACCTTTACCAGCCCCATTTAATACTGCAAACTAAGCTACATCTCTGCAACCCATCTCTGCTGCAGGTTCCAGATAAAACCTGCAGCTTCCAGCTTGCCACATGTGGTATCCCTTCTCATAGCATGGCAACACCATTCCTCCACCCCATATGCTTCAGAATGCTGCTGCAAGCAAAGTAGAACCTTCAACATGTGCATCTCTCTTCTTAGAACCTGCATGTATTTAGCATAACTTTTGACACAACTTTCCTTTTGCTTTCATCTT
Source organism: Ipomoea nil (assembly GCF_001879475.1). Lineage (NCBI taxonomy): Eukaryota > Viridiplantae > Streptophyta > Magnoliopsida > Solanales > Convolvulaceae > Ipomoea > Ipomoea nil. The sequence goes on from NW_017617070.1 coordinate 3,317,519, forward strand.
CTTATGAATCAGAGATCTTTTCTGCAAATTTTCTGCTCTATCTGCCACTCTCTTAGCTCATGAGATATCATTCTCATAGCAATCCCCTTTAACAGTTTTGACTTGATTTTCTGCCTCCATACTTGATTTTCTGCCTCACCAAAACTTTTGCACAAAACTACGGGCTTCATTTCTCATGGTGAGATCAGCCACTTAGGAACCCAACCCTCCACCAAAGCTTCAGGTTGATGCTCCTTGTGCCTTCATCATATTAGATTCTGCAGATCAGCTCATCTTCAGTTTCCAGAATCATCAGGGCTCATACCATCCAGAGCAACCCATGACATCAAAATATCCTTATATTCTAGCCAAGGCAGCTTCTCAGAGGTCCACCAAGCATGGTGGACCATCCTTATACCTCCTTTTGCACTAACCAGCCACTCAGATTCATCAGAGCAACAGTCACTCAGCTTCCAGAAACATTTCAGATCCCTCAAGCTATCCTAAGCCTAGACAGCCATACTAAGTTTCTATTCTCTTACAGACTCAGCTTTTATTCTCAAACATGGTGCATCATTTCCCATGGTGGGATCAGCACCATGGCTGCCCCAACACTCCACCCTAAAGGCTTTGCATTGAGGCTGCAATTCATCTCAGGTATGCACTCCAATTTAATAACTCTTCAGAGCAACTCATTGCAAGCTCTATGCTTTCCTCCAAGGAACCACCAAGGCAGTGGTCCTCCTTATTTATCCATAATTCCCAGAGGTTCACCACACTAGGTGAACCCTCCTTGTCCCTCCACAACCTGCAAGCCAAGTAAAGATTACAAGCTAGGGTCTCAGCCATGATACCTGTAAATTTCCAGCAGCATCAGACAGAGGGTGCTCAAGACTGCATACTGAGGTTAAGCTTCCAAACTCCCATGAGGCTCATCAACTGCATTGCAATCAACTGGTTCCTCTCTGCTTATTAGAACCTGAGACCTCCTTTCCCATTTTAGGATCAGTCCCAGGTGGTTGCCAGTTCTCCACCACAGAGATTTCAAACTGCAACACTTCTGTTGAAACACGAAAGTTGTGTCTGTAGAAATATAGCTGTTGAAGTTGTGTAGGGTTGTGTCTATTAGGATTGTGTCTCTTAGTCTGTATATATTTATCTATTGTCTCCTCATTGAGACAAGCAAGTAATAAAAACTTCTTCTACATCTTCTTTCTCAACATGGTATCAAGAGCCAAAAGTCAAAATTTGAAAATTTTTTTCCGGTGAACAGTACATGTTACTGTTCATTCGAAATTAATTTTTCAAATTACTTGCTATTGGTGAGATATTTTATCAAATTAGTACTACAGCCGCCTTACCCATCCTCCGGCGACCATTACCCATTAATTCCGGTCGCCGGAATCTCCTCCACGCGCCTCCACGCGCCACCGCGTCGCCGGCGCTCCGACACCACGCGCCGGCGCGTGAGGGCATCTCCGGCGGCCTTTTCCGGCGATATTTTCCAGATCGTATCATCGGCTCTCCTCCTTTCCTTCCGTGCAATCAGATTTATTTTTGGTCACGATGTCTTCCGACGGAAATTCTGATAATTCGGGTACTATTTCTCCTGCCAATAATTTATCTACTTCTTCGAGCTCTGTTTATGTGCCTAATCTGTCTGGAAACCCGGTAATCACTTCTGAAAGATTATGTGGTTCTCAAAATTACCACTCTTGGTCGGATGCCGTAGAATTATGGTTTATGGGCCAAGGTGTTGTTGACCACTTGCAAAAAGAAGTGGATATGATACCGGAAAAAGAAAAGACAGTTTGGCAAAGGTTAGATGCTCAACTTTGTAGTCTCCTTTGACAGTCTCTTTCTCCACAATTGTTGCCTTTATTCCGGCCCTTTAAGACATGTGTCGGGGTGTGGAGTCAAGCTCAATCTCTGTACACTAATGATGTCTCTCAATTCTATAATGTTGTTGACAATTTGGTTAACTTGAAGAAAGATGGTATTGATATGGAAACTTTTCTTAGCAAAGCCCAAAGTTTGATTGCTGAGTTTGGTACACTCATGCCTATTGGTGGTACACCCACAGAGCAACTTACCCAACGAGAGAAATTCTTTGTCATACTTCTCTTAACCAAATTAGGTCCAGAATTTGAAAGCATCCGGAATCAAGTTCTTGGAAGCAACATTGTCCCGGGGACCACTGAGTTGTTCAAACGGCTCTTGCAGGTCACCTCCATTCCGGGTACTCACACATCCACTACCGAACAATCTGCTCTAGTCACACAAGGAGGTCGCAGACGAACTAACAATCGTGGTGGACAGAAAAACACTAGAGTGTGTGATTATTGTAATAGAACTGGGCACACACGAGATCAGTGTTGGAAACTTCATGGGAGACCGGTACGTACGCAAGCAAGTGACCGGTACGTACGCAAGCAAGTGTTGCTCAATCTCAACCTGGGGAACCAAATTCTCGAACCATTTCCGCTGCTGAGTATGAAGAGTTTGTTCGATTTAAAGCCACTCCCAAAGCTTCTGGTTTAACTCCTGCAGCCTACACTGATGGAACTCATACTGCCCTTGTATCACAATCTGGCCTGAGCGGACCATGGGTTATCGATTCAGGTGCCTCTGAGCATATCTTTGGTAACTCATCTTTATTTTCTCATTTCACCAAGTCTAAGTCCCTTCCATCTATTGTTTTCGGTAATGGGTCCAAGAGTACGGCTACTGCAATTGGAAAGGCTTCCCCCCTTCCTACTTTGCCTCTCTCTTCAATTCTTTATATACCTAATTGTCCTTTCAATTTAATTTCTGTTCATCAACTTACAAAATCTTTGGACTGTACGGTCACTTTTTCTTCTGATTCTGTCATTATGCAGGACCGTCGTTCGGGGAAGATGATTGGCTTGGGGTATGAATCGGAAGGACTTTATCGATTATCTACCCCAAACCCTTCTACAGTTTGCACTGCTACCATTCCTCCTTCCATTGCCCATGACCGACTAGGACATCCTAGCCTTAAAAAATTACGGCGACTTGTCCCTAGTTTGTCTCACTTATCTACCCTAGAGTGTGAAGCCTGTCAGCTTGGCAAACATTCTAGAACATCGTTTCCTAATCGTGTTAATAAAAGAGCTGCTTTCCCTTTTTCCTTAGTTCATACTGATGTTTGGGAACCTTTTCGTTATAATTCAATTCTTGGTTTTAAATATTTTGTTACCTTCACTGATGATTTTTCTCGTTGTACATGGGTCTTTTTAATGCAAAACCGTTCTGAAGTACTTAATGTTCTTCAAAAATTTGTTAATGAGATAAAAAATCAGTTTGGGGTGTCTATTAAAACTTTACGAAGTGATAATGCTGGAGAATACTTTACAACTCCTTTATCTAACTTTCTTGATTCAGCGGGCATCCTCCATGAGTCATCTTGTCCCGATACTCCACAACAAAATGGGGTATCTGAACGTAAAAACCGGCATCTCGTTGAAACAGCCCGCACCATGATTCTCCACTATAAAGTCCCTCCAGAATTCTGGGCAGATGCTATCCTTCATTCCTGTTATTTAATAAATCGTATGCCTTCATCTGTTTTACATGGTAAGATACCTTATAATATTTTATTTCCCGATAAGCATCTTCATACTTTTCCTTTAAAAATTTTTGGGTGCACCTGTTTTGTCCGGGACACTACCCCAGGGCGTGATAAATTTTCTCCAAAATCCTTAAAATGCATTTTTGTTGGGTACTCTAGGTTGCAAAAGGGTTCAGATGTTATTCTCCTGATAAGCATCGATTTTATGTATCTTCTGATGTTACTTTCTTTGAATCAACACCTTTCTTTTCGTCTAGTTTACCGACCTCCATCTCTCATTTTCCTGATGTTCTTCCTGTTCCTACTTTTCAAGGAGGGACCGAGGTACATTTACCTCAAGATCCGTCATCACCTAGAAATCCTAGTCCCTCACCTACTGAACCTCCTTTACAAAACAACGGTGTTACCCCCTTTCCTTACACTTATCATCGCCGCTCTCGACCACCCGCGACAGTTCAAATCGATGAAATCCCAACTGATTCATCTCTCGAGCTATCTATGACCTCGAACCCGATTCCGGCAACAAGCTCTCCTATTGCAAGTCGTGTAGGTAACAGGTCATCACGAAATCCCTTTCCCATATACAACTTTATTTCATATGATCGTCTCTCACCTTCATATAATGCTTTTATCACATGTTTATCTTCTGTTTCTGCCCCTAAATCTGTTAAAGAAGCCCTTTCCCACCCTGGTTGGCGTCAGGCTATGATTGATGAAATGGCTGCTCTTCATTCATCGGGAACTTGGGAGTTAGTTTCATTACCCGAAGGTAAAACAACTGTTGGTTGCCGATGGATCTATACTGTGAAAGTTGGGCCCACTGGACAGGTTGATAGACTTAAAGCTCGACTGGTAGCTAAAGGATATACACAGGTTTTTGGGATTGATTACACTGACACCTTTTCACCAGTAGCTAAAATTGCTTTGGTCAGAATCTTTCTTTCTATGGCTGCCGTTCATCATTGGCCCTTGCATCAGTTAGATATTAAAAATGCCTTTCTGCATGGAGATTTAGAGGAAGAAGTCTACATGGAGCAACCTCATGGGTTTGTTGCTCAGGGGGAGAGTAACTTGGTTTGTAAGCTCAAACGTTCTCTCTATGGTCTAAAACAATCTCCTCGTGCCTGGTTTGGACGGTTCAGCATAGTAGTGCAAAATTTTGGTTTAAATCGAAGCAAAGTTGACTATTACGTCTTTTATAGACATCAACATGGTAAGAGCATTTACCTTGTTGTATATGTTGATGATATTGTCATTACAGGAGATGATGTTGAAGGAATACAATTGTTGAAACAACATCTATTCCAACATTTTGAAACAAAAGATCTGGGGAAGTTAAAATACTTTTTGGGAATTGAAGTAGCACAATCCAAGCAAGGAATTTGCATATCACAAAGAAAGTATGCATTGGATATACTAGAAGACACAGGTATGATGAATTGCAAACCTCTTGACACTCCTATGGATCCAAATATCAAACTCCTACCAGACCAGGGGGAGCTTATCCAAGATCCGGGAAAATATAGACGATTGGTTGGAAGATTACTTTATTTAACTGTAACTCGACCTGATATCTCTTTTGCGGTAAGTGTTGTTAGTCAGTTCTTGGCATCTCCACGTGAAAGTCATTGGGAAGCTGCCATTCGGATTTTACGATATATTAAAAAATCTCCAGGCACTGGTTTGTTATACAAAGACCATGGAAACCTTGAAATTATTGGGTACACAGATGCAGATTGGGCAGGTGCATGGGATAGAAAATCAACATCTGGATATTGTATCTTTCTTGGTGGCAACTTAATCTCTTGGAAAAGTAAAAAGCAAAATGTTGTTGCTCGATCAAGTGCAGAAGCCGAATATCGATCTATGACCGTGGGAACATGTGAACTTGTGTGGTTGAAAAACCTCCTTACCGAACTGCAGATTTGTACAAAGGAGTCCATGAAGCTCATTTGTGATAACCAAGCAGCTTTGCATATTGCATCAAATCCAGTTTTTCATGAAAGGACGAAACACATTGAAATTGATTGCCATTTTGTTCGAGACAAAGTTACTTCTGGAGATATTACTACATCTTTTATAGGCTCAAATAATCAATTAGCTGATATATTTACTAAAGCTTTAAGAAGTCATAGGATTGAATACATTTGTAACAAGCTTGGTGCATATGATATACATGCTCCAGCTTGAGGGGGAGTGTTGAAACACGAAAGTTGTGTCTGTAGAAATATAGCTGTTGAAGTTGTGTAGGGTTGTGTCTATTAGGATTGTGTCTCTTAGTCTGTATATATTTATCTATTGTCTCCTCATTGAGACAAGCAAGTAATAAAAACTTCTTCTACATCTTCTTTCTCAACAACTTCTACTCAAGCTGCCTTTTCCCAGATTCCCTTCTTTATCCCAGATCCAAAACTCCAAAACCTGGTTTTCAGATTTCCCAGAACTCAGCTTTTATTCTGCAATTCTGCAAATTCTTTTTCAGAGAACTGAGTCCACCACTCATGGTGGACCCCCTTATGCCTCCCCCTTTATGTAGATTTCTCTGCCAACCTTCACCTTTTTGCCTCTGCTTCCATTAGAGCAACATAAGATATCCTTTCTCAATGAGAGATAAATCTCATGGCATCCACCCCTCTCCACTCCAAGAGCTTCAAGAGGCAGCTGCAGAAGATCACCTGCAAATAAAACTCTGCCAAGAGACTCAGACTTCCATTGCAGGCAACTCCATACCCTCCTTATTCCTCCACAGCTTACTCATCATCAGCTTAAAAACCTTCCAGCTCAGACCCTTCTGAATCCAACCAACTTGTTATATCAAAGGACTCATCTCCCAGTGTAGGATCCTCCTTTGGCAGCCCTCCCCTCCACTTTAAATGCTTCAGGGAGCTGCTGACAACTCAGGCTTCATCAGATCCTTCCTCACTCCCCTCCTCATCTGCATACATATCCTCATCAAAGTATTGACCAGCCCATTTACATAGCACAAAACCAGTAGTGAGGTTTGTTCTCAATCCCTTCCCAACCAAGGAATCAGACCCATACCTTTCTCTGCTTAAGCTATCATTGATAATTTCCTTCATAATTTCCATTGCCTCTCTTTCATCCTCTCCATCAAAAGCTGATATATCCTGCCCATGTTTATCCTTCAAATAAACTTGCACCCTAATCACAGTGTCATATATAATTATAGCAAAGTCATCATCATTATCCCTGCTATACTTGACACCCTTGCACCAAGCATCTATGTCCACCCTTTCCACCTTCTCTTTTTTCTTATCCACAGCCTTCTTACTGCCACTAGCACATACCATTTCAATAACTTGTGTCATTTCTTGCCCAGATAAGGCTTTCCCAGCCTTAGCAGTGCCTTGTACTTCCCTTATTGCATCAGAATAAGATAAGGTAGGCCCCCCTTTTTCAACAGTCTCACCAGAGCCCTTCCTTTTCAGGCTTTGCCCTGTTTATTTGACTAGAATCCCTGGATGCTTTCTGAGCTTTGGCAACCTCCACCAGCCCCTTAACTGCTGATTTGATATTCTCAAACTCCAGCTCCAACCCTGACCTTTTTTCAGACCCCATCTCAGAAACCTGTACAGCCACAGCATGCCTTTTCCACCAGCTCATCAGATTTCTCCATAAATCTTTCCTCACCCAGCTCCAGTTGTGCATGATTGAAAAACTGCAAGACTTCCAATCTAGCTTCTTCTATTGCCTCTCCATCCTCCTCACTTATAAACTCTTTCACTTTTTCAATCCAGACTTCCAATTCCATAACAGACTCAGAGAAACTGGAGGAAATTTGAGGGCTTCCAGACTCTCCACTGCCTTCCAACATCTCTAGAACCTGTTCTTTCTTACTTGCAGCATTCCTTGCTTTCCTCTGTTTCTTTTTCTCTCTTTTTATTTGGTTTCTTGACAGGGCTTTACCCTTAGCAGAGCCTTCTTTAGCTTTCTGTTCCAAGCCAGGCACCTCCTGCCCCATATGCTCCCCATCCTTCACTGATTTTCCAGCAATGGTGCCTTCCTCCTCATGACTTTCCTTTGTTAGATCAATGTCTGCAATTACAGGGCTCTCATTCATCACTTTCTCAGCTATTTCTTCTAATAGCCCTTTTGTAGCCTCTCCAATAATTTCCTGAGCTTCTTCAACTAGATTAGCTTCCAATTCAGGCCTTGCAACATTCCTTACCTCTGATTCATTCATATCATGAGTCTGTTTGACAAATTGTCGAACAGGTTCTGTGCAGATAGAGGCCCTTTAAGCCACTGGAACCCTCCACTAGTTCAGTCCGAGCCTTGGGGGGATTTTTACAAACAGGTGGTGCACATTCTTTTGGGCCTTCTGCAACATTCTCTCGGTGGATTCCCCCACCACCCCGACACTTCTCCAATCTATGGCCATATCTATTACACGCTATACAAAACTCCAGCACCTTACCTGGCTTTACAGCCTGCCAGAATCCATTCACCTTTCCTTCATCCACATATTCAATTCGAATTCTCTCCATCACAGGCTGTCTAACATCAATTTCAACACATATTTTGGCTACACTTTTATTTTTATTTTATTTTTCCATATAAGCAAATTAGATGGTTACTTGTTAGAAACTTGCTAAAAATACTAGATGAAATATAATTAAGATTATAATGGTCTAGATGAACCATATTTTAATTCATGATGCTAGATGAACAATCAATGTTAATACAAGGACTTATTTGATCCTTTTGCTCTAATAATATAATAATACCTATAATTATATAATTAATAATAATGAATTGAACTTAGATTTTTTTTTTTTTTTAAATCAGAACTTAGATTATTGATTTATTACAACAAGATCTAAGTTAATCAATTAAATGTAAAGTAATTGCGATGAACGTGAAAATGACAGCCTCAAACTAAAATTGAAATCACTAGTTAGTTTATAGTGTTTAATTGACATAGTTTAGAACTTTAGTTGCCAATCACATGCTATAGTCTCAATCCCTAGCGGAACGACAATTTTACAATTGTAAAATTGAATAGATGTGCATTCATAAATAAATATTTAGAAATCTGCTTAAATACATACACATACTTATGCACCATATTCACTGCTGGAATTCTGCATTTTTTCGACCACCGAAAAGTGGTCGAAAAAGGGAGATCTCCGGTCAAAAATACAGTTTCCGACCACTTTATGGATTCGGAAAAAAAACCCACGCTATTACCAACAACTGGTTAAAGTGGACGGAAATATCGGTTTCTTTTTTAGGAGGTCGGAACTATTAGTTGTCGAATAAAGAGAGCATATTTCCTACCATTGGTGGTCGGTAATTGGTCGGAATTATCATCCACCGGTGGTCAGTAAGATTTACTAATAAAAAAAATAAAATTTAAAATTCTACAAATACCAATGAAAGATAATTTGGCTCAATTAAAATTTGATTACATGATCGATTAAAATACTAATCTCTTTGAGCTCAATTGGGTAATAAGGATAGATAACCTTATCGTCAATGTATGCCTCTCCATGGAGCCGAGCTTCATCTATGAAAGGCAATTTGGCAATGCCCTTACATCAAGAAATATTTTAATTCAGTTGCATGATAAACGTCACAGAAGATATCATTTCTCAGAAAGCAAAATTATAAATGTTTTAATCAATTCCTGCCAAGAAAACCTCTTGCCATTAATGTCCACTTCAAAATCTACAAGCATAACAACCATATAAACACAATTCCATTACGTTTAAAAATAAATACATTAAGCGATAAAAAATACTAGTGGAATAAAAATCAATAGTAGGCAAGTTTGGGTCTGTCATCAATCTCCTATAATGCTCGGGAAGCGCATGTGAACTCAGTTAGAACCCCAAAAAACACCATAGCATGAAAAGAAATAAAAAAGAAAGATACTGGTACAAACCTTGCTGCAGGGAACACAAAAAAAAGAAAAAAAAAAAAAAAGGAAAGAAAAATACAGAATATGAGATCAAAAACAATTAATAAGACAAAATCTCTAATACAAATTGAATACCTTGCTGCCATCCGTCAAATACCCTCTCCCATCAACCTAAACTCCTTGTAAACAGCCATGAGCAAGTTCTACAACATAGTGCAAGTGAATAAGTACATTAAGATGGTAGAAGTATTAGTTTCAAGTGCTTGTTAACATCTGAAACTCATTGAACTATGTGCTACTTATGAGAAGCATATGAATATATATAGTGCCAAAAAAGTTGGTCTGAGCAACACATCAACTTAGGCTCCATTTGGGAGAGCAATGCGATTCAGATAAATGCCAATTCAGATAAACCAAGCTGAAACATGGGTGTCAAATATAAATTTGAAATTTTAAACCACTCACGAACACAAATTCAAAGTAGCCAAGCAGAGAAATACAAATGTCGTACATAATGGAACTGGATTTGTAATCAAACCCAAAACTTAACCTGATAAGGCTTTTTTGCCACCACTTCAGTATCACCTTTTTCATCAAACTCCCCAGCCTTTCTCTTCGCCTTCCCTTCGCAATCTGTTGCTAAGTGGCCCATTTGACCACATCCCTGAAAACCGCAAAGTCAAGTTGTTGGATAAAGCAAGGATATTTCCTGGTTTAAATACATGCCAGGAAATAACAAAGCAATATCATTATAAGTATCAAGAAGGTGAGTATAAATAGGTCATCAGATTTTATAAACTGGGTTGATACCCAATAAGTGGAGCTATGCCTTCCTCTTGACCAATAAAACTTACAGGACAAAGAAGAAAGTAGTCCAGAAAATATACCTTATCCAGATAGAGACCAATAGCACCATAGAGTACTGTGTCAAATAGAGACCACGCTCATATTCAGCAAAGTTGATAGAGCCCAATGCAAAGGCTGTGGGTGAAAGAAATGAAGCCATCACTTTTAATACCCTACAAATACAAAATGCAGTTATATTATTCCCAGAAGAAAAATTATTGGAAAAGTGTCTTAATAGCAAAAGGACTGACATGGAAATTGTCTCATCATTGACTGTATAATAAGGGAAAAATGCCCCAAAGAAAGAAAGCGTCCCAACAGCTATGGCAGTTTTTGCTCGTGTGAAAAATGTAGAGATCAGAAAGGACATTGTGATGGCACTGAGTCCAAAAGCAAAGAAGTAGACAAACACCAGTGACTTGTCACTGTACTGGAAAAGGGTAGTCATAGTGCAGAGAGTAATGATCACAGAAGAAACTGCAAACTGCCAAGGAAATAAAAGCACTAAAATAAGATAAACTAGTAATTCATTCTCACAAAACAATATATAGAAGAAATTGCAACTAAAAGGATGTATCAGGACAACATCCACAGTTGCAAAGATGATAACCCTAAAAGTAAGATACTTAAATTAGATAGAAAGGGGAGAACTCAAATGAGAATTTTTATTAGGAATGCTACACAAGCACAAAATATGTTCCAAACTTCTTTAGAATGAAGCAAACACAACGGAATCACACCTAACAACGGAATCGCTCTTTAATACTTCGCTGATTATATTAAAAATAACTAAATAACAATAGATTAGAAATAAGAACCCTAACAATAGATTAAGAAATAAAGAACTCTAACAATAGATTAAGAAATAAAGAACCCTAACCATAGACATGTATGTTGCATATTGGTATTGGTAAACTTAATGGTGTATATGGCTTGTTTCAAGCAAACTAGATCATACTTGGGGTGCCTGTTGAACATTTGGATCAAAAGGGTCACCAACCACCTTTGCTTTCGCCTTTGCGACTACTTTCTTAACAAACTTGTCATAAATTCCTTCACGGACAAACACTCGTGAGGCAGCCGCAAATATTTCACCCTGCCAAAATTCCAAATTAAAACCCCAATATCGATCAGTATATCTACATGCTAAAAGTTGAGGAAAGGAAACTTGGGATGGAGATTACCTTATTATATGTGACTCCAGCTAAACCAAGATCCGAAACCTTGTCAACATTTACATCATCAAAGACTACGAAAGGAGACTTGCCTCCCAACTCTAGTGATATGGGTTTTAGATTGCTAGTTGCTGCAGCCTGCATTATCTTATACCCTACTTCTGTCGACCCTGTAAAACTAACCTGAGAGGAAATCATGAGACAAAAGTTTTAGTTAAGAAAGAAGGCTAGCTATGGTTTTTTCTTTTCCATCTGAATGTTTACATTCCTTAGCTTGACTGTTTAAGACATTTCTCTTTCATTGGGAATGTGTATTAAGGGAGATTACCTTATCAATGCCCATGTGAGAGCTAATGGCGGCACCAATAGTAGATCCAAATCCTGTAATCACATTCAGCACTCCATCAGGGACTTCTGCCTGTTTGTAGATTGAGAAAAACATAGTCTTTAATTATATAAGAAGGGTAAGAAAAAAGAAAAAAAGAAAAAAGGAAATAAGATGAAGCTTACGAGCTTAGCCAAATGAGCATAATAGAGAGCAGAAAGGGTTGTCTGTTCAGCAGGCTTGAGTGTTTGACGATCACAGTACAACCAGCTGCTAATGCGGTGGCAACCTTAAACCCAAATATTTGTGCCGGATAATTCCAGGGAATTATGAGTCCTGCCACACCTATTGGTTCACACAATGTATATGCTTGGAGCTCACTCGACATCTTGAGAGTGGTGCCATGGGATTTTGTCTGCTGCACCAGCGTAGTAACGAAAATACCCTGATGTTGAAGGCACATCTGCATACTAAGATGTGCACTAAAGTGGGCAAATGATGCTTCCATTTTCTGGACAGTCTCACAAATACTACGGTATTGCTCTTCCATATCCTTGTGTTACTGTTGCATTACTTCCCTTTCCTCACGCCACCAGTGGCCTCCAACCACACTGCTATTTCAGCCATTTCTAATTGTTTTTGCTTCAAGTGAGACACAGTTTCCTGAAAAAAAAAACCATAATGAGACGAAAAAAATTGGTGTATAACCATTATAAACTGTAAAGTGGAAAAACTTCTACTTCTACTTTTGTAGGTGTTGCAGATCAGAATATTCAAGCAAACAACATACGGTTCATCCATTCTTAATTTACAACTATTAAACCAACAATATAAATACCTTAGCATCTGTTAATGATTGAAAAATCAAAATACCCCAACATCTGTCTATACTTGGGGATGAGAAAACTTCATAACCTTACCATGTTTTCTCATGTTTCAAAAGATTAATAGTTTAGTCAAAGAAAGGAACCCCAAAAGTAATTTACAAAGTATAAGGATAAATTCAGATATTTTTTAAAAAATTGTTTAGAAGCAGATTGTACGTACCTCTACTTTGTCCCATGCTCCTTTTCTGACATCAGTTTTCAAATTTGAAACAATAGCAGAGCTAACTAACTGTCGATGCATGCCCATTTGAGTAATCTACAAATTCAAAAGTTGAGAACACCTATTTTGTTAAACTAATTAGAGATCGAAGAGATTGAATAAAAGAATAACCAACCTTTCATGAACTGCCTTGCTTCTTCTTAAAACGCTGGAAAAAAACATACCTGATTCTTGCTCATCGCCAAACAAATTAAAATGACTAGACATTGCTACTTGTCACTCGTCGACCAAACGCTGCTACTCGGCACTCGCTGTGAGCATATAGCCATTAACGTGCAATCCAACTATCAGCTTAGGCTTTTAGTTGAGATGGAGCACATGCTTCAATTTGGTATCAAAGCCAGACCAAAGGTCATGGGTTCGAATCTCAACGCCACTCGTAAGCGACTACGGTTTACCGGTCCATGTGTTGGTTGGAATCCACCGTACACGTGAGGGGGCGTGTGAGCATATAGCCATTAACGTGCAATCCAACTAAAAGCCTACTATCAGCTTAGGCTTTTAGTTGAGATGGAGCACATGCTTCAATTCTCGCAACCGCAACCGGAGCTCGTTGACCAGATGTCAAATTAGAAAAGCTTGCCTTTCATTGGTACTTCAACAGACATTCTAGAATTCCCCGGAGCTCGTTGACCAGATGTCAAATTAGAAAAGCTTGCCTTTCATTGGTACTTCAACAGACATTCTAGAATTCCATGGTGGCCCGAGAAAGAAACCAGATGTCAAATTAGAAAAGCTTGCCTTTCATTGGTACTTCAACAGACATTCTAGAATTCCATGGTGGCCCGAGAAAGAAAGCCTTACAAATGTCAAATTAGAAAAGCTTGCCTTTCATTGGTACTTCAACAGACATTCTAGAATTCCATGGTGGCCCGAGAAAGAAAGCCTTACAAGAGACTAGAATCAAAGCAAACCACTATAAAAAAAAAAAAATCAACAATATAAAAAGGAATACAACAATAAAACACTACAAAGACAGCAACCATCTAACAAGATAATGACAAGTGAATCTCTTCACCATCATTATAATGAAAACATCATTTAAGACTTATTTAGTCTAAAATGAATAACATTTAATTCTCAACTATCTGTATGGACTATGGAGGGCAAGTTGATATAGCAAGAAGCTTGATTAAGGATTAAGTGATTAACTAGGTTAGACTTTAAGCTTTTATTAAAGCAATTGTGAACCACAATCAACATCAAACAAATGCAAAACAATTATGAGCCCTAACAAACTTGTAATCATCTTATTTAATCTAGAACGAAACCTCCAAACCTTAATATGCAATGCAAGTTCCAATACATTACATATCTAAGCATTTAAGTGCATAACCAAAAGTCATTTAACTTCATATATAGTGTGATGATATGGATGTCTCAACTGATCCTATTGAATCTAGTGATGAAGAGCCAGATACTCACTATTCACTAACATTATCTTACGAATTTAGGGCTTAAATTATGATTTAGGGATAATGGAATTAGGAATTTAGGGATTAGGGTTTAAGATTAGAGTAATCGAAATATAGAACTATAGAACTAACCTGTAGCGCAGCAGAAATGGTGATGGCGACGAGTGACTTTGATGGCAAAGACCCAAGTGTGCGCTGCTAAGGAGACGAAGATTTGCTATTGGTGGACGAGGCGGGAAGAAGTAGCTAAAGCGACGGGAGATTTCTGACCAGAGATTTGGAGCGGAACGGCTTCTATGAATACAATAGATTTGTTGTGAGAGACTTGAGTGGAATAAGAAGAAGAGAGCGGTGTCTTCAAAAAAAAGGAGAATAAATTAGCTAGCATATATATATATGTACTGTAAAGGAATTTACGACCACATTCAGTGGTCGGAACAACGAATACTCCGTATCAATTTAAAAAAAAATCAAATGGCGAAAATATTTCAACATTTTTTCATCCAGCCCAACCTTTTGACGAAAAATTAAAATAATACCACCTTTTTCCGACCCTTTTTGTGGGTGGTCGAAAAAGTGGTCAGAATTTAAGCATTTTCTAGCCGTGATTATTAATTATACAAAATTAAAACACTAAATTTTAAATTTCTAAATATAATTATCTTAATTATAAATCTGACAATACAAATTATAATTAAGGGAATTATACTATAAATTTTTTCTAAATACATATTAAAAAATATTATGTGCTCATACAAAGCATTATACAATCATATAAGGAAATACATTTAATTATGATATAAATATATTCATATAAAATTTAAAATTTACATCTTTTGATTCATAATATTTACAATTTTGAACTCTATATTCACAATTTTTGAACTATAACTTGTTAGCAATGCTTAATTGCCTATTGAAGAACTCACAATTCCATGTTAAATTCCAGTAAACTAGTTCCAGTTTATTGGAATTAAATTCCAGTTCTGGAATTCACTGGTGTGTGGCTGTCTTAATTTGCTATCTTTGTCTTAAAATCTTAAATTAGTGTTGTTGCAATTTTACTGCTCTGAAGCTAGTAGCTGTAAGGTTGCTGAATGGTGTTTACTTTTATGCTACTACTATTTGTTTGAGTTTATAGTTATCGATGATAGGAAATGTTACTTGCTTATTGACTGTTGTATTCATATTCATTTTTGTTAGTTTATCTCATTGGTTTTGACATGATCTTGTGAAGTGAATGAAAATAGAAAGTGCAATTGATAAGTTCTATCATTGAGAAGCTTAGTGCTATTAATGATAGACTTTTCCGAAGATGAATCCCAATAGTGGATTTTTGACTTCACAGAGATGGGACAAAAAGACTTAGAACACATAATATCTTTAACAATGGCAAAACTTTGGGGGTTTTAATGTTAAATAATCCTTTACGCGCTATAACTTAAATGCGGAAGTACAATTAACAATGATCGCATGTAAATCAAATCAATCAACTAAACAATGTTCATGATCATGGACTTTTAATTAAATAGGAAAGATAGGACTTACTTGGTTCCATTGAAGATGTAATCTCTAAATTGAATGAATCAAGAATATAATGCTTCACCTCTCTGATCCGTATACCTTATTCACCTCCTGATGATACGGAGACTAGAAAACTTAGAGATTTGAAACCATTATTATCCCTAGAGTTTTCCTAAGTATTTATAGATGTGATGAGAAACCCTCTTTCAAGAGACACTGCTGGAAATTTTCCATTTTCTGACCACATTTCCGACCACCCACAAAGTAAAGATGATCGAAAATTTCTTTCTGCCGTTTAAATTTTAAAAAATTATCTATTTATTATTTCCGACCACATTCAAAAGTTGTCGGAAATGTATTATTATTATAACTTTTTTTTCCTAGCATCTTTTTTAAAAGGAGCGGGTCATTTATTTAAAATATTAGAAACCTTTAAAATATGAAAACGACTCATCATTTTTTCTTTATTTTCAAGAGTTAGATTTTTAGATTTCTCTATACGTTCTGGGAACCAACACCTATCCACCGCTGAAGCCCTAGATCGTCTACGATGTTGAAGTCCTCGATCGCCTTCTCCTCAATCGACTACGCAGCTGCGGACCTTCTCCTCCTTAGCTCTTCTCCTCGATCAACGACGTAGCTGTGATATAAACGTTTTCCTCTCACTTTTAAATTCTTCATTATTAACCATGTTACTCTGAAATGCTATAATGATCAAACACTTAATAATGGATGTGTTTTTGACATCTATGGTGAAATTGAATTTATAGAAGACAAAGAGGGAACTTTTACTCTTTTGATGACTAATTCCTTAATTGGTCATTTACAGGGGTTCCTTATCAGCTGGAATAGGTTGCAAGCGAAGCTAGTAATCAACCAAAGTTGCCTGCCTTCTTTAGTTCAAAAATTCCACACCTGCTATTCTAGAAAAGTGCTCAACTGACCAGGTAATATCTAAAGGTGAGACACCATTGATGGAAGGCAGCGTCAGTGAGAGTGGTAATTCTTCTAGAGTAAGGGGTTCTGGTTGATGAGATTGATAAGGGGGAATTATGGTTGGTTTTGAATTCAGCAATTACTTTGCAGCGAATATGCTAACATTTCTATTTTTGTAAAAAGTTTCAGTTTGACATGGAATTCTTCTTCACAGGAGTTAAGGCTGGAATGTTTGTAAGAGATGCTAAGGTTCTTTGTCCTAAACTTGTCATTCTTTCTTATGACTTTGAAGCTTATGAGGAGGTATTGTGAGATTGGTTGAGTAAAAATGGAAATTCTTCAGTCATGCTTTCTCCTGTGCCTTTACAACTTTCAGTCACGTGGATAGTTTGACACACAATTTTTGATTTACAGCTGGCTGACAAGTTTTATGACATTTTGCATAAGCACTGCAAGAAAGTGCAGGTCTGTCCATGTATATCGTTCTCTTCAGAGCACACATTATATTATACTTATATAACTCTTCAATTGGCTTGTTACTGAAAGCAGGCCTCCAGTTGTGATGAAGCATTTTTAGACGCCACTGACTCAGGGGTGGATGACATTCAAGCATTTGTCAGACTGATCAGGAAGGAAATTGTTGAGATAACAGGATGCACTGCAAGTGCCGGTATTGCTGGAAATATGCTTATGGCCCGTCTTGCTACCCAAACTGCAAAACCTGATGGACAATGTTGTATCCCTCCTGAGTAGGTAAAATGTTTAAATCTTATATATTTGTCTCCTATGAGAATTGGAGAGATAAAAGGAAAGTGAAAACTCGAATGAATATCGATTTGCTGATATATATAGCTGGTTTTTTCCAGGTTGAGGAGTATCATCGCCATCCTCAACTGAGTCGCACCTCAAACTAAAGTTATGGAGTCTCCATCCTCAACTGATTCGCACCTCAACCGAGTCATCAACGGAGTCATTTCAAGCTAAAGTTACGGAGTATTCGCATCCTCAACCAAAAGGTAATTGCATTTTAATGCTATATATTAAGTCTACTAAATTTAGTCTCTGTTTAGGGTTTAAGGCTTAGAAATCTTATTTTAACTACATTTTCCTTTTTTTTTTCCTGCTTTTTTTCTTTGACATTTCTGAGTAAATATAGATGGATTTGTAGGTTTAGATATTAAGAAATATATAATACTCCCTCTGATTTCTGCTCCATTTTGTTGTTTTTCTATTTTTTTGCAATTACATATTAAAGGACTTGATACCGAGCCTAGATTCATAATTTTCATAGCCTAAGGAAGAAGAGAAATTTAAATTTCATATACCTTAAGCTTTTCCATGAAAATTATGTGGAATATGCACACAAGGCTCTGAGGACTATATTTTCTTGTCTCTGAGGACTAAAGAACTTGCTATTTGTGGTGTCATGTAATATTGTTGGACCTATGATGCATCTCAATTATCTTGATAGTCATGATATATGCACTAGACAGTTAGACTCATAATCCACTTCCAAAATTTTGTAATATGTTTTTCCCCCTATATAAGTATTGTTCATCACTTATTTTCTCTATCAACCAACGCATTTTCTCTAACTGTTTTAAAGCTTTTGGTTATGTTATTGACAGTACTGTGTCTTTTCCTAAATACCTTGACATAATTACAGATTGCACCAATTTATCTGACATCACGTATGAAGCTTGGAATCAGCTTGTTGGAAAATCTATTGTACAAACAGCCTGTACAACAGCACCAAGTTCTACTGAAGGTCCAACATTGAGTTCTTTCTTTTCTCACACCTCTTTTGCATAAAGGTTTAGCCCTATCCCCAATAAGAAAAACATAATTTAGAGATAGATGAATTTTGTACTGGAGTGTGCATGTCTTTGAAAGATATATAATTTGAGTTGTCTTCTATTGCAGAGCATGGACATCTATCGTCTGTATGAACTTAACACTGTCTCTTCAAACATTATGAGGGTATGTCATGGTCAAATTGATTAGTGATGTCTGAGTTTGTTGATCAGTTTTTAGATATTTACCTTAAATTTATTACATACTTGCAAATACTAACTAAACTTGTGTATGTACTTTAATAGTTTAATTTCATAATTGAAATGTGTTATCCCACAACACAGATTGATGGAGTCCACCACGGGAAACATGGAAAGAAAGGCTCTGTAGTTTTCTGGTTTCAGGTTCAGCAAGCTCGTGATAAAGTTCGTTTAAACAGAATTGTGAAGCAATTATTTGATTTTGTTGGAAAGTCTATCTCTGATGAAGGTTTCAAGGTAGTTATAGTGTAATTTAATATTTTTGTGCTTATACATCTCCAAGCAAAGTTAACTTTGATAATGAAGAAAATTTGATGTCTTTGTATATAACGCCTATCTATTGCAAGTTCATATCTTTCTTTGACTGCATCTAACTGCCATGTTCTTCAACTTTTCTTGTAGTAATGGGAAGGACTAATTGAATTGCTGGGTTTAGAGTCCAGGACTGCTAGTGGTCTTGAGTTTTTGAACAAGTAATTATTGGTCACTTGTTTTCCATAGTAATACTTGTTCTTATCAATGCTTATTATATTCCATTGCTATGATCTATGTATTTATTGAGCTTCTATTGATGTGCAGGTATAGGAATTTCAGGTGATGTCTTCTGCAGGTTGAAGGTGATACATCTACTGATGCTGCTGGGAAAGCTATTGTTGCCCTTATATCAGTATGTCCAACGTGTTAACTGATGATGCTATTAGATATTCTTTATAAGAAGTGAAGAATAGTGTTTAGATGATGCTTCTCCAGTATTTTTCTGAGGTCTCTGTCTGCATGACCAAAATTTCATTTGTATTTGTGTAATTTGCAGCTGATGAAAAACCCTTCTACACCTCAACAATGCTTGTGTTAAATTTTCAACTGTATATTCATGAATGGATTCTTTTCAAGTGTATGAAATGTCTATGTTTTTCAGCAAATATCTTACCAACTTACCACAATATATATATATATATATATATATATATATATATATATATATATATATATATATATATTCATTTCACTACAGAGGGAACCTGTAGTGAAATGAATTTTTTTTATTGACTACGTCCAGTTTTCCGACCACCATAGTGGTCGAAATTTCCGACCGCATGTGGTCGGAAAATTTGGACCCGCCCGACTATCCTCTTGGTCATTTTTTCCGACGGTCTTAGAAAAGTGGTCGTTATTTACGAGCACTTCTCCGGTGGTCGGATATAGCGAGGGGGATTTTTCCGGATACCCAATTTGGTCGGAAAAGAGGTCGGAACAAGCGTTTCCGACCTAATTAAGGCCATTTCCGACCACTTTCAGGTGGTCGGAAATCTGCTGATTTCCAACAGTGAGAAATGGGGAACCTCCTTTAGGAATAGAAATCCCTTTAGGATTGTGACCTCCTTTTAGGAATAGAAATCCCTTTAAGATTGTGAAACCCATAACCTTATCCATTATACATCTTTTAACCCTTATAAACTTAAATTTTAACAGAATGAGAGAGAGGGAATTTCACCCAGTAATTCCGCCTTTACACATCACTAATCATCAACGTGAGTACCTTATGGAATTACAACCTTTATTATATAAATCATTGTTAGGAAATAATTTATTTCTAACAGTTTTACCTTCCCCTTGGTCTACAAGGCAAGTATACCACAACGCAAACACTTGAATAAAGAAAAATCAAAGTAAAATTCTTGAACATAATATCTTTAATTAACTTAGGATATCTGGGCAAGCTTTCCAAGCACATGCCAATTATATGGTTATATCATTGTTGACATTGCCATTTGTTCCATGAGTGACGATTAAATTAATAAAGTTTAAGTTGTCTAAGGAAGGAAAATCTGTGTTGTCATTTTTTCCATTAATTTTCAATATGTATAAGTGATGCAGAGGAAGAGGCTCAAGGGCAGTTTTGAAGAAACTGAAAGACAGTACTATGGCAATTATGGAATTTCTGACCACCTGAAAGTGATCTTCAATCAAGTCGAAAGTCTTGTTCCGACCACTTTTGGTATTTGGAAAAACCTTTGTTGCTATTTCCGACCACTTTTTGCTTTCAACTTGATTTAAGATCACTTTCAGGTGGTCGGAAATTTCATAATTTCTAGCAGTATGCAAGCTATTATAGTGTTGTACAGTTGGAGGGTCCAGAGGTAGGCACTCCATTGCTTTTATATTACTTATATTCCATAATACTATATATGCTTTCAGGATAAGCTGATGTCAATCTTCGACAACATGATTGTTCCTTCACTATCACATTGTCAAAATGCTTCCCAGGACATACTCTCAGGAAATTATTTTTTATGATAATCGATAATTGTGTGTACGTACTTTTGCAGCTTCATCATTATGGATCGGAGTATCCTTCTCTTCTACCATTGCCCTCATTACCTATATGTGGCAACCTCGGAAGTTCTGTGGTCTCAATGTTAAGGTCTCTAATGAAGATGAAGAGTTGATAACTTTGCTTCCTTTAGGCGGCTATGGATTTTCATACATGCTTTAGCTCATAAAGAAGGGTTTGAGGCTTTATAGTCTGCCTTTGATATATTGTTTTTATCATGCCTTTTGCACAAGTTAATTTTTTTTTTTTTTTTTTGCCTTGTTTTAGTTGTGACTTGAACATGTAAGTTGGTATGTACTTTTCTGTGTGCATTAAGTAGTGATGTCATTTGGTTAATCAAGATACAATTTAAATGTTGTCTCTCAATTTTCTTCTTGTACGATACGCAGACCATTTTGAAAATTGAAACGTAACATTTACACCACTAATAATTTAAGAGTAACATTGATGATTGTCATATTATGAAGGACATAAATTACAATTTTCTCCAGAAGGGTAACCAGAAGTCACATATCCACTTCTCAAAAACAGTGGATAGCAACCTAGCAGAAAGGCTAACCTCCCTTGCTGGCATCCAAAGAACGGACGACTTGGGGAGGTATCTGGGAGTTCCATCCATTCACAGGAGGGTAACAACCAACCTTTTCACCCCCCTCCTGGAGAAGATCGATTCTAGACTTGAAGGCTGGAAAAGGAAAAACCTCACGCTTGCGGGAAGAGTAATCTTAGCCCAGAGTGTGATGAACGCATCACCGTATTATACCATGCAGTCCATATTCCTCCCGAAAGGTGTATGTGACAACATAGAAAGAAAGATCCGTAACTTTGTCTGGGGGAAGGGTGTGCATTTGGTCAAATGGGACAATGTTGCCCTACCAAGGAACAAAGGTGGCCTTGGATTAAGACATCTCCATGAAATGAATCTAGCGTTCCTTTCAAAAATGGGATGGCGCCTAATCAGTGAAGGTGACAGCCTTTAGGCAAAAACAATAAGAGCCAAGTACCTAAGGCGGAACAACAATGCCATAAACTTCGCTTGGAAGGCTGGGGGTTCTAATCTGTGGAGAGGAATCTACAAGGCAAGTGAGATCCTAATGACGGGCATACGTTGTCACAATGGGATTCCAAACAGAGTCTACTGGAGTCCAGAAAGCAACGGGAGATTCTCAGTGGCTACAGCCTATAATATAGCAACAGAAACTGACGAGAAGAGCACATGCAATACTTGGAAAGCGATCTGGAAGCTACGGGTCCCTAACAAAATCTGCATGTTCTTGTGGCTTGTTAAGCATAAGAGGATTATGACTAATGGAGAAAGGAGACGGAGAGGCTTCACTGCAGATGCTCGATGCCCATGCTGTGATGAATTGGAGGAGGACATCATGCACTGCCTTCGAGACTGCAGAAAAGCGAAGGAACTATGTGAAGTATTCTTACCTGTAAGGGGCCATAACAAATTCTTTAATATGAATTTTGATTCTTGGATGGTAATGAATATTTCAGGGCGCGTAAAGGATCATAAGGTAGGCGACTGGGGTGCCTTTTTTGCCATAGCCATCTGGTGGATCTGGAGGTGGCGCTGTGATTTCACATTCAAAAATGAAAGCTGGGAAATTGTCGACAAAGTCAAATGGCTGCATGATTATAATAAAGAGAGTTCAAGATCTTTTGCTCGGGTTCAGCGGGCTGGGATGAACATGAGTAAATCAAAGAACACAGGAGGAGGACAGGATGGCTGGACGTACATCAATACGGACGCCACCTTCACTAGCTCGGAGGAAATTACAGGTTGCGGAGGAGTCATGCGCGACCACCATGGAAACTGGAAGAGTGGATTCAGCTGCTTGACTCGCACGAATAATGCAACTGAAGGAGAACTAACGACCATTCTTAAAGCCATGCAATGGGCTTGGGAGATGGGCGTAAGAAAAGTTCACCTCCTAAGTGATTCCTTGCATGCTATACAATGGCTCAAGGACGGACCCGAACCACTTGGACCTTGTGGCGAGCTCACCAGCTTATGCAAACACTGGATGTCGAAGGATTGGGAACTGCGGCTAGACCACACCCCTCGCGAGTTCAACCAAGTTGCGGACTGGGTAGCTAAGATTGCTCTGAGAAAACACTGTGGCTGGATTGAGATTCATACTCCCCCGGAGGAAGTGAGCAGCTTACTGAGAGATGAGTGTGTGAGGTTTGTTGCGAAAGGCAACTGATTCCTAGGGTTACCCCCTCCCCTTATTCCCAAAAAAAAAAAAATTACAATTTTCTCTAACAAGAATAATAATATTAATAACAACAACTGTGCTAGCTAGCGGATAGCATATTGTATTAACAGTTTTGACTAGTGTATTATATCAATAATTTATAACAAAATTATTTTTTTTTTTTAAGGTAAATGGTTAACATGCACAATAACCTATAAAGACATTAATATAGGTCATAAGTAATAATAATAATAATAATAATAATAATAATAATAATAATAATAATAATAATATTATTATTATTATTATTATTATTATTATTATTATTATTATTATTATTATTATTATTATTATAACAACATTAAAAAAAATAATAAGGGGAGCCATGCGCCTCCGGTTTAGTTTTATCACTTCTTTTTTACATCGGTAGAAAAAATGACATTGGAGCTTGAGGCTCCCTATATAAGGAGACATATGTCAAGACATCTTAAATTCCAAACAAAAATAATTAAATTAATTCTCAGTACATATGATACATTATTTTCCCTCCCAAAAGGGACAATTTATATCGTGCACCACAGCGCGCATAGCAATGTGCGCCCAGGCACAAAACGCGCGCATTTTAATTGCTGACGTCACTCCGTCTTTCCAAACGGCCCAAACCTCATTATGTGTATTCAGTTAAAAGTTCCTGTGTATTGTGTTATGAGTTTCTGTGTATTCAGTTAAGAGTTTATATGTATTCAGTTAAGAGTTTATGTGTATTCAATTAGGAGTTTCTGTGTATTTAGTTACGAGTTTCTGTGTATTCAGTTAAGATCGAGTTTCTGTGTATTCAGTGAAGAGTTTCTGTGTATTATGTATCATATTAGATTATGTGTATTTAGTTATGAGTTTCTGTATACTCTGTTATGAGTTTATGTGTATTTGAAACAAATATTTTCTTTTTAATAATACACCAAAACAACGTCATTTTGGGTAGGGCGGGACGCACAGTGCATTGTGCGCCTTGGTGCACGATATAACGACTGCCCAAAAGAGGGTGAGAGAGAAGTAGTGACTGAATGAGGACATGCATCATTATTGACTCATTTCTAATTTCCCTTTCCTTTTCTCACTCACACTCCACAATTTGCAGTTTTGCACCACATATCACGTCACACCAAAAATATACCACCCCAAGCTTATTAGGCCTACCTTCTCCAAATTTAAAAAAAAAAAAAAAAAAAAAAAAAAAAAAAAAAAAAAAAACTAAAAAACTAAAAAACTAAAAAACTAAAAAACAAAACAAAAAAAAAAAACCAAAAGCCATTTTGGTGCAAACTTTGCTCCATAGAATGATGGCGTCATTTTCTATAATCAAAATACATTATAAATTACATATTTCATTATTAATATATAAAAAAATTATATATATATATATATATAGCTGTTGAAGCCAAAACTAAGTCATGTCGAGCAATTGGGATTTTAACCCCCTAACCATTCCAAGCCTAAGCACAACATTGCCAACTAGTCTACATAACCCATTGTTTACACTTACTCATTTTCATATACATATATCTAAAACGTGTACTACATACACACACACACACACACACACACACACACATATATATATAGTTATATACAAGGGCTATATAGGGGTGGGAGTGGAGTGAGTGGGGCCAGCTGCCCCCACTGTAGATCCACCCATGGGTGGTATCATTAATGCATCAAGCCATCAACTATATACTATATACTATATATTATAATTAAAATAAATAAATAAAACAACAACAACAACAACAATGCATGCATTGTACCTTATGCCTTTTGGGTGTAAAAGTAGCTTTATTTTTAATGATTGATGGATAACTAAAGAGATCTTAATCAATATGATTGCTCTTGACTCTGGAAAACTATATACATTCAATTATTGTTAGAATAAAGTATCTTTCAGTTGCACTTTACATATTTATGTGTGATTAAAATTCTATTAAAATTAACTCTTCTATACCAATAGACCAATGTGTAATAAGGAAGGTAGAGAAAGTGGTGGAGATGCAAGAAACAATGAGTCAATGACCTATGTAAAAGTGTAAAAATTCTTTGCATCGTTTTCTTTATTAGTATGTATATTATATTATAGTATAGTATATTACAAACATTCACTTTAAGTATATTTTCGTCATTTTCAACTTAAGATTTCAATTTGATCATGGATAAAAGGATTTAAGTTCTAAGATCGATCCCAAATAACAATTTTCTTCCTCATCCTACATAACTTGAGGAGAACAACTGCGAGATCGATCTTAGGGCTTAAATTTTTATGCTCAAATTGAGATCTTAATTTGAAAATGACGAAAATACATTTAATAATTTCATATTTCAGCATGTCTTAAACAAAGTGCTGACCAATGCGATGAATTTTAACACAAATAATAATTGTGAACGAAAATTGGTACTAAAACAATAACTGTGGATGAAATTGGTATGAATTAAACATGTGAACCAAAATTGTTATTTTGCTAATGCTCGTAGGACCAAAATTGGTATTGTCGTGTGACTAACAATGACATATTCCAAGTTGTAGAATTTTTATTTTTTTTACATCGTTGATTATTTTCTTTAATACTTCATTCATTCTATTTTATGTGTCTGATTCGGTTAATGAATCTTGACTAAAGTTATTTCTAATTCAATTTTTTCAATTATTAAGTTTAATATTAATATATAAAATTAATATATATAGAAAATACGTTAAAAGTGTTATTAAACACACAATTAGATTTTAAAAAAATTAATAATATTAAAGAAAAGATTTAATCCATGAATAATTATAAATAAGAAAGGTAAATGGAATATATATTTTATATTGTGTGCGTTGCTTTCAAAAATATATATATTTTGTGCGTTGCAGTTGATGATAAAAATGGATAGACAACAAATAACATTCGTGATCCTCTTGAAAGGACCATGGTTGATTAAAATTTAATACTTAAAGGATCATGAGTGGTCAATTTGGACCACGAATGGTTAATTTGAAAGTTGAAGAATCACAGATGATCAATTTAAAAATTTAGGACTAAATGTGATAAAATCACTATACTCAAAGAACCTCATATGGTATTAACTTTCTTGCCAATTTATTCTAATTGAAGAAACTTTCTTTCCTAAAGATGTTTATTTTCTTTTTAGCTAATTCCTAATTATTCCTAATTTCTTATCCAAATATGTACCTACATTTACATTTTTTTTTTTGGAAGTCCCTACATTTACATTTTTATGTTCTGCAATTGCAATAGTGAACTATTGATGGCCTACCATTACATACGTAATTAAGGAAATGACATAGTAATAATTATAATTTAACTCACTACATACAGTGTATGTAAAAGATATAAAGTTAATTAGCATAGTAGCACCATTGCATCCTTAATATAATAGGACCACTGCATTATTAATATGATATTTTTAGTTACACCAATGGAAATGGAATATAAGTTTCTATGGTTACCATTAAAATTTTCATATCACATGATATGTCATCTAATTAAAGAAATTTGAATTGACACATTACAAGATGAGGTTATGTACATAATGTACCTAACTTTAACTTTTGAAATTATATCTTTGGAAATTGATACAAAGCAGTTAATATCCTGATAAAGGCTAACAAATAGAAAAAAAATTAGTACAAATTTACCTAACTTTAACTTTTGAATTATATCCTTGAAAATTTATACAAAGCAGTTAATATCCTGATAAGGACTAACAAATAGAAAAAAATTAGTACAAATTTCTAAATTTTTTATCTAATTTTATCAAGTGATCTAATTCTAATATAATCTAATCTAAATCTAAATCCAAATAAAGTAATAACAGAATAAAAGAATACTTAATACACTACAATTTGAAGTCTATCATCAGCTTTAGCCACCTTATTGGAAGAATAACTGGTACAACATAATGATTTGGATTCATTAATGTTTGATCCTTTTTAGACCTCCCATTGCAGCCTCCTTCTACAAATATTACGGTTGGACTCAACCCATCTCACATTCCTCTTCTTCGTACAGAAGCACAACAAAGAGTCCTATTAGGAGTATAAACAATGTTTCAAGTTTATCATACCCTAACAGTCAAGAAAACTCAAGCAAGAAACCAATCGTTGTGAGCACCATAAGTGATCTTTATGGAAGGGCTTAGGTAGTACTAATTCAAATCTCTTAATTGTATCCAAATAACAGTTTTAGCTGCAGTTTTTTTTTTTTGGGGGGGATTCAAATTACTTTTCTAATTTACTAAAATAAAACAGGAAGGGTATTACCATGTTCCTGCAAAAATTTCTGGCTTGGTGAGTGTAAGACAATGGTACTACTACTCTTGCAAGACAAAAGGCTGTTTTAGGAAACTTGAACAGAAAAAGGCCATATTGTGGTGTGACACATGCAAAGTGAGTTGGCAGCGAGGAATTCCAAGGTACAGGGTGGTTGTGAGAGTTTCTGACAAGACTGGTGATGCACATTTTCTGCTGAGGGATCATGAATGTGCTGATCTATTAGGATTGACAGCTTATGATCTCAGGAACAAGCACTTGGAGGTATAAATTTATTTCATCTACCTATATATATTCTATTCTAGGCTTTTATAGTTTTTGCCTAAAAAATTTAGAATAATTTAACTAAGATTTTATTTTGTAGGATCCTACTGAGATTCCACCAGAATTTGAATCTCTACGTAACAAAGCGATGATTTCAAAGTCTCATTGAAGGATGAGCACATTAAAAACCATGCCAAGGCTATTCCTGTTTTGAACATAAGTAATGATGATGAATTGGTTGCAGCACACTGTACCCTGACAGATGACAAGGATGAGCTCTCCAAATTGATTGCTGAAGAAGAGGATGAGGATGAATATAATGTACCTAACTTAACTGTTATACACTCTGTTTTCTGTTTGGTTTTATTATTTGTAAAAAGCCTAATATATTTTTTAATTTAGGATAATGAATCTGGAGATAGTTCTGATGGGGATAGTTCTGATGGAGGTTCTGATGGGGATAGTTCTGATGGAGATAGTTCTGCTGTGCAGCAAATTCTAAAACCTAGGTTGGCAGATAGTGGTGAACAGATTGAACCTCACTCAACCAAAAGAAATCTCCTGGACCAATTCACATCTACCCAGGATGTCAAAAGATCTAAAGCTATTGTTATCAAGGAAGAGAAAATTTGAAGAAACTGTGTGGTTTTAATATGGTTGACTAAGGGCTATTGTTTATGTCCACTGTTTTGAATATTGTTAATTTGAATTTCTATGAAGCTGGACTATGGATATTATCTACTTAATTCAACTCTAAGTCCATGACTTAGAGTACAATTTATATCTTGGTTGTTTTAATTAACTATCTTATCATATGTTTTTATTATTATATATTCTTCTATGTTTGTTATCTTTTGTCTAATGCAGGTTTTATAAATGCTGATGAGACATGGCACATTGAAGAATGAAGATCATGCCTATTCTTTAAATACAATTGTATCTACAAATGTAATGCAAATTACAAGATAGAGAAGCATATTAGATTATAAATTTGTAATCAAAATTTCTTTTTAGTCCAACAAAGAGGAATTTACTTATGAATATGTTTTCAGAATAGCATATTAAGGCTACTTACTAAATATCATGCTTATCAACAAAAACAAGAAGGGAAAAAAATAATTGTGCTCATTTCTAAACAAATAAAATTGATCAAATAGTTTTTCAATTATGGATGAAAAAATTTACCTTTGAAAGCTAGGTCTTCATCCAGATTATATGCCTTCAGACACCCTCTTCAAATGTCTCTGGCTTCTCAACCAGATAGGAAAAAATCTTAGAGATGAGGTCAGTTAGACACTTATCTGACAGATGAGAGAACCAGTTTTAGAGTTTACAAAAAAGCATTTAGGCAGAATTCGGAAACCAGAATATGTATAAGACTACAATAATGGTAATCCATTCTTAAGCAAGTGCCTCGACTAAATCAACAAAACTTCACCTACGCATGCATTTGTATAATTCACATTTGAGAAAGGGAAATACAAAGAACTTAGACAAAAACCCTAGCACTACAACACAGATGACCTTTAACATAGGTTATTTAGGCCCTTTAACGTCAGCTAAAAAGCGACATTGATGAAGGCGACGTTGTATTGTAAACACACGACGTCGGTTATATGAAAACCGACGTAAATTTTTTTATTTATTTAATAAAACCAACGATGTCGGTTATTAATTAATAACCGACGTTTTAGATTAATTTTTTTAAAAAAAATATTCTGAATACATACGACGTCGGTTATGTTTTAAAAATTGACGTCGTATGTATTTAGTCTGTTTAAAAAATAACATAACACGTCAGTTTTTTCTAAAACACCGACATGTTATGTAATTAAAAAAAAAAAAAAAAAAAATATATATATATATATATATATATATATATATATATATATATATAGAGCAATGAAAATCAGATGAAAACAATCCTCATCCAGCTATCTTCAGAACAACACATCAAAAATCAAATATCAATTTTAAGAGCTGTTAAACAACATAGCAAATGGAATTTCCGCATGAGGGTACCTAAGAGGAAAAGGCACAAAATGAAGGCATTGAACAGTGGAGTTCATGTAACATATATTCCCTAGATTAAATAAGCCAGCAGATTGACACTGGGAATGAAACATTAAGACCAAAAAAAAAAAAAAACCTGCAAGTGCACAAACATGTTTCATAGCAGGGAAAGGATGAGCTCCTTATCTCCATTAACAACATCTTCTGCCATAACAGTAGTTCCATCTTCATCAAGTAATAGTACACCAGCCTGCTTCACAGTTAATCCAACACTTTTTGCAGGTCTGATGGAACCGACATTTTCTGATCAGAAATCAAGAATGAGCAATGCAATACCAACAAAAGTTTCAATTGCCAAACCCATAATGATTGTTGGTCATATCAATGACAACAAAACTGAAAATTTAAAAGCTAGAACAAAAAACAAAGGGAACAGAACGTACAAAATTCAGCTGACCATTAAGATAGATGGTCCCCAAAAATTCAGCTGACCATTAAGGGAACAGAATGTACAATTCCCTACCAGATCACTATATAACAAATAATGCTTAATATATTGAAGAACATGAATACTAAATGATTTGGCTAGTGAGTAAAATTAGGAGATATAAGACTTAAAATCTCTAGGAATTTCATCCGCAAAGTCAAGCATTTGTTCACTTACCTTTCTTCACATTATATCCGGATGACTTCAAAAAAAGTAACATTTTTCCTCAATTTCATCATACCTGAAACAATAGAACTCCATAAAGGGAATGGAAAAAATTCAATGTCAAAATTAACACTGAAAGACACTACAAAGAACCACCTTTCTTTTGACCAATTGACAGTGGGTTCATCCTTTTTATTGACAACAATGAGGAGCTTTGTAACTCCAAGAGTCTTTGCAAGTTGAACATGCTCACATGTTTGTCCACCTCTTTCATATACAATTTCAAACTCACCTTTCCTTGCAGATATCACCTGGATTGCAAGGCAAAATAAAAGACAGGTAAAACTACTTTCACAAAATGGACATGATGAAACATTCAATATGAATATGGAGTTTCTTTAATCATTATGTACATACAATGAAACTATCTTACCAGTACACCAATATCAGCTTGAGATGGAATAAAGAAGACTTTCGCTTAAATTATTTTCTAAAGATTCCTAAACATGCAAACAAAAATACTACTACTTAGAGAACTAAACAATAAATACAAAGAAAAAAAAAAAAAAAAAAAAAAAAAAAAAAAAAAAAAAAAAAAACAAAGAGTATACCAAACACTATGGTATTGAGTCATGGATGCTGTTACTGCTCATATCCCTACACTCAGGCAATTACACAAATTTGCAAGATGGCAGCAATCTGGACTGATAAAGATCGTAAATCTATCATCCAGTGATCAACTCAAGAAGGCAAATGGTCTTACAATGCAACGTAAGTAGGTAACAAAGTTTGAGCATGCATATAAACTACAGTTCCAAGTCAGATTTCACCCTCAAATTGCCCAAATATTCATCCATATGACCATTAAAAGAGCTTGAATAAGATAGGGTACCTCTGTTCTTGAGTTTTGTCTTCCTCAAATTTACACTCAACCTTTTCCAGTATAATTTAAACACTAACAGTACAAATCATGCTCAGCTTCAAACTTTTTTCTTTTTTTTTTTGCTCCGTCTCAATCTTCAGTGCCTTATAGTACACACATACACTACATTTCATTCAATTTGTTACTCGCAATTTTCATAGGGCCATAGGGGTAACTCAAGAGTCTTGCAGCATTAAAAAGACGTTTTCATGCGTTATCCAAGTACCAAAACTTCATCCACTGAATCGAAGAAATAGTTTTGCAATAATCATTTCACAATAGCAGATTTAACAACACCTAAACACATTAATCTTATCCTGAAACACCACACACACACCCTTTCACTTATCTGCAGCGAGAAAAATGATTAAAGTTTATATAAAGAACAGTAGATAATCACGTCTCCTGAAACATAAAAACTCTAATTAATTAACAGCAAAAGGCAGCATCTAGTGAAATGAGAAAGGAATTAACATACAAAATCATTGAGCCCTAAAAAGCAGTTTAATCATAAAAAACCAGAGCATAAATATATTTCACTAACAGCAGCTAATTTCACAATGATTTTGAAAACTAAAGAGTTAGGTTTGTGTCTGTTTATGAATAGGTGTCAGTTATGGGTAGTTATGGGTAGTTACTTACAGTTATGTATTTGTGTATATATATGTACTGTGTTTCTGTATTAGAAACAGAGAGAATACCAATATAATTTCAGTTTTATATTCATTTCCTAGTCTTGATTCTTCATATTGCTTCCGCCTAACTGGCGGGTGGTATTATTCTCCACCCGCCAGGCCATTCCATCTTCCAAATTCAACATGGTATCAGAGCCACTTTCCTAGGGCATTTTCCTTACATTTTCCGGCATAAACAGTAGCCCTGAGACTGCCTCTTGAATTCCGACGTATCTATGGTGGTTTGCTTCAAAATTTACAACCACAGTCACTCTCGGAATCGTGCTGGCGCGTGAGCCCACCTCCGGCGTGATTTTCCGACGAAATTCTCCAGAAACCTCTGTCCGTAACCCGCAACCCCATCTGCGTAGATTTGGCTATGGTGTATTTTTCCTTGTGATGTATTCTCCGGTGAAAATTCCAGATTGTTGTTTTGCCCTTGGACCTTTTGGTGAAAGTTTGAAGGCTTTTTGGGTTTGTTGCCAAACCTCTTTCCGGGGTGTTTTTTGGTATAACCGTATTTGTTTCTTTATATTCGGTATACCATACTTAGTCCCTAGGGTTTTCATGTTTGGCACGTTGTTTATTTCCGGAAGCTTCTTTTGTTATTCACTTATCCTATAAGAGGTATAAACAACAATCATGTGGTTTTCTCGGTATTCATACAACAATCTATGGGCTCTACTACATCCCCTTCGCTGCTCATGATTTGGTTGCTCTGCCATTCTTGATGGAGATTGTTGATTGGCAAATCCTAGAATGCTTATGTTGCTGTGAGGGTGTTCGTGTTAATCTTCGCCCTTGGTGACTTCATTCCCAAGGTTGTTTGTGACAAGCTTCGCCCTGGTGCCTTCATTCCCAAGGGTTGTTTATAGCATTGTTCCTCCGAAGCCATCCAACACTATTATTCTCTAGCTGCTTTTAATCTTCATTTGTAATGTAGAGTGTATGTTTTAATCCAAGCTTGGAACTTCTAGATGTTCCAGCTTGAGGGGGAGTGTTGAAAACTAAAGAGTTAGGTTTATCTATAGGGTTGTGTCTGTTTATGAATAGGTGTCAGTTATGGGTAGTTACTTACAGTTATGTATTTGTGTATATATATGTACTGTGTTTCTGTATTAGAAACAGAGAGAATACCAATATAATTTCAGTTTTATATTCATTTCCTAGTCTTGATTCTTCATATTGCTTCCGCCTAACTGGCGGGTGGAGAATCCATTCCATCTTCCAAATTCAACAAACCTTATCCTGAAACACCACACACACACCCTTTCACTTATCTGCAGCGAGAAAAATGATTAAAGTTTATATAAAGAACAGTAGATAATCACGTCTCCTGAAACATAAAAACTCTAATTAATTAACAGCAAAAGGCAGCATCTAGTGAAATGAGAAAGGAATTAGCATACAAAATCATTGAGCCCTAAAAAGCAGTTTAATCATAAAAAACCAGAGCATAAATATATTTCACTAACAGCAGCTAATTTCACAAATTAGATACATTTCTCCAAAGCTAAACCTTTAGAAATGAAAATTAAACAGAAACAAGAAAAATAACAATAAGTATTAGAATCACTATAATGACAATGAACCAGCCAGAAACAACCACTAAAATGCTCTACACTAATCATATTCACAACATAATCAAGCAACCAAAGGTCAGTAAAACACACTTAGAAGCCAGACATGGAAAAAGGAAAAGAAAATAATTCCTAAAATTCGAAATACATTAATAAATAATTCCAAATATATAATATATAATAATTCCAGAAATTGAAATAATAATTATAAAAAATAAATAAATAAAAATAAATAAATAAATAAATAAATAATTACAATGTAGCTCGGCGGTGCGGCGGAGGCTGTGGCTGTGCGATTGGGAAGACGAAACCACCGGGGCGGAAAATCCAGGTAAGAAGAGGGCGGCAAATCGGCATAATTAAAGAAGGGAGAGGAAGTGGAAGAGGAAGCAGCGGTGGGGGATTGGCGGTGGCGTAGAAAGCGAGGCGGCTCTGGCGAGGACGAGATCATTCTGGAGCTCGGCCATGCGGCGCTGGAGGGAGACGATGGCGCCAATGCAGCCGTAGACAGGGTCCCTGAGGCGGACCTCGGCCTCGTAGACGAGGGAGTTGACGGTGTCCTCGCGCTGCTCCTCCGGGACCTCGTTGAAGATCTTGCTCACACTGCTGGCGCCGAACAACTTGTGAACTTTGGCGAATTTCTTGGGGACGCACCGTCGCTTCAAGAACTTGCAGTGTGCGAAAGGGTAACTTCGGGAACCATAAATTTGGAGGTTGAGAACTACAGCTAATAATTTACGACAGTTCATCAAAAAAATAGAAATAAAGAATAAAATTTAAATTAAAACTTATAATTTCAATTGGAAAGCTATAGATCATATTAGAAATCTATTTATGTATTTGAGTCTACTTATGATTCTTAATCTAGTCTCCCTTAAGTCTCTTCTTGTATATAATATATATACATAGGTCTTATACTCTTGTAATTTGAGTTTTTTGCACTTTTGGTCCCACGACTATAGTGACACTAGCAGAATTGATCCACGACTTTTGAACCTTGCAATTTTACTCTACGACTATTAATTTTTTTGCAAAAATGGTCCTTCCGGTTACTTTTCCGTTAAAATTTCACCGGAAAAAAAAATGCTCCATTTTTAGCCGGGTTAAAATTGACATTTTACTTTTCCGATGTCTTCGGATGATAAGGCAGACGTGCTGGCTCCGCCTCCAATGCTGCTGCCGGATAACCCAACTAGCCCGGGGAACGCCACGGCCGCTCCGCCGCTTACTGACAGCCCTGCTTGCTCCAGGAACTCCGCCGCCTGGGGCAGTAGTATGTAGCCCAGTAATATTGTATGTATTCAAATATCAATTTTTTTCTTTTAATTTTTTGAGATAAGTAAAATGTCAATTTTAACCCGGCTAAACATGGTGAATTTTTTTCCGGTGAAATTTTGACGGAAAAGTGGGCGGAAAGACCATTTTTGCAAAAAAAAATCAATAGTCGTGGGCTAAAATTGCAAGGTTCAAAAGTCGTGGATCAATTTTGCCAGTGCCACTATAGTCGTGGGACCAAAAGTGCAAAAAACTCCTTGTAATTCATTAGTGTTAATACCATTCATTATAATTCTCATATGGTATCAGCTAGCTAGGGTTTCTATCCCATTGCCGATGGATCTGTCAATTCCTCTTAACGGACCATTTTTTATGCCCCTCTCTCATCGGTTACTTCAACCGTAACCACCCTCTCCACGGCTCATCACTTCATCAGCGTCAAATTGACTCATCGGAACTTTTTATTTTGGAGGGCTCAAGTTGTTTCTTTTCTCAACGGACATGATCTAATGGGTTTCATCGACGGAACCAATCCATGCCCGTGATTGGGGATTGCGGGGATTTGTTCCCCGTGATCCCTTCTTCTTGGTATTTGATGTTTTGACCTCCTGTTGTTGAATTATTGAGCTTTTGTGAGTCTTCTTGATGTTTCGTATGTCTAGAACGATGAGTTAGGAATCCATGTTAGGATTTGGTGTCTTGAATCGTGCATATGATCCAATCTTGTGAATCGTTGGATTGATGTTGAGTCTTTGTGGTTCATTGGAACTATTTTGGTTTACCCGTTTGATATGCATGCTAGTCTTGGTGTCATTGATGCTAGTATGTGTTGTTTGTCTCTTTCTATTGAGGATTGGCAAAACAGTTGTTTGTCTCTTTCTATTGAGGATTGGCAACTCGTGTTGCCAATCATGTTGATATTGGATTGAGGTCATCGTTGTTGTTGAATATCGTTTCATGTCCTTCATTGAAACCCCTTGATTGAATCCCTTGATGTGATCTCGTGTGTATGATTATTCCTTGATCAAGCTATTGTTGAGCTTATCCTTTGTTGTACACACTTTGTGTGGAATCTAGGTGTTGTTGTATCTCTACATTCCGTGTGTATTGACTCTTGATGAGATGATGGATTGGTATGATGAGATGATTGAGCTGGTAAAGTAGACAGTGTGGGGACTTATGTGTGAACGGACCGGTAGTGAAGCTCCGGATGGTCGTTTGGATACTTTACTTGTGGGCAACATTGGAAACTTATCCCCGTTGCCAGAGATGGTAGCTAACCTATAACACCCCGAAATTTTTGAACTTTTTAAACTTATATAATAAAGGTAAATCCTCATTAAATCTCAAAATCAGACATAAGAGTATGGGGTGCTATGCCACACCTGAGTTAGAGAACCCAGGTGCACAGGCTAACTAACTAGAATCCTCAATGTAATGTCAATACATAAGCATGACACGCAGGCCAAAAGGGAAACTAACTAATCTACGCTTCGGATCTCTAGCGCGCTCCGGAGTCTACTCATCTGTGCCTCAAAGCCAAATATATCTGTTCAGCGAGAGATGCTGGTAACCCACTCCAACGCGTTGAAATACAATATAGGTGTATATATAAATATAGATATAGGAAAATCATTTTGAAGCAGGAAGATATATACTTAGGAGACTATAGCTTTAAAACCAGGAATAGACTCAGCAAATAGGGACAAGCACATTAATTAATGATAAACAGTTAAGTAGAGTTAACACCATAAGGAATACGCATCTAAGGTCACAGATCACTTTTCAATTCAATCACATTATCATCCAGACATCATTCATATCACATAAACATTGGTGGCGCCACGGGACCAATCGCATGCCTCGAACATGAGGGTTAATGCATATAGCATTAACACGGGCCCGTAGCACCCTACCTCATGCCGCAGCATGAAGGGAGTTGATCGCAACCAACCCTAAAGACCGCTGACGAACTCAGCGTCGGACCACAATCCTACACACCGCTGACGCGCTCAGTCGGTGGACTGTGATCCCCTTTACAAGGGGGGACATACGACCTTACACACCGTTGACGGGCACAGTCGGTGGATCGTAGCGGATCAAGCCCTACACACCGCTGAGAGACTCAGTCAGTGAGCGAAGATCCTCGGAGACTATGACCCTACACACCGCTAGCCCATCACTCGGTGGATCGCAGCCAGCCATAGCCCTATACACCGCCTGATTACTTAGGTCGGTGGACTACAGCCTTCCTCAGGCTTATTGGCCCTACACACCGCCCGGCGCGTCCAGGCCAGGTCGGTGGGTCATAGCACCCGAGGCCCATGTGGACCGCAGCCCAATAAGTGAATCACTGACCGCAGCCAGGAGGATGAACCGCAGCTCATAGACAATCAATTCGGCCTTCAGCCAACTTCTGAACCGCAGCTCAGGAACAATCAATTCGGCCTTCAGCCAACTTCCGAACCGCAGCCCGGGAACACCCAACTTGATCGCAACAAAATTGGGGAATCATGTATCACATAACACATAGTAGCACGTAGTAGCACATTGGGAAGGGGGAGACATATAAATAAACTTACGTGTGATCATTCACATACTAAGAATAGTCCTAAGGGGTTCATACCTCTTCCACCTAGGTCAACGGGTTACCAATTCAACTAGCATGCAATTACAAAGACTCGTTTATCCTACGAATGGTACCCGAAATATCAAACTAGACTCAAGCACGACAAACGGGGTCCGTTGGGACACCACGGGGAGTAGGGAACATCAAACGGGGAAGCCGAAGACCCGGGGTGGGTACGGACCAGCGGGAAGCCGGTGGGTGGGGGTCACCCGCCGACTGCCCGCCGGAGATCATCGTCCGGGCAGCGGGTTGCCGGCGGGCAGGCGTCTGCCCGCTGCCTGGCGGTGATCTTTGGGAAGCGGGTAGGTGGCGGATTCCCCTACCCCCACCTACCCCCCACTGACTCTGTTATCACAAATTCGTCCCGGAATCCCTTGTGGAACCCGAAACCATGCTTAGACACTTTTAAATGCAATTAACGACACCACGTAGACAATTAATGGATCAAAAGCAAGAATCACGTAGAACTCGTCCTATTACGACTTCTAAACATAAACAACACCCGAACATGCGAATTCCCGCCCAAATATATATCAAGAACATTACAACACAAATTCCTAATCCAACTTAGGGCTCTAATCCCACCCAAATCATCAAAATCATATTTTATCTTTAACATCAAGAAATATCAAGATTTGTCAAGAATCATCAAATCAATATCAAGAACCTCTTTTCAACATCAAGATCATCAAGAACACACATAAATCGTCTCATCAATCATCAAGATTATTTCACAAATAACATAGAGGAATTCATCAAGACGCAAGCATATAGAAGGAGCCAAAGAAGAAGATTATAGCGAAGAAAATAGGTTTTGTTGAGACATGGGTTACCTCTTAGCCTTAATTAATTTCCTTGGCTATGAAGGGTCTTTCTTTAAGATTTCTTCTTTCTTGATTTCTCCTATGGGGATTCTTGGGAATTCTTGTGTGGTGAAAGTTATTGTGGCGTGAGTTCTATGTGCCTCCTATGATCCTATATATATATATATATATATATATATATATATATATATATATATATATATATATATATATATATATATATATATATATATATATATATCTAAGAGTCCTAATTGGGGTCTAATTGGTGTGGGTTTGCTATTTCTATTTCCTATAGGACTAGGGGGTTGGTTTTAGGGATAGGGGTTCATGGCTTATGATGGAACTTTCCTAATTAGTTAATGAAATTTAATCCTTTCTTTTTGGGTAAATGATTAAATAGTTAATTGGTTTAGGGACCGTAACACAGGGTGTTACACTCTCACCCCCTTAACGGGAAGCTTCGTCCCCGAAGCATTGGTTTTGTTGTGTTGACTTCTTTCCCCATCCTACGCTTTCGCCTTGGTTACCTTGTGTGAAGAGTTCGGGGTAGCGTTTCTTCATTGTGTTTTTGAGTTCCCATGTGGCCTCTTCGGCCCCGTGGTTGGTCCAGAGGACTTTTACCATTTCTATGGTTCGTTGACGAGTGGTTCAGGCCTTGGTGTCCAGGATCCTTACGGGTTTCTCTTTGTAAGTTAGGGTGTCGTCTAGGTCCACGGTCTCGGGTTGTAGCACGTGGGCTTAGATAGTGTATATATTTCTTTAGTTAGGATATGTGGAACACGTTGTGTACTCGCTCCAGTTCGATGGGTAGGGCGAGGCGGTAGGCCATGTTCCCGACTTTTTCCATGATTTCGTAGGGGCCGATGAATCGGGGACTGAGCTTCTCCTTTCTCCCGAACCTCATCACCCCGTGTGGGTGAAATTCTTAGCCAGACCTTATCTCCAGTGGAGAATTCAGCTCGTTTTCTTCCTAGGTCGGCGTAGGATTTTTGACGGTCTTGAGCGGCCTTCATTTTCTCTTGTATGTGTTTGACTTTGGTTATGGTGTCTTGTAGGTATTAGGGTCCAAGTGCCACTGGACTGACCATGTCTCCCAACATAAAAGGGTTCTGCATTTTTGACCGTAGAGTGCTTCGTAGGGAGCCATGCGGATACTTGTGTGGTAGCTGTTGTTGTATGAGAATTCGATGAGGTCTAGGTGTTCTTTCCATGTTCCCCGGAAGTCTAGCATGCAGGCTCTTAGCATGTCTTCGAGAGTTTGAGTGGTTCTCTCGGTCTGACCGTCGGTGGTGGGGTGGAAGGCAGTGCTCAGGTTCAGCCGTGTCCCCAAGGCCGTTTGTAGAGATTTCTAGAATTGTGAGAAGAATCTGGGATCCCTATCGGACACGATGTTTCGGGGGACTCCGTGGTATTTCACTATTCGGTTTATGTATCCCCTTGGCTAGTTGCGTCATTGTCCATGTTTCTTTCATGGCAATGAACCGTGCTGTCTTGGTTAGTCGGTCCACTATTACCCAGATTTTATCTTTACCCGTTGGTGTTGTGGGTAATCCTCCAACGAAATCCATAGATATGGAGTCCCACTTTTCTTGTGGTATCTCGAGGGGTTAGACGAGTCCCTTAGGCTTGCATCGTCCAGCTTTCACCCTTTGGCAGTTTAGGCATTTGCTCACGAAGCCTGCGATTTCCTTTTTCATGTTGGACCACCAAAACATCTTTTTCACGTCCTGGTATAATTTGTCGCCTCCGGGGTGCACTGAGTATGGTGAGTTATGTCCTTCTTCCAGGATTTGTTGTTTTAGGTGGGGGCGTGTCGTGGGTACGCACCATCTTCCTTGGTAACGGAGGCTACCATCTTCCCATATTTTGAATGGTACATCCTTTCCTTGAGTTAGGTCGAGCCGTATTTTATCTAGTTCTGAGTCTTGTTGCTGTCCGGCTTTGATTTCCTCGAGTAGTGTGGGTATGATTCTGACATTGAATAGATGGATCTCAGAATTTGTTTGTCCTTGCTCTACTACCTCCAAATTCAACCTTTGGAAGTCCTTGCATATCTCGTCTGACAGGATCCATGTGGTGTTGATGGAGTGATTAGTCTTTCGGCTTAGAGCGTCTGCCACGACGTTAGCCTTCCCCTCGTGGTACTGGATATCTAGGTCGTAATCTTTTATGAGTTCTAACCATCTCCATTCTCGCATGTTTAGGTCCTTCTGGGTGAAGATGTATTTCAGGCTTTTATGGTCCGTATAAATTTTGCATTGTACTCCGTATAGGTAATGCCTCCAAATTTTTAGAGCGAACACGATGGCAGCTAGCTCGAGGTCGTGGATGGGGTAGTTTTCTTCGTGGGTTTTCAGTTGTCTGGATGCGTATGCTATTACCTTGCCGTTTTGCATTAGCACACATCCCAGTCCCCTTTTGGAGGCATCGTTGAAAACTTCGAATCCTTTCACTCCGGATGGAAGGGCCAGGACGAGTGCTGTGGTTAGCTTTTCTTTCAATTCCTGAAAGGCCGAGATGCAGTTGTCGTCCCATCGAAAGGGGGTTTCCTTTTTCATGAGCTTGGTGAGGGGTTGTGCTATTTTGATAAAATCAGCTACGAATCATCGATAATAGCCTGCTAACCCTAGGAAGCTTCTGACCTCTGAGAGCGACTTTGGTGTGGGCCATTCCTTGACAGCGTGGATTTTGGTTGGGTCTACCCTGATCCCTTCTTTGGTTATCACGTGACCCAGGAATGTCACGTCGTCCTTCCAAAATTCGCATTTGGAGAATTTGGTGTACAGCTGGTGTTCCCTCAGGGTTTGCAAGGTTGTGCGGAGGTGCTTTTCGTGTTCCTCTTTGTTTCGGGAGTAGACCAGGATGTCGTCGATGAATACGATGACGAAGTCATCTAGGTAGGGCTGGAATACTCGATTCATGAGGTCCATGAATATAGCGGGTGCATTGGTGAGTCCTAAGGGCATTACCGTGAATTCGCAGTGGCCGTAGCGGGTTCGAAAGACTGTTTTCTGAATATCTGGGTCGGCCACTTTTATCTGATGGTACCCGGATCTTAAATTAATTTTTGAGAACACCCCTGCTCCTTTAAGTAGGTCGAACAAGTCATCGATTCGAGGAAGATGATACTTATTCTTTATTGTGACTTGATTTAGTTCCTTGTAGTCGATGCATAGACGCATGCTCCCATCCTTCTTCTTGACGAATAGTACTGGTGCTCCCCATGGTGAGGTGCTGGGGCATATGTATCCTTTGTCTAGTAACTCCTGAAGTTGTGCTTTTAGTTCCCTCATTTCTTTTGGCGCCAGTCTGTAGGGTGGCTTTGAGATGGGGGTTACGCCAGGCATCAAATCTATGGTGAATTCGACTTCTCTGGTTGGGGTGCCCCGGGGATTTCGTCTGGGAAGACATCGGTGAATTCGTTTACCACTGGAATGGTCTAGGGTTTGGCTATTTTGGTTTCGAGATCTTCGACTGAGCATAGGAAAGCCTCGTGTCCTTGGGTCAGATATTTATTCATTTCCATCATGTTCACTACTTTGATTTCTGGATTCTTGTGGGTTCCGTGGTAGGATACCCGTCTGCCGTTTGGTCTCCGTAGGAGCACCATTTGTTCGCCGCATAGGATTTGCGCTTGGAATTTCCCTAGTCAATCCATCCCCAAGATTACTTGTACCCCGTCTAGCCTGAATTGTATCAGGTTGCTAGGGAACTCCACTCCTTCGATGATGATCATTATATCTTTGTACATGCGGTCTCATTTTATGATCTCGCCGGATGCCACCTTGACTTGCAGTTG
The DNA here is from genome assembly GCF_001879475.1 of Ipomoea nil. Taxonomy (NCBI): domain Eukaryota; kingdom Viridiplantae; phylum Streptophyta; class Magnoliopsida; order Solanales; family Convolvulaceae; genus Ipomoea; species Ipomoea nil. The sequence goes on from NW_017617070.1 coordinate 3,359,851, forward strand.
TACTCTTGTGCTGGTGTTCAGACCGAGTTGTGCGGCGAATTCGGCTGCTATAAATGAGTTGGTGGCTCCTGAATCAAATAGTATGGTGGCAGGGGTGGCGTGTACAAGGAAGGTTCCGGAGAGTATGTTGCTATCTCCGATTCTGGCCTTGCTTATGGTAAGGATCCTTCCTTGAGTGATTCCCACTTCTCTTGTGGGGGATGGTGTCATGGTCTTGTGGGGGGAGGCTGTGTTGGCGATTTTCGGTTTTTGAAGGGGGTTCGTGTGACCTCCTTCGATCTTTCTTTTGTGTCCCAGTGTGTGTTTCCTGGGGCATGTTTGGTATCTGTTGTAGATGGGATGCCTTGGCATAGGCTTCCCCGAGAGTTCTTGGTTTTCGTGTGGCTAGGGCCTTTTGGCATTCGAAGTTGAGGCATGTTATGAATTTCTTGATTTTGATTGACTCTGTAGGTACTAGTTCGGGTGTGAGGCGTGCCGGTTTGAGGAATTGCCGGTAGTATTCTGTAATTGAAATTGCTCCTTGTTTTCCCAAATTTTGAAAATCCCCTATTTCGTATGTACATGATTGTTTAGTACAATACACATAGACTCCTAACATAATACACATAATCTTAACACAATACACAATACACATAAACTCTTAACATAATACACATAAACTTTTAACATAATACAAATGAATTCTTAACATAATACACATAAACACTCAACATAATATACATAAACTTTTAACATAATACACATAAACTCTTAACATAATACACATACACTTTTAGGGCACACAATGCATTGTGCACCCTGGTGCATGATATAATTTACCTCTTCTTCCCCTTATTAAGATCTACGCAAAAAAAAAAAAAAAAAAAAAAAAAAAAAAAAAAAAAACTGTAAGCAAATATTTATTTATTTATTTAAATATTTAGCGTTGATGTTGATTTGGAGATGAACATCTTCATTTCTACGTGGAGCTTAACTAGGGGAAGAAGAAGGAATCATCTCAAATGGGATAAGGATGATAAATTACCATTAGAACCCTATTTCTAATAGCTAATAACTAAGAATAATTTTTTACAAATAACTAAATTGTGTAAAATCATCAAAATCGGTGACCAAATTAAGCATAAAAAGTAATTTAAAATTAAATTGAGTAAAATCAATATAATTGAAGACTATATTGGGTATTAACACATTTTCATTTGAATGCAAAATGTCCCATTCCATGTTTAGCCATACCCAAATTCTAAGAGCTGATGGTTTAACCATGCCAATTAAATGTGGTCAACTCCCAGCCCCCATTCCGTATATTAATTAAACTGTGATTGTGAATTGCGTCCTAGCTTGTTAACTCTAGTTGGGCTCTTCTAGAGGTGAGGGTAGTGTTTCATGCAATCGTTATGCCATGGGACCGTGTTCACCATCTATGGTGAACACGTTCTCAACGATAACAGTGCATCGTTATTTTTTATTTATTTATTTATTTTTTAATTAACCGGCGACTTTTCTTCTTCATTTTCACATTTCGGAGTTTCACTTCCTCTTTGTGCAAGTTTCTTCAACATTCATAAATTATGAATGTGCAGACATGAATTTATGAATGTGCAGTTATGAGATTATGAATTTTCTGTTATGAAATTATGAATTTTCTGTTATCAGATCAGATTATGAATTTACAGAAAATTCATATTTACATAACTGTAAATTCATAATCTCATAACAGAAAATTTATAATTTAATAAATGTTTTTCTTTTATGCGATTATGAATTTTCTGTTATGAGATTATGAATTTACAGTACATTCATAATCTCATAACAGAAAATTCATAATCACATTAACTAAAAAAAAAAATTTCTGTAAAAACGACACCGTTTAAACCCCTGTTCACAATTCATGGTGAACACATTTCCAGAGTATAATTTGCGTGTTTTATGGGAGACTAAAACTTGTGTCTCTACATATATAGTCCTAATGCCTTAGGGCCGTAACCTCAACTCCCAACTTAGCTTCCATATATTAATTAGGCCTCGGCTACGGTGGTGTCTAATCAAATTTCAAATTTTTCTTATTTTTACCTATCAAATTGGTAATTTCAGTATAGTCAAGAAACAATTTCGATAATTAACTCTACTTTTTTTTATTTGATTAAATGTTCTTAATAATATATATAATTAAATTAGCCAACTTGATTGGCGTGAGTTGTCGTGCACTCTCGTTCCTTAAGAAGGTCGGGAGTTCAAACCCCTCTCATATAGCCCTTAAATGGGTTGGCCTGCTATAACAATTATTAGAGTTTGCACAGGACATCTTGATGTCTGACCAATATATATATATATATATATATATATATATATATATATATATATATATATATATATATATATATATATATATATATATAATTTTTGTGTTTAGAAACATGCTTATTTAATCTTATACTTCAAATGGACTCATTTTTGAAGTGCACTCTACATGTAATGCCTTGTTTGGTTGCTAAATAAAATCCAAAATCAATTTCTTGTCAGAAATTAAAAATGTTGGGGATTCAATCTTTTGGTGGAAGAATGTTAGAGATAAGAATTTCTTACATGCTATTTTTCTTTAATAAATTGGGTAAATATTCATAATGATACAATGAGGTTCATTTAATTTTAGGCTATATATCAATATCAGTTTAAGTTACCCATTTGGCTACGAAGGAGGAGGGGGTGGCCGGTAGCCACCCCAATCTTTATTATTATTATTTTTTATTTTAAAAGTTTATTATTAAAATTTATTTAAAATGCCAACTCACCTTCCACGTAAGCAAGAAGCCAGATTAAATAGATGGTAACCTGTTATCATGTGAAATTGCATACATTTGGGTGTTTAATGTCCTAATTACACTTATATTTTTTGTTCAGTAGCCTAATTGCATTTTCAAGTTATGTTCAGTGGCCAATTTAAACGTTATTCCTATTAATTTTTATTTCTATTTGTATCAAACGTTTTTAGAATGCATATTATGCTCTCTGCCGCTTCTATTTTATTAATTGGTTATATTTGACATTATTTCCATGACAGTTTGAGGGTTTAAAAACTTGATGAAGGCATTAGTGAATGGTTGAATTTAATGGTGTTAATTATTATTTTTAATTAATTAATTATATCATTATTTTAAAAATACAAGAATTATATAAAACAAAATTATATAATATAGTAATGTCATCCGTGGTATAATTTCACATTTCCACCTATTTTAGCAATGTCAAGGACCTCATGCAGTAATCTTTTCCATGTGGAAGGTCATGAGATCGCGCCTCCTCTCAGTGGAGGAGTTGTTGGCTCTTTGTGCTTCATTAGATTGAGAAAGTCTATTTCAGATTCTACAACGTAATTGAGTCAGTAGCGTTCAAAAAAAAAATGATAAGTGTTGTCTAATAGGAAAGAATATGTTATAATATAAAAAATGTATCATATTATATTTGTGTACTAGTATGATACCCATGCGATGCATGGGATGAATATTGTTCATCTTATTGTGTAATTGTGTGAAAAATTTAAGAGATGATGTAATATATAAAAAGTTGGAACGGAAATATAAAATGGAAAATAGAAACAATAAAGAAATTACTTTAACATACAATATAGAAAAATAAGAGTGACAAAATTACAAATTATTGAAAATTTCGTGGTATATACCATGTTGGTTGTTGATGTATAGATCTATTATAATTTTCTGAGTACTTTTTAGTTGAATGTACGTAGGCGTAGCAGCCTGGTTATCCCGGAACATATTGTTTATGGTTGTGCATGTTGGTGTTGATGTAATTTTTCTAAATCTTATTACAATTTCCTAACATTTCAGGCGACTATTGGGTTAATACAAAAGAGAAAACATAGGCGAATCACCATTTTCACCAAAAGATTAGTGGTTTTTAGTGCTAACAGTTTAATAAAAAGACATAGATCATTGACTACATGATAACTACAAAATATGTTCTACTATATTTATGTTTTTGAAATGAGAATGAAATACCTTTGTTTTGATGATAATGTTTCCTCTTTGACCGAATGGTGCATGAAGATGTAATCTTCCTCATGGTCTGTAATCGCAATGCTTACCCTTTATGTTTTGTAATGGAATGTTCTTAGTGTCTTCTGCCACCCTTTTGTTTGTAACTTCAATCTTAAGTTAAGGCTCATTGAGAAAGGAGTCATTAATGACTAACCATAATTATTCCCATAAACATAAACATTTTATGGGAAAACAAATATGCCTACTGGAGTAATTGATTTTGATTGGCTTAAAAATAAATATTGCACTAAAAATAGATAGAAACCAAATAAATCCTCACGAATATTGTGTGTTTTTTAACTTAGTAATTATCAATGGTAAATGATTAATGGAAATAAAATATGGAAAGTATTAATATTCTATATACTAAAACTAGTATTTGCGCCCGTGCGATGCACAGAATGAATTTGTTGTAATATATTAAGAATATTTGGATCGATATATAATTATTTAAATTAGAACATCAAAGATTATATAGTGCAATTGAAAGTATGGTTTGGATCATTTATGTGTTTTTATGTTATTAATTGCTCAAATTAATAGCTAATATGTAAATGTACACATGCGGTGCTGTAACTTTGGAGATTTTATTTATCATGGTGCTGTAACTTTGGAGATTTTATTTATCATTGTTCAGTACTTTTATAAATTAATCAAATGTGCTCGTTCTCTAGCAACTCAGTTATAAAAATGAATTGATATCCTAATTTATTTGTATGGAAAATATATTTTTTGTCTAGATATATAGCAATTTTGCCATTTAAAAAAACATAATATCACAGATTGTATTTACATACTATTGAAACCTCTTTGTAGACAACATTGATAGTAACAACACAATCTTGTCTATCTTCGTCTAGAGCTAACACCTTTAGTCCCAAAGGATGAGTGACTCGGGTAAAAATATATAATGGTAGAATTTCAGTCAATTAGTAATCCTTTTATATTTTCAGTCAATTAGTAATATCAAATTCATTTTCAGCCAATTATTCTTTTTTATTTTTAGTCAATTAGTCAATTAGAATATTAGATGTATTGATATTTTTACCTAATTTCTGTTCCAGTTTTAATTGATGATGTATAATATTTTTATTGAAATATTTTCTTTGTATTTTTAATTTACTTTTACTATTGTTTAAAATATGCATTTACTATTGATGATGTAGAATATTATTATTGAAATATTTCCGTCCAATTTTTAATTTCTGTTTCAATTTTTAATTAAAATGCAATGATCTATCAATTTATTTTTTCATTTCAATTATGGATCATTTTTTATTTGTATTCAATTATTAATATTCATTTCCTTTTATAATTTCAGTCAATTAGTAATATCAGATTCATTTTCAGGCAATTATTCTTTTTATTCTCAGTCAATTGGTCAATTAGAATATCATATGCAGTGATATTTTTACCTATCCGAACCATTTTTAATTGATGATGTAGAATATTTTTATTGAAATATTTCCGTTTCATTTTTAGTTTACCTTTGCTGTTGTTTAAAATATGTCTTTACTATTGATGGTGTAGAATATTATTATTGAAATATTTCCTTTTCATTTTTTATTTACTTTTACTTGATGATGTAGAATATTATTATTGAAATATTTCCGTTCCATTTTTAATTTCTGTTTCATTGCTTAAAATTGTGAAAGATTTATGATATAATTGTGTTTTGATTTATTCTACTATGTAATATTATTGTGAAAATTAAAATGCAATAATCTGACAATTTTCTTTTCAATTTTAGTCAATTATGGATCATTTTTAATTTTCAGTTAATTATTAATATTCATTTCTTTTCCACTTAACCTAATTTCTGTTTCTTTTTTTCATTTTTAATTTTTAGTCAATTATTAATATTCATTTATTTTCCAATTTACCTCATTTTTGTTCCATTTTTAATTGATGATGATGTAGAGAATTATTGTGAAATATTTCTGTTCGTTTTTTAATTTACCTTTACTATTTACTATTGTTTGAGCGGGAAATCAAGTAAATAGAATTTTGTTTTTAATTATATTATAGATTATAGATTTTCCAGCAATCCAAACACTATGGATAAAGAAAAGTCATTTCATTAAGAAAATTAAAACTAATTAAATTAAATCTAATCATGCTATATTTATTTGTAACTGTATATTAATTTCATTTTGAAATCATTGGTTCACATATTTGAATTATTTATTTTTTCGTTAATTATTATAAACAAAAATGATACTATACTAATTAATTTATGATATTTATCAAATTGTATTTTTTAAAAAATATAAGATTTACACACGTTATGATGGGTTAAAACATATTTTAAAATTATTTTTTATTAGTAAGTATTTTTATTTTTAAAATATTTTCCAGCGGCCCACACACTCCCTTAGTCTACCATAAAAAATTGATAAAGAAAAGTCATTTCATTAAGAAAATTAAAACTAATTAAAGTACATCTAATAATGCTATATTTATTTGTAACTATATATTAATTTTATTTTGAAATCATTGGTTCACATATTTGAATTATTTATTTTTTCTTTAATTATTATAAACAGAAATGATATTGTACTAATTAATTTATGATATTTATCAAATTGTTTTTTTAAAAATATAGTGTTTTACCGGCAATTTATATCATGCACCAGGGTGCGCATTGCATCGTGCGTCCTGATGCAATACATAACTGTATAAAAAATACACATAATTGTATAAATAAATACACATAATGATATAAACAAATACACATAATAACGTCAACCCCCTTACGCGCCTCCCAAAACAACGTCGTTTTGGGAGGCGCGGGATGCACAGTGTTGCGCGCATCGTGGTGCAGGGTATAACGATTGTGTTTTACCCGTGCGTTGCATGGATTTTTTTTTTATGAATTTAAAATTAAAAATAGAAAACAATGAAAATATATTATAATGTACAATATAATAATATAGTTGGATTTTTATATATTTGGTCAAGTATCTATTTTCATAACATACAAAATTTAAATTTAAATTTTGTATGGTTAATATAATCTCTAATCATGTACATATTTAGATAAATTTATTGAAAAATTCACATAATTAAGTTTATTTATTCCTAATTGTATTTCATATATATTATAATTCTAAAAATATGAATACTAACTAAGAGAATTGTACTTCGAAATCAATAAAAAAAATGTAAATTCTAAATTTTGTATGAATAAATTTAAACTCTAATCGGACGCATTTCCTTATATGATTGTATAATACATTGTATATACACATAATATTTATTAATATGTATATAGAAAAATTCTATAAGATAATTTCAATAATTATAATTTATATTGATAGATTTATAATTAAAAAATTACATTTAGAAATTTAAAATGTAGCATTTAAATATTGTATGATTATTATAGTGTATAATTGTATGTAAAATTATAAATATTCATGTTTTGTTAATTTTATACTTTCATTTTTTTAATTATATTTCATATTTTATTAATTATAACTTAATGAAATTGTCACAAATATTTTTAGGGAAGAAATATTATATTTTTTTGTTTCAATAATTATATTAATTATAATTAATAAATATTGTGGCAATTACCAAAATAATTTCATTAATTATATTAATTCTAATATTTGTTCTCTTCCAATATTTAAACACATTACCATAAAATTATCATAATAATTACACGAAAGAAGGAAAGAAAATTATTAGAATAATTACCATTAATATTAAAAATTAATTATATATTAATGTAAGTATAATTTATTTTATGCCAATAATATTATACATTAAGTATATATATATATAATTATTGAAAAGAGGATATAATTTTAAAAAGTAAATTATTAATTAGATCACATAATATAACTGTCCTACTAATTGATTTCATACTACTATGTATAATTAATATATTTGAATTTTTTTAAAGCTAAATACCTATTAATTACCTTAATAATTAAGATAATTTTTAGTCAATCAATATTCAATAGTACTAAATGTATTACTTCAAATTTTTATAAATAAGATATAATATTATTAAATCAAAATAGTTAAAAATAATGTGTCCATATTACAAAAGATTTTATAATAGTAATTTTTATTGCCTAATAGATTTGTCAATTGTTAAACATTGTTTATGGTAATTATTGTATGATATTTAATACTAAGATTATCAGGTATAATTTTTATAATTAAGGTATAATATTATTAAACCAAAATTATTAAAAATAATGTGTCCACAATATAAAATAAATTATACTTGTATTAAATAATTATTTATTAATATAAATTTATAATTATAAATTTGTATCCGAAAAAACATAGCAACTGAAATTTCTGGTTTAAAAAAAAAAATCTCTCCATTTTTTTGTCACCAATTTATAGGTAGAGAATGTGAGAATTATAAATTAATAATATAAGTTTCATTTTCCATTTCCTTTTCTATTCAGTCAATTAGGGATTTTTATAATTTTCAGTCCATTAATAATATACGTTTCATTTTTCAATTTGCATAATTTCACTTTCATTTTCCAAATCCGTGTTTCATCTGTTATTCCCATACATAATATTCACGTTACTATAAATTGATTAGCAATTAATACATTTACAATACCATAATTATGCAATATTACCAATTAATACATTTTAATTAATTTACATTAAACATATGCTTACCAAATAAGATTTATTAATTATTTGACTAAAAATATAAAATATTTAATTAATTTAGTACACGAGTTTGGACGTGAAAATGATGTAGATGATTTTACTTTATATATATATATATATATATATATATATATATATATATATATATATATACACGTTCATATGAAATAATATTACCATACATACTTGTTAATATTTTGATTTATTAAATTGGTTACAATTCATATTATGGTATGAATAATTCTTATGCAATATACAATTTGGCAACTCAATTAATATTAAGATTTAGCGCAATGAACATATTTCGTCTTGTGTACTCATTTGACCGGAAATATGAAGGTTGGTTCAATAAATCGTAAATATTACCAATTGTTTGGTTAGAAAATAATCTTTATCAAATAAAAAGTAATTA